>NC_139226.1:21891371-22203871 GCF_055691185.1 Crinia signifera
TAGTGACATGGTGGAAAAAATTGTCAGAAGAAAGGGGTTGGCAGGAATTTTGCAAAATATCAGAGCAGAATGCTGACATTGGGTTTGGTTTTGCCAAAATCAGAGGGGGTGTTCTGGCTGGCGCCGAGCAAAGATGACAGGGGCTGTATGCTTCAAATATGTATAAAATTATTTCTCTGTGAAAAATCAAACCAAAACAAAATCTCTTAGATAATGATCCAGAAATCAAAAAGTCTTAACTATTTCCATTCAAAAGTTTTGAAGAAGTTTAGTTTGAGGAGCCAAGCGCCGCTATTATATGTTCTCTAGTGCCATCTTGTGGTCAGTTTTAGAACTGTTATCAATGTATCCTGAATATGATTTTTTTGTTTTGCAATTTCCTAATTTATTAGTATTGATTATGCCACCAGACAAGACGGGGCACCTTGAAACAAGAATTATTGTATATTTACATGTAATTACAGTACAGTATATCTCTGGCACCTTATACTGTATCTCTGAACTTGACCCCCCCCCCCCCCCCCCATGTAAATGTGTGTCTCTAGCTCAATTGATATGCTATAGATAATTATCTGGCCTCTTCTGTATTAGCCTGGGGCGGCTGGAACCCTTTATCCGGCCCTGCTCCTGCCTTTCTGCTTCCAGCCCCATATCTCCTGCATTCCAGTTCAATCCCAGTGTCCAGCTATTTTGGATCTGTGGTGTTTAGTCATTAGCTACCCAGCTACCAGTTATGCCAGTTCTCCCTAGCTCCGGGGTTGTCCTACCAGTGACTTATCTTGTGTTGTCACATCTATGAACCTGCATACTACCAGCGGGTATGGGTCATAGGGTCGAAAGCACAAAGGTCAACATGCATTCAGTCAACCACTATAGGTCAACGTTCATCAAGGTTGACATATCTGAATGTCGACGTGGGGTCAGGTCGATAGGTCATTATGTCAACACATGTGTTAAGTCGACAGTCAAAAGATCGACATGTTTTTTTTTACTTTTTTTTATCCAGAATGTCGAAACAGTTGACGGACACTAAAAAAGTGCACCGTGTCCCCTCTCATGGCTCGCTACGTTCGGCACATGATTTTATTCTCTCTCCACACCCTAGTGGATGGTAAGGCATGCAGAGCCGGCCCTAGCCTAAATGATGCCCTAGGCAAAATTTTGGCACCGCCACCAGTTCCGTCTATGACCCTTCTCCCCTTTTCCAGCACCATCAACCCTCATCATAGCAGTCATCATTTTGGTGCTCCTACCAGCAATATTTGAAATAGAAACAGTGCACACATGCGCTGCCCAAACAGGGGTGTGTTCTTGCTGGGAAGGGGCATGGCCACCCAATAGTACCCCCAATTCAAATTATGCCACAAAGTAGTGCCACTTTATTCACATTATATCATGCGATGGTGTCCCTTATTCATGTTACATCACACAGTAGTACCACTTTACCTTATGTACATTACTCCTCACATTATTCACATTATACCCTTAGAAAAAAATCCTGAGAAAATATTGTATTTTAAGCACCTTCATGGCGACACTGCAACCCAGCACAAAGCAGTGTGTGTTGGGCAGAGGAGAAGAGCTGCAGCTGCTGCTGTCACTTAAGGGGAGGGGGCCCAGGGGCCCCCACTGGGCCCTTCCATCAGACTGGGTAATTTGTACCCCCTACCCCTTTCTCTAGGCACCCCTGATAATACTACACAGTAATGCCCCTTACACATAACACACATTATTAATGTCCTTATAACCATAATGCCCCGTACACATTATGCCATCCTTTATTAATGCCCTTCATACACATAAAGACATACATAATGCCCCCTAAACATATGTTGCACATTATTAATGCCCTTATACACATGACACACATAATGCCCATTACACATATGTTGCACATTATTAATGCATTTATACATGACACACATAATGCCCCTTAAACATATGCCGAACACTATTGCACAACCAACCCACCCGCAGACAGCACTCGCACAGCCGCTAACACTGTGACCTCTGCCTCTGCTTGGATACAGATGTTTCCTCATACATCTTGCCTCAATAGGCCATGCAGCTCCTGGCCAGTTCTGCTAACGTTGGGTGCCTTTTTTGCTGAAAATTTGTCTTATTTGCATTGTTATGTGGCCAGGACACACAATGAGCTTCCGATGATTAAAATGATATGCAGCATGAATATATGTGCGACTTAGGCATAGGCAAAAGGTTGACATGGGGTTCTAGCAGACATGTTAGGAGAGGTGGTGTTTCATGCCTAACATGTCTGCTAGAACCCCATGTCAACCTTTTGATTGTCAACCTAACCCATGTTGACCTAATGTAAGTGTCGACCTAATGACCCTGTTGACTCAACCCCATGTCGACCTTCAGACATGTCAACCTTGAAACGGGTATTCTACCTAAGTAGCGTGGGCTGGCACTACCATGGGTGTTCTGCTAATAGCTGCCACTGAGAGGTGGGATTGTCATTCCAATATACAGACAATAGAATATACAAAAAAAGTGGTGCTCGTTTGATGAAAAAAAAAATCAAATGTGTTTATTAATTAATTAATTTCAAGACAATAGAAATAAAAATAAAGCTTAAAAATGTAAAACACTGTAATAATTGGACCCGGACCAAGAATTGCAAGGGAAGATGATTTTTAGGTAAGTGTCCCGTCTCAACTGTTGTTCTTTAAGGTGCGTAACGAAAGTTATAGCATTGATGGTGCCCAGTTGGGCTAATAGTTAATAGTTACCCAGCGCCGCTAGAGGATTCCATTCCCTCAGGATAGCATTGCAGCAAGTGTCCTCAGAATGATAGGCGGTACGGATCCATGGATAGATTTTGTAATCCAAAAAGGTAACTGGGAAAAACGGCTTCTTTAGACCTGGGGTAGCCAACCCTAGTCCTCGAGAGCTACCAAACAGTGCATGTTTTGCAGGTCTCCTCACAGAATCACAAGTGAGCTAATTAGCTCCATCTGTGGATCTTTTAAAATGTGTCAGTGATTAATGAGTGCAGCTGTGCAGCAGCTAGGTTGTCTGGAAAATGTGAACTGTTGGTAGCTCTCGAGGGCTAGGGTTGGCTACCACTGCTTTAGACCATACCACTATGCTGGTGAGCGATTGAGGTCAGCAGCAGAGATAAAGGAAAATGGCACACCAACAGTGAGAAGGGTCACAAAAATACTTGCAAGTGAATAAAAGAGCTTTGGGGTCCGGTCCAGATAGACTACTGATGCGTTTCGCTGCTTAGGGAGATACCGCTTTATCTTTATTTCTATTATCTTGTAATTGTATGTATTAATTGTTGGTAATAAAGCCATTTGATCTTTTTTCATCAAACGAGCGCCACTATTTTGTATATTCCACTTTGATAAACCTATTCTGCTCTGACATATGAGGAAGAACTATCAACCATCCCAGCTTCTATCTGGTCTCCGCCAAATCCAACTGTCAAAAACACTAGACCGGAACCTCAACTAAACACATTATGGGCAGGATGTTCAAACATCTGCAGCCCAGCTCCGCCCCCTTCGCCGCTCATCGCATACATAATTATCGCATATGCTCTAACATATGCGATAATTATGGCAAAGGACAGCTCTTGCGTTAAGAGCTGTCCTTTGCTGTGAGAATCAGCGGGTCCCAGCTGGTCCCGGCGGCTCTCCTCTCCCTCCCTTACCCGGCGCCCCTGCTGCTGCGCTGGGCTCTCCTCCTCCCTGCACCCAGAAGAGGATCATAGTGCAGGGAGGAGAAGGTCACAGTTCCGTGCAGAACAGCTCTGTGCTGCCAGAACACAGGGGTGACGGTGGGTCGCATTAGAGGCCCATAGGCTTCTTTGGGGCATCACCAGATTTTTCTGTCGATGCCCCCCGTCGTGGTAACCCGGCGGGGGATGCTTAGAGCGCTTTTTTATAATTATTCTGCCCAGGGTGGCACAGAAAGAGCCTTCACCAAATAAGCTCTAATGCAATGTAGAAAACCAGAAATATAGTGACACCACCTGGCGAAAGATTATATAACATGCAGTCTCTTACACAATTAATTTGCTGAACATTTGTGGTCTTTACAGCATAGAATAAATGAGATTTTTTTCTCTCTGAAAAGAGTTTAAACACAAAAATCCATAGTGCAATATTGTAAGATATTAAACAAATATATTTATTTTTTGCATTCCACTCACAAAAGGATAGGAGTTAGTGCTTATATCACAAATGACAGGAATCTTCCCTACAATATTGGAACCGGCTCCTTGCTTCCTATATTGGGCTCAACAGAGATACATATAGTGCAAATACCATTTTTATGAAGCTAGGAAAACAATTTGTTCAGTGCACTCACATAGTAAAAAGTTTTTAAAGCATATCACCCATTTGGGTACTGGACACAGTAGGGTGCGAAGCCAGGCTGCCCGATGTTGATACATTGGGCAGCCTCGCATCCTCCATAGAAACCTATGGGGAATGCGGCCGGCGGCGCTGCACAGGGGGATCGCAGTAGAGATCGGAGATTCCTGCTGCGGTCCCCCTTTAATACATTTAGTTGATACTTAATATTTGCGGTTAACCCCCGAAAACGGGTGTTTTCGGGGCTTTAGCCACAAATATTACTTGATAAATGTGCCCCTAAGTGTCTCGGATAGCTGCATGTCTAAGCCACTTGCACTCTTCTTTAGTTCACCTTTGTTCTATATTTAATGTATGTGCAGTGTAGCTTAGGAAAAGCAGCATCTGGTGGATAAAAAGTTGTATTATAACCCCCGGCTTTCCAGTGTCTCAGTACGTTACGGTGCGACTTACAGTATTACAGCATGCATATCAAGCATCAGCACTACATGGCATATGTAAGATGACACGTATATACAGGGCTGCCAATTGGGGATACTGTGAGTACAGCTGGGTTCTGTAAGGGCTCGAGTAGCTCATTTTGCCCACCACAACCCTCCCAACTGCCTCTGCTGCGCTCAGTATGCTGAACAAAGCAGGTCCCGGAACGCAGGTTTATTCCATCCAGGATGCTGGAGGCCAATTAAAATGCTGCACCGGCCTTTGAGCCAATCAGAGCTCGTGTACTGGCAGGAAATCAGAGTGGCTGCCGGTATGCGAGCTCTGATTAGCTCACCAGATGGTGCTGCATTTTAATTGGCCGCCGGCATCCTGAGTTGAAGAAGCATACGCTCCGGGACCTCTGGGCTGCAGCTCAGCGGAAGCGGAGATGGGTGCGCAGGAGCCAGCTTACAGTAAGTCATTTGAGGAGGGGGGGGGGGGACTGGACTGGAAATTAGTCCCGGGCCCCAATATGCCTGATGGCAGCCCTACATATATATACATCCAACAGTGATCCTCAACAGCAATGCTACTCAATTCCATTGAACTGCCTTTCCAAAAAATGAGTAAATTGTCTATATACCTTAGTTAGAGTAACACCTTCTCCGCATGTGGTGCTGAATAAATTAGTTGTTGGTCTACTTCTTTCATATAGGCATTGGCATAGGATGGGCCCATATTTGACCCCATTGCTATGCCTAGCTGCTGGTGATACATAGTACCACTGAAGAAAAAATAATTATGATTCAGCACCAACGACAGAAGATCCATAAAGAGGAAACAGAAGGACCCTTATATGCCAGACGGGACCCTATCAAATTCTCCACTGCCTGCATCCCCTCCACATGTGGGATGCAGATATACAGACCCACCACGTCTGCACTACACATTGTCTGGGACAGTGCCCAGGGCATTAAGGTGTTCCAGGAGATTATTAGTATCTTTCAGATAGGATCTGGTCGTTTGCACACAAGGTTCAATAATGCATCCAATAAAGTGGATACTGTTTGGTAGAGGGAACTCCTGGCAGATATAATAGGTCTGCCAGGGGCCTTGTGCACTTTCAGCAGCGTATAAAATAAAGGTGTAATGGTGTATTCAGTGCGCAGTGCTTTACTCAGATCCTCAGAGATTGTATTACTGTGGACCACTGCTGTCAGCAAAAAGTCCATTGTGGGATCTTGTTGCAGTATCTCATACACTTGCGCATCTATTAGCTGTCGCATGCATTCAGATAGATAGTCCAATAGGTCCTGTACAACGACCGACCCTCCTTTATCTGCTTTGTGGATAACTATGTCCGTCCTCCTCTGCAACCCACGTAGGGCATCGTTCAGAGCTTTAGTCACATTCCTGTGTTTGTAAATTATTGTAGGGTCCTAGGGGACTTGCTGATTCCATCATGCGGACAAACGCCTTAATTGAGTGATTTGTGATCTGGAGGTCGAAAGTTGACTTTGGTTGTAGTTTTCTAACTTGTGATGGTATATCTTCCCCTTAAAGGCCCATTGTAGGTCTGTCACTGTAATGTTCCCTTAAACGCAAGGTTTGTTCAAGCTTGCAGCAGTCAAGTGTCCACTCAAACTTATTAGACATGTGACTAGGGACAAATAAGAAATCGCTTATATAACACTGAGGTCTCGTCTTTGCTAAGCGGTGTATTAGACAAATTTAAAATGGGTCTTTTACTTGCAGTTGCCTTTGCGGCTTGCTCTGCCTTTCAGCCTGCCGACCGCGTGGGTGGTTTTAGACCTGCCCTGGTCCGAACCCCTAAACCCGAACCTATAAAGGGAGAATGTAGTCGCTAGTTGTCACTGTCACTTGCAAATGTACTTGTGCCATCTTCCTCATTATATCTCAGTTTCTGTTGATGTTGTCTGGTCAGAGCATGAGGATTTGTTTGTGGAACAGCCGTACTCAGCCAATGGTATACATGGTTGGCCTCATAGTCAGCCTGTACTTTTCTGCGTTTCTCACTTTTTAATTTGATGAGTTCTTTGCGGTAATGCTCTATTTGAGTTTTTAACTTGGTGCTCCAATGGGTTTGGGTATCAACCACGAGTGTTGACATATGTGTCGACTCAAATGTGTCGATCTTGCTTCTCAAGGCTGTTAGTTCCTTGGATGATTCGTACACCACTAGCAGTAGTAAATCCATCGAGCATTTATTTAATATGCTCACCCAACGTTTACAGAAAGCCACGTTCTGTCTCCCTATGATGGGGACATTGCGGAGCCCTGAACCACGTGGGATTTGCTTATCTTTATAATACTCTGCCAGGGTGGACGCCTGGAGCATATAATCGACTTCCCGTTTTTTAAGGAAATACCAGTCTTTGTATAAGTCCTCGTTCTCAATTGCTGGTACTTGAGACTGTGCAAAAACCACTTGCAAAATATTGTCTGCACCACTGTCAGAATAGCTGAAACATTCGAGGGTGTCTATTTGTGTAAAACTGACACCTGGAAAACTGTGTTCCATAATAGCAAAGTTCAGCAGACTTCACTTAGTCAGACGTTCACTTCCCACCACTGTATGCTGCAGATAGATGGGGCAAGGTTCTCCCTTTGTAGAGGAGTGTAGGTTTTCAATAGGGTGCCATGCTGGAAAAGGTTGCTGGATTCAGGGCTCAAAGTGGTCATGCAGAGGTGGGGAAACTCATTTCTCTATGCCACCTGATTAAACCCCCTCCCCTACCCCCCATTAGGGCCAGTGGTAGGGTTTTTGACATCCCCCTTAAAACTAGAATGCTTTTCTGTGAGAATTACTGTTCTGGGCCAATGTGGAGGTTAAAATGTTTTCCACCTCACCGTTTGAGGTGGTGGAACTCAGTTCCATCCTGTTCTCCCTCACTTTAACCCCAGCCTGGATTACTCACAGCATCTAATACCTTCATATGCAATGTGTGAGCCGGCACTCCCAAGGTGAAATACTCAATAGCTGACTCGGCGCCTTCCCGTATGGGCCGTGTGGTCCTTGTATATACTAAAGTAGAGAAGCAGGCGGCACTCCAGGATTTTTTTTAAAAGTGCAAAAAAATCTTTTATTTCAATCCGACATGTTTCGGGCTGTGTGGCCCATCCTCAGGGATCAACAACACCACAAATGTGACACGTCTATATACTCAATAAAGAAAACATCACTGTAGGGTTTATGAAAACATATAACCTTTACTTCAAACCATATAACACTTAAGTACATGTGTAGTTACAAACAGCTTAAACAATCTCTTAATATTTTGCTTTGTGATAGCCTTTATATCACGGTTGGCCAAACCTGTTATTTATTTATTTATTATTTATTTATTTACAGTTTCTTATATAGCGCAGCAGATTCCGTTGCGCTTTACAATAGTAGGTCTTTAGTAGATCTTGAGAACAACCTGTTCTCAAGATCTACCAACAGTACATGCACTGTACCACTAGGCAGCCTTAGGCATTTGCCTAGGGCGCCGGTCACTGGAGGGTGGCAATTTGCAGCATGCCCCCCACCCTGGACCCGTTGGATGTGGAACGGCGCAGCGGCATCCCGGCACCCCCGCGGTGTGGAGCGGCCGGCCTGCCGCCGCAATACCTGGACCCACCCCCCCGTGTGGAGGGACCAAATACCCAGGACCCGGCAACCCCCCCCCCCCGTGGAGCGGCTGGTCTGCCACCTCAATGCCTGGGGGAGCAGGTGAGAGCTGGCACCGTCCCTGTGGAGCGGCTGGTCAATGCCCGGGGGAGCAGGTGAGCGCTGGCACCCCCCTGTGGAACAGCTTATCTGCCGCAATCCCCGGACACCCCCCCCCTGGGAGCGGAAGGCGGAAGAGCAGGTGAGCGCCGGAGCACCCAGCCTGGGGCGCTCCAATGTCTGGCACCGGTTCATGTATATCAAGCAACTGGTGGATCTATAGTAGGAATAAATGCAGCAGGTTTAAAATTGTGACAGTTAGTTATTGATGGTGTAGCAGGAAATCACGATACAGTAATATCTCAGTTTAGAATATGATAATACAGCTGTCATCTTCTCATGTATCAGGGAATAGGGCTTCTAGCCAACATGCTGCCTCTTATCATAAATGTACTTCTGTAGAAACTGATCAAGAACAGAAATAAAACCCACATGATATATTGTATACAACAACATAACCCCCCCACAACATAATGTCACCTGTGCTCCTTAGTATAATGTGTATAATATCCCACCCGTTCCGTGGACACTGCAGCAGTACTATGATGTGTACAACTAATAAAGAGACAAATAATAGAACTTTTGTGGTTGTGATACTAGTCGGGTACAATCTGTAAAATACTGTACACGACTTTGTTGCATTAATGGAAATGAGGAATATGGAGATGAATATTAATCTCTCCCACCCAAGAATTATGAACGATAAGTCTCCCTTTAGGTTTCCACCATAACCTGACCACATTGGTTGTCTGCATCCATCTCATACCTCTCCCTGAATGTGCTCTTCAGAAGAAACTGAATGGACTGACGTAAACTCTCCTTTAAATCTCTCCCGACAAAGGCATAGACAATGGGGTTTATGCAGCTGTTAAAGAAACCTAGACAATTAACAATGTTATGTATGACAATGTATACATAAATATCAATGCCAATATCCATGTAGAAAAAGAAGGACCAGAGATGGGACGGGAACCAAAGGCAGAAGTAACAAAGTACAATGGTAATAATGACTTTCAAAGGACGACCTGATCCAGAGAGACTTCTGTTTCTTCTCAAACGATATGTGATGAGGCTGTAACACACTATTATCACAGAGAATGGGATTAGGAACAGGAAGACGAATGTGGCAATGACCAAAGCTTTTTCCCTCATCCTGTATGTATGATAATCTTCGCCATATATGAGACTGCAGTATGAGATGTTGCTGTCTGGGTCATGATCAATTTCATAGAAAGCCAGATACGGGGCACTGAGCATAAAGCAGGATAACCAGATAATTACTGAGATTGTTAAAGCTAATGTAAGGGTCTTGTGGTTTCTTGACCACACGGGACACATGACGGATGTGCACCGGTCAATACTGATAACCGTGAGGAAAGAGGTGCTGACCGACATGTTGAGAAATAGGACAGTGTAGATGATTTTGCACATTATTCGTCCAAATGGCCAATGTCCATCCATAACCTTCTCTGTAATTAGGAGCAGGAAGAGGATATCGAATACAAAGTCAGCTATGGCCAGGTTGAGAAACCAAACAATAGTAACTGTCTTCTTGACCTTAAACCCAGCGATCCAGATGACCAGTCCGTTCCCAATACTCCCCAGGATGAAGATTACACTGTAGCAGGTTATATTAAAGATTTGTATAATTTCAGTTAAGTAAAAATACTCGCTATGATCATATTCTCCATACTGGTCGCTGTCATCTGTGATATTGTCTGTGACGTTTATAGGAAATGACGCACCTTCCATGTCTCACAGAGCGCTGTTCAAGAGATGCAAAAAACAGTATTAAAAATGATAGAAAAAATATGTTACAATTCAGAATGAATAATCTTTGGTTGTTCATACAGCAATAACAATAACAAGTAAGTTATATGCTGGCAACTAAATACACGGAATACAGTTATTATATATACAGATGGAGCCAGCCTCATCTAGCTGTATCTGGATAGCCATGGTGAACCAAGGCCTATTGTTCTCAGCTGCAATACAATACATAGAACAATAGAGTAGGGGATAAGCAGAGTAATCCCATTACTCACTTAATCCTATTAAAGGGCTAGATGAGGATGGCTCCATCTGTATGTATATATATATATATATATATATATATATATATATATAAATACAAAGAATCAGGGTGCGCTAAGGTAAATCATACAACTGGTAATGATTCAGAGGTACAAATATTTAATATAAAAATGCCAAACAATGGCTAAAGGTAAATATCATGCAAAGTTACACTATGATATCACAATCAGTTTTACAATCTGAAGAAAGGCCCAACGCGTTTCGTCAACCATGTGACTTCATCAGGGGCGTTTTGATATCTTGATTGAAAACTCGTGCGGAAAGCACTTCTTGGAGCGGTAAATGTTAGAATGTCCCCAACAAGCGGTAATTGTCAGAACATCACAAACAAGAATTGTACAGATGCATATATATCGCCAAACCATTCAAAAATGTAGATGGAAATAGATAAACAATGGCAAATCTCCAGAAATTCTGTATCTCCACACCTTTTGTAAAATGGTGTTAACATCAAGGGTCAACCAAAAAATAGTCCTAGATGACCAAGGTGCTCACTCTAGTTTTTACCAGAATGTCCTTTAAGCTGCGACCACGTTTGAAGCTTGGTAAAATTTCAGAGTGTTTGAATGGCAGTAGTTTGTCACATTCTGGTAAAAACCAATGTATCCCCCAGACTTGAATTATCAACAAAAAAAACAGCGGGATGCTATAAATGCATATCATGCACAACATGTAATTACCTGGAACCAGGAACCTATTTCAAAAATCCACACTCTGGAAAGAAATATAAAATCCGTCACCATCTATCTTGTACAACTACCTTCATTATATATACAATTATCTGCCCGTGTGGGCTAGTGTATGTTGGCCAGACAATCAGAGACTTACGTACACGTCTGGCTTTACACCGATCAGCAATAAAAGCCGCAATCGAGGGTAAACCGATGGAACAACCCGTGGCGAAACATTTTAAACTATGTGGACATTCCCTAACCAGTCTCCGGTGCAAAATAATCGATCATGTGCCGACACCTCCTCGTGGGGGGGTGATCGACACCGCCAGTTGACAAAAACAGAGTCCAAATGGATATACTTGTTAAATACTGTAGCACCGAAGGGACTAAATGAAAAATTCTCTTGTAATGTATTTATTTGAGGAACCATACCAGACAATAATACAGACATTGGTTGAGATATATTGGCATACAGAGAATTATTGAATGCTAAATACTGTTAGGATGTACTATTCTTCATGCTTTTTAATTATTCATGAGTGCACTTTTTTCACGTTTTTTTCACAGATATTTTATACATTTAAAGTTATGCTTCACTAATTGCTCACTTTATTTTTCCGATCTCAGGGGGTTGAACCAAGGGGTGGGAGTGTTCTGGAATTTACATCATTGCCCCCTCCTTCATGAGGATGACGCTCCGAACCCAACCCCCCGGAAGTTCTCACCCTCTGTTACCGGTCCTCGTTTTGACTATGTGCACGCTATATATAACGGCTCAGACTGGTAAGACACATGTTCACGTTTATTATTCTATTACAAGCACTTGCAAATGACCTGATGAAAAGGCCGGTGTGGCCTTGAAACGTTGTCGAATATGCAATATCTTTAATACAGATACTTTTTGAACACAGACCTCGAGTGCCGCCTATTCTTTCCAGGTGATCCTGGTAATTCTACGTCTATATTCTGCTAAGGAAGGCACCGTGGCAATTGACTGATCTCCTCAGTAAGTGCCGATCAAATTCTATGGATATATATATATATATATATATATATATATATATATACACATACATGCAGAAAAAAAAAAAACAGAAAAGCGCACACATGGGCGTAAAGATAGACAACACTTTACTAGTGTAATAATGCTCACATACATGTAAGTTTAAAACAGCAAATATACTGTAGTTGTTTTCAATCACCCGGACGGCAGCAGACGTAAGGCCAAGCAGTAAGGTGCAAACAGCGTGCAGATTGTTCATCAAATGTATCTAATTCAATTTCTGCGCACACTGACAAACTGTGAATAGGGAATGTTGTTAACACATCTCCTGAAGTGACAGCTATTAAAATGAACATACAGTAGCTGTTGCTATCTACCTGCTTGATGAAAGTGGAAGTTTCAATTTTATTATTGGTAGGAGACCACTCTGTGGTGTCAATTAACAAATCAAGAAACTCAATCTTTTCATTATGAATGTTGGAAGTAAAGTGGAGACTAAATGAATTAATATTAATATTTAACATAAACTGTGTAAAACGACTTTCTTCACCATACCATATAATAAGGATATCGTCTATGTAACAATGAAATTAGACAATATTCTCCTTATATAAATGATTGATCTCCAAAATAAGCTCTTACCATTGACCAAGGTAAAGATTAGCTAAACTGGGTGCATATGGGGTCTCCATAGAGACCCCACACTGCTGAAGAAAGTATTCACCCTGAAAATATAAATACATTATTAAACATCACCACTTTGATACATTCAATAAAAAAAAATCATGAAAATCAGAAGTGATGCTATCATCTTTGGCAAGATAGTATCGGATAGCATCCAAAGCACCTTCGTGGGGGATTATTATTATTATAAGTTTATTTATAAGGTGCCACAAGTGTTTCGCAGCGCCGTATAAAGGAACAGTACAGGGAGACAAAACAGTATTACATTGAATAAATAACAAAAATAGAGTACAAATAAAGAGTGTCACATTGTACACATTGAATAGAGGTGTACAACACCACGCCACTCAAAATCCTTTAAAAACAGAATTCTAAGTGGAATCTTTGGTATATGATTTAATATTTATAATAAATTTTTGTATCAATGAATCAATATACTTAGACAGCCGGGAAGTCGCAGAGTTTATGCTGGCAATGATTGGACGGCCCGGAGGCTTGTCCAATCTTTTATGTATCTTGAGTAAATATGGAAATATCGCCAAGGGAAGCGAATCATTAATAATATATTTAGTTTCATTAACCGTAACACATTTTTTAGAGAGCCCCACATACATAAGGGTTTAATTTGTTCAAATATTAATATTGTCGGGTCTGTTTTAATTCTAGAATAGGTTACAGAATCATTGAATAGTCTAAATGCTTCATCTAAACAATCTTTACGATTTAGAATAACAATATCCCCCCTTATCCGCCATTCTAATAAAGATTTGATGGTTTTCCTCAAAATTTTTTATAGCCTTTCTCTCACAGCTACTAAGATTATCTATAGTAGAATTTCTATCATTACACATTTTGTCAAAATCCGTTCAAATAAGGTTTAAAAAAGTATCTACATAACTCCCCCTAGACTCTATGGGGTAAAAAAAAAAGATCTGGGTTTAAGATCAGTTTTATTTATTGGTCTGATATATGGAATGGAACGTCTTTCTTGTTTTTAGCAAGTGACGATTCAAGGTTAAAGATCTTATGAATTTGTTACTATCATCGGATAGCTCAAATGCATTTGGACCATTTTTAGGAGCAAATGACAATCCCTTTCTTAAAAGAGAAATCTCATCATTAGACAGTTGATAATCGGATAAATTGAATATTCCTAATTGATTTATTGGTTGTATTTTCTTATTTTTTGTCCTCTTCCCTCCTCTTTTTCCACATCTACAAGGTTTTGTTTCCTTTTTATGGGCACAATGCCGCGGTCCTCTGTGACATGATTTAGTCTCCTGCGTTCTCTCCATTTCTGTCTCTCTAAAAAAAAAAACTGGTTTTGTCTATTGGGAGTACTAAGTGCTTAAAATCTATTGGAAGTAGGAACATCATATCTAGATCTATTATAATTTTACGTGTATGATTAGATCTATTGGGAACTTGTGACAGACACACTGCCACGGTGTGGTGTGATGAGTACCTGGACTCTGGACTTGCCGGCTTCAGATCTTCACGGCCTCTTCTTGGATGAACCTGTGGCAGGGAATGGCACAACCCAAGGAGGACCCACAAAAGCAACAGTACCACAATTAGCAGCGACAGTAATTTTATTTACCACTACACGGACTGGCCGCTGCAATATTTCAATAAGTTGCAAATGATGTAACAAATACTCAATAAACAGGAATTTATAGTAAAGCATAAAATCAAACAATAATTACTCTCTACTTCAGCAATCAATTTAAATGATTCAAAAATCTCAATATACTTTAACAACAAATCATTTAACATACACTGCCACAGAATACCAGTCTCTGGCTCAAACCAATGGTCCCTCGTCGACAGGTCCTCAAACATATAAGTGTATGTCCCTATGATAGTGTGCACACTTATTTATGATTCCTAGGGAAGGGTGAATGACAACAACAATCCTCACTGAGGGGCAGGCAGATTCCCGGCTCAGGGGTAACCTTCTGTTTGTAACTGTAAAACAGGCTGCAGGGGTAGCCTCAATATAGAGCTGTCCTGGACAGGGTGAATCTAGAAGGCACTTCTCTGCCCTGCTTCTATATACTTTTACTGGGGTTAGGCAGACCTTGTCCTGTCTGAAGGGCTCAGTAGGGTACTAGCCTTTGTAGTGGGAGTCTATGAGGTGGCTCTATTTCCTGATATCCCCTTACAAGGGTGCAGATGCTGTCTCAGGGGGACTGGATCAGTACCTTGGGTGTTGCTGGCTCCTGCCACATGAATCTCTGGCTATACTGCTGCATGCTGTCTGGCCCCTCTTCTGGGTGCTGCAGTGTGCTCTCTCTCTCTCTTCCTTCTGCTCATACTTGGGACAGCAACCTCCTTTATCTTCCTTTCACATGCCTCAGTGCACTTGTTCCCCCTGTCTTTAGGCAGCACTCTCCTTTTCTCTCTGACACTGGGGTTGTTGCAGCCCTTCTTCACAATGCTTTTTCCCTCTCTCCACATGTCCTCTCTCACACACACTGCTGCTGGGATCCCCTCTGACCTCCCAGCTTCCTGTCACATGTGCAGGGGAGCTGGGACTAGCTGAGTCTGTTAACCCCTCACAGCCCTGCTGAAAGGGGAAAGGACCTGTTCTGGCAGCATTGGCTGCAATGTTAACTCCCTGGGGGAACAGGAATAAAAAGGGTGGAGCGGGGTGCCACATACCTCCATGCTATAAATTTGCCTGTCCCCAGGCAACCAACCAGGGGCATTCAATCCTGAGCACAGTCTTTCAATGTCCATGACAAAATATTTGAATGGTCAAATAAAACAGGTACAATTATACATTCAATAACAAGTACGCATTACTACCTTTCTGCTGTCACCTGGCTATCTAAAGTGGGCTCCCTGGGTCAACCATCCCTCCGCCACAGGATTCCCATCCATCTGCGGTCCAGGTGCGTCACTGTCGTCCATGGATGGTGCCCACTCTCACGGTGTGCGATCGGCTCTAAGCACATCTCGCCTCTCGGTCTTGCTTCTTAGATCTCAGTATCGCCTGCTGGACCCTGAAGGCGAATTCTTCTCCTGATATGGTTGTATATTCTCTGTTCGTTACAGGCTTCCCATTGATGGAACAGGTCTCGGCCTTCTCATCTCTCTTCGGCGTTTCTATCTCAGCCTTGGGTTTGGGTGGTGGCATAGCTGGTTCTGCTCGTTCTTCTTCTGATGGCTCCACTGTCTGTGTCGCAGCCATGTGGACCACCATCTCAGGGCTTCTCTGCAGGTCGATCACCCTGGCATTTGTCTGCCTTAGGTTTGCCACCCGGTAGTCCGCATTGTCCATCCTGGGTATGTACTCCCGCGTCGGCTCAGGGGGACGGTGAGGCCTGGTCACTTCTTGCCAGTTCTGGTGGACTGCCTCACTCAGCACAAACGGTTTCTCGCTTTCTCTCAGCGGTTCACGTTGCCTCGTGACGTCAGGTTCCGGTGGGCGGGGCATCTGTTCCGGTTGAGGAGGGTTGGCGGTAAATCTGTCACTCTTGTCATTTGTTGTCCTGTTGTGCTGGTAGCCTTGCTGATGGTACTGTGGAGGCTCTTTATGGTGCGGGTAGCGCCAATGTTGCTCTGGAGCGTGTCTGTTGCTGTGCACCTGGATTCCATTCCGGCCGGTCACGTTGGCGGCCTTGGTGCCTCTCCTCCCGTTCACCAGTTCAAACTCTACGGCTTTGCCATTTTTCAGGCTCCGGAAGTTGTGTTCAGGGTCGGCATGCTGAATGGCGGTGTAATGCACATACACGCTTCGCCCGGTATCTGTGCGTTGAATGAAGCCATACCCGCGTGGTACGTTGAACCACAGGACACGACCTGACATTCTTCTTGGGCTGGTTCGCGGTCTATCCCTTGACTGTATCACACCGGATGTTCTTGCTGTGTTCTGAAACACTGCCGGTGGACCTCCTCTCACGTGTCTTCTCGCAGTCTGTGGGCATACGATGACTCGGTCAGAGGGTAGTCGTTCTGACCTTAATGGGGGATTCCACTGCTGTCTGCGCCTTCTGTCGCATTCGCGTCGCCATCTTCTATGCTCATATTCCTCCTGTTCAATTCTCTGGTCAGCTAGGGTTTTCCTCATCTCCGTCATCATCTTGATGATTCCATCCAGTGCGACAGACATTTCACTGATGGATTGGTCATATGTGGTGGGGTTGCCTTTATGCACTTCCATGTCCGATCCTGTTCGGTATGATGCCAAGTGTGACAGACACACTGCCACGGTGTGGTGTGATGAGTACCTGGACTCTGGACTTGCCGGCTTCAGATCTTCACGGCCTCTTCTTGGATGAACCTGTGGCAGGGAATGGCACAACCCAAGGAGGACCCACAAAAGCAACAGTACCACAATTAGCAGCGACAGTAATTTTATTTACCACTACACGGACTGGCCGCTGCAATATTTCAATAAGTTGCAAATGATGTAACAAATACTCAATAAACAGGAATTTATAGTAAAGCATAAAATCAAACAATAATCACTCTCTACTTCAGCAATCAATTTAAATGATTCAAAAATCTCAATATACTTTAACAACAAATCATTTAACATACACTGCCACAGAATACCAGTCTCTGGCTCAAACCAATGGTCCCTCGTCGACAGGTCCTCAAACATATAAGTGTATGTCCCTATGATAGTGTGCACACTTATTTATGATTCCTAGGGAAGGGTGAATGACAACAACAATCCTCACTGAGGGGCAGGCAGATTCCCGGCTCAGGGGTAACCTTCTGTTTGTAACTGTAAAACAGGCTGCAGGGGTAGCCTCAATATAGAGCTGTCCTGGACAGGGTGAATCTAGAAGGCACTTCTCTGCCCTGCTTCTATATACTTTTACTGGGGTTAGGCAGACCTTGTCCTGTCTGAAGGGCTCAGTAGGGTACTAGCCTTTGTAGTGGGAGTCTATGAGGTGGCTCTATTTCCTGATATCCCCTTACAAGGGTGCAGATGCTGTCTCAGGGGGACTGGATCAGTACCTTGGGTGTTGCTGGCTCCTGCCACATGAATCTCTGGCTATACTGCTGCATGCTGTCTGGCCCCTCTTCTGGGTGCTGCAGTGTGCTCTCTCTCTCTCTTCCTTCTGCTCATACTTGGGACAGCAACCTCCTTTATCTTCCTTTCACATGCCTCAGTGCACTTGTTCCCCCTGTCTTTAGGCAGCACTCTCCTTTTCTCTCTGACACTGGAGTTGTTGCAGCTCTTCTTCACAATGCTTTTTCCCTCTCTCCACATGTCCTCTCTCACACACTGCTGCTGGGATCCCCTCTGACCTCCCAGCTTCCTGTCACATGTGCAGGGGAGCTGGGACTAGCTGAGTCTGTTAACCCCTCACAGCCCTGCTGAAAGGGGAAAGGACCTGTTCTGGCAGCATTGGCTGCAATGTTAACTCCCTGGGGGCACAGGAATAAAAAGGGTGGAGCGGGGTGCCACAAACTGTTTGCCAGTCATTTCTACTCCTTATAAATCGGTACTAGAGCCAAATTCACCAGTGTGTCTCCTCAAACTGCTTGCATAGCTAGTGGTTTGAGGAGACAATCTGGTGAATTCAGCTCTGGTACCGATTAAAAGGAATCTTCTCACCATCTAATACTAAGTCCACTGTGACACTCGTCAATATTGGCCCGTATTGGATACACAGCGTATTTTAAGAACCTGTTTAATGAATTTCATATCTATGATCGACATACCGTGCACACGTTTACCCCTGATTAAGTCTTTCGGGGTGAAAAGCGTAGGGTTGAAGTCTAATTTGTGCAGTTAACAACAGAGAAATCTGCAATCAAATTTTATGTGTTTTTAATAAAAATTATTTTGTTACCATACCTATGCACCTTTATTCATCTGGGAAATGTCTGACCATTTGTTAATTTAACATCTTCAAGGTGGTGGAATTTGTTAGCGCTCTCTATTTCTTGTCATTCCTATCCTGTACCATCTCCCGCTAAGAGGGGGGATCTGTACGTTTATATCATACTTCTTAAAAAAAAGATAAATGTAATTTATATAAAAATATAGAAAAATAGCATTTTTGTACATTATTATTGCATTATTATTATTATTGCATTATTATTATTATTACACCAAAAAACAGATATACCAGTATTTTGTCTAGGGCCCCATGAGATACAAATTCACCTCTGATAACAGCGATTACTACTGTATATACAATGTAAGTTACTGTATATACTGTATGAATAATACGATTATATGGTAGGTATAGACAGGTATAGACAATTGCAGTAATAATATGTTGTGAGTTATCTAGATAACCCTAAATGCTTCTTACCTGTTTGCTGTTGTGTGTTCTTAGTTACTAATCATTGTGTGCTCCTCTCCTCTCAGAATTCAAATGTTGCAATGGGTATTTTGTAAGCATTTATAACCGTCTGTTACATTGAAAAGATTGTGTCTGTGAGATAATACAACGGATCTCTCTTATACGAAAATGATAAATAGATTTGCTGTTCTTGTATATTTGTATCTGGCACGATCAGTGTCATAACATCGTCACAGTCACCGGGAGGCCTGATAAACATATCTAATCAGAATCAACTTTATTGGCCAGGTATACTCGCGTATACTAGGATTTTTTTTGCTGTAAAATTGCATTGCCAACCAAGTATATGTAGGGGATAATATAGATTGTAAACTCCACTGGGGCAGGGACTGATGTGAATATTCTCTGTAAAGCGCTGCGGAATATGTGTGCGCTATATAAGAAACTGTTAATAAATACAAAATAAATAACACACATTACAAGCATTACAGGTGCCTAGGGCTCAACATATTACATATATTAAATGTTCTTTTAGGCATTAGACATTGTTCAGTTGACGGGCAGCTATTGTGAAGAAACTTTTAGCAGTTCTGGTCGACTTCGCATGGATTGACCTGTAGCGTCTTCCTGATGGAAGCGCTTCAAACAGGTTGTGGCCAGGGTGCAGTTTATCTGCCACAATTTTACCAGCACACGTCTTGACCCTGGACAGGTAGAGTTCCTGGACAGGTAGTAGGTCGGCCCCAACAATATTTTCCACTAACTTTATTACCCTTTGCAGCCTCCATCTGTTACATTTCTTGGCAGCTCCATAGATGATAAGTAGCAGCGGTACTTATGTAGTATCTGGGCTGCCGATTTTTTGATTGTATGCCTTAAGTTAAGGCATACAATCAGATGCGATGCGATGCGATATCGCATCGCATCGCATCCGATATCGGATGCGATATCGGATGCGATGACCCGATTTTTCCATAGGAATCAATGTTAAAATGATTCCTATGGAAAAATGGGTCCTTTTCATACCCCTACTATCCAAGTGGGCATGGAGTTGGATATAAACCTGTGGCGAGCGTAGCGAGCCACCGAGCCCGAAGCGTGGCGAGCGAAGCGAGCCCCGCGAGGGGACGGTATTCGTCCCCTCGCGGGGCTCGCTTCGCTCGCCACGCTTCGGGCTCGGTGGCTCGCTACGCTCGCCACAGGTTTATATCCAACTCCATGCCCACTTGGATAGTAGGGGTATGAAAAGGACCCATTTTTCCCATTGAATTCCATGTTAAAATGGACTCAGTCCATTTTAACATTGATTCCTATGGAAAAATCGGGTCATCGCATCGCATCGCATCGCATCGAATCGCATGGTCGCATGCGATGCGATGCGATCTCCCGATCCGACCCGATTTAGAAATCGGCAGCCCAGTTACTACATAAGTACCGTAGCAGCTCCTGGGGGATGTTGAATTTTCTGTGTTACCTCAGGAAGAAAATTAGCTGCTGAGCCTTCTTGACAACAGTGCTTACGTTGGGTCCCTATTTGAGGTCTGGGGAGATTTTTGACCCTAGTAATTTGAAGGAGTCGACCCACGACACCATGGTGTCTTCTATAACGAGCGGGAGAATGGCATTTGGTTTCCTTCTAAAGTCCACTTCCATCTCGACCATTTTGAAGGGGGTAAGGTCGAGATTGTTTCTGCCGCAGCACTGTGTTAGCCGGACTATTTCGCATAGGTATGCAGACTCGTCTTCATCCTTGATTAGGCCGATGACAGTGGTGTCATCTGCAAATTTTATGGTTTTAACTGATTGCTCAGCTGAGGTGCAGTGTATAGGGAGAAGAGCAGGGGCAAGAGGGCACATCCTTAAGGTGCAGCCATACTGGTTGTGCACACGCTTGAAGAGAATGACCCAGATTTCCCTATTTGCTTTCGTACAGTCATAAAATCAATGATTTTTACAGTAAGACACCTCTCTGGTGTCTTACATCTTCAAGCGCCCTGTGTGGGAAGCGGGTTGGCAGCTGCCATCTGCTGCCTGCCCCCCGCACCATTGGCCCATTTCCATGGGATCGACCAGCATTTTCATGGGAATACCCATGAAACACTGGGTATTACCATGGGTGCAGCTTGTCGCCGCCACCCCATGCCCCCCGCTCACACTGCTAGGTGCGAACGGAATGGCAATCAAGCAGTTAGCCTTGACTGATCCCACCTAGCAGCTACACATGCACATAAATGAGCATGCACAGATGCTAAACAGCAATGAAATAGCTACCCCCAGAATAACCCCCTATCTGCGACTAGTTGACAGTTTGGCAAAGGACCAGAATATTACCAGTAGAGAACCTGAACATTAGTAAAAATGTCTACAACAAACTCTGGTCCTGATTCTGGTTGACTCAGTAAGCTCCGAAGATTGCAGCTTACTGAGACCCAGAGGGCCCACCCCGCCGAATCTCCGCCCCCTGCCACCACCATATCCCCTTGCAACCATACAAGGGGATGTGTCACTAAGACACATCCCCTCGCATGTGCACGCTGACTGAGAAATCAATCAATGGTCGCTGACCATCAAATGATTTCTTCAGGCCACACAAATATAAGCCACTGGAGACTGACTTATATTTGCGGCCATCGGGACAAAGACAGGGAGGGCGGCTGATGTCATGTGACATCAGCTGCCCGCCCTCGGCACTCCTTGTACCTCCCGCAATCCCATGGGAATGTCCAGCATTTTCATGGTGATGCCCATGAAACATTGGGCGTTTCCATGGGCATGACCCAGGCCTGACACCCCACGCTCCCCGCTCACACTGCCCAATGCGAATGGGCCAGTGAATATGCAAGTCACCTAGTCTGTTCACCAAGAGAGCCTGCAAATACACATAATTCTTATGCGCATGCGCAGAGAAAACACTGCTCCCCTGTGCAAACACGTGGGGGAGCGAATGAAGCAGAATGACCTCCTCTGTCTAATGCTGACTGGGGGTCTTGAAAAACACCAAAGTTATGTGTGACAGTTTGCAAAAGTAAAATTTAAAAAAAAAAAAAAAATTGAACCTGAATTGACCTGACTGTGTGAAATGATGTGCGAGCATCTCTTCTGCAAAAATAAATTAATAAAAATAACATTAATAACTGTATAGTTTAATTAAAATGATTTGCTGCCATCAATGCTCCTTAGCTTAATTAAAACTTGGAGTGATGGCAATATAAAGCTTTGCCTTAACCACTGTGCCATGTACCCCAGCCCTATGTGGATGGCATTCACCTGTAGTGCATGTCATGCCAAACAACGGAGGGCTATTATAGAACAGTATGGAGGTCTCTTTACCACTTGCTAATCAGGCAGTTTAGCGCCCAATGCAGTTTGGGTTCATAGAGTACTGTAGAAGTCAAATGTTGCTTACTGGGCATACAGTTAATTGGAACAAATCCCATCTATTGATAGTGAAAGAGGAAGGTCGGGGAGACTCTAGGGTGGATACCCCTCTTCCAGTGTCCAAAAAATTTAAATACCTGGGGATTGTTATTTCTAAGGACCCTCAAAGTTTTTATTCAGATAATGTAACCCCTTGTATTGAAGACATTAAAATTAAGTGTAAATGCTGGATGAAGCTACCATTAACTTTGATGGGGCGCATAAATCTCATAAAAATTGTGATCCTGCCTAAGTTCTTGTACATTTTTCAACAATCCCCGATATTTATTGGCGAAGACACATTCAGGAAAAGTAATACTATAACTACATCTTCCATATGGAGAAACAAACGCCCGAGAATTAAAAATGATACCCTGATTAGAGAGCGAGAACGGGGAGGCCTGGCAATGCCAACTCAGCTAGCCCACATTAGTAATTGGATCAGGGAGGGGGAAGAGCCACCCGGGCTGCTGGACCTGGTTGGAGTGGTTGCCCCTGGGCACACTCCGCTACAAGTAGTCTTGGCGGCGGGGTGTGGCCAGAGGACACCACCGATCTTGGTTCAGGCAATTAAGGTATGGAAACGAGTGGGTAGAGTTACCAACCACAAAGGGCTGGATCCTGATATGCACCTCTTCTCCTTCAAACACATGGAAAAACTGAAATTAGAACAAGGGGTGGAATATGGAACAATTTATGGTATTAATGTATTGGGGCAGGTATATGATAACAACACACTAAAATCTTTCTCACAACTTCAGGATGAATATGGGATACCTAAAACAATGTTCTTCAGATATCTGCAAATGAGGAGTGCACTCTCCCAATATATTGGGGGTGAGAACTCACAAATAATTATTGAAACACCAGTAAAAAGCTTTATTAACAAGACTAGTAGAGGGTAGAGAGTCTCTAAAATGTATAAATATCTTTTAAAATTTAATCAAGAGAATGATCTCCCAGTATTGAGAACTAAGTGGAGGACAGACATTCCAGAGATTAGTGATGATGACTGGATACTGGCCATGGCATCAACAAGGGGCGCGACTAATTCCCTTAGAGTCCAGCAGGTCCAAATAAATATATTACATAGGACCTACATAACCCCTGTGAAGTTGAGTGGATTTGCACGCAACAAAGTGGATAACTGTCCAAAATGTGGGGAACCGGGATGCTCGCTTTTCCACTTGCTTTGGCAGTGTTAAAAGGTGCAAACCCTCTGGCAAAAGGTTAGGGATATACTGATAGATCTAGGAATCCCACATCATAGTGTGCAGCCAAGCAGCTGTATCCTGGGTATTTGGCCCCGAGAAAACACTACATCAGAAATAAGACAAATTGCTTTAAACCTCTGCGCGATTGCAAAGGTTAGTATAGCGAGATCCTAGACTGCCAAAGAAGGTCCAGATATTAGTAAATGGATAGAATTAGTAAATATCACAATAGAGCACAAGAAATATATTTACATGTCAAGGAAAACAGTAACAAAATTTTACAGGGTATGGGGAGGGTGGTATAATAAGGGATATATATAGGGGGGGGGGAATGTATAATGGGGTAAAGAGAATTGAATAAGGGTGAGCCTCCTCTAAAATGTTTTTTTTTCTCCCCTCTTGGTCTTTGTAATTTTTTATCACGTTGTTGTACATAATAAGGTCTTAGCAAGGGATCGGTAGAAATAGCACCAATAAATATGATCAAAAGAAAGAGCACTAATGAATAAACACATATTGGGAGTTAAAATAAATGATGTTGTTATATAAAAAAAGTAAAGTAAGGTAGGGAAAAAAGAATAACTTTGCTAAAATACACTTAAAAACACACTGATAGTAAAATTAATGAAACACATATGGTAAATTAAGACTGGAAAGGTCAGTAAGAACAGTAAAACTAGGATCCAGTGTATAATCAGAGGTGGATTTAGCAAAGTAGTTGGTTTAAGTACAGGAAGGTAACTAAATAGCAGATGATAGGAGAGAGAACGAGAGGACCTAAAGAAATATCGAAGTTAGGTGAAATCATGTTTTAAGTAATGTGCATTAATATGTTCTGTGGTGTTGCAAGTAGTGTAATGTTTGTAATGTTTGTGGATGGTAATGTTTATTCATTGCTGATGTTAAATGTATATGTCTTGTTTATATTTTAAAAAGTTTCAAATAAAAATGAATAAAAAAAAAAAAGAAGTCAAATGTTGGTCGAAGGTTCCTACAGTAGCCTGTGACAGTATGGAGAGAGTTCCGCAGAGTAGCCCACTATTGATGAACTTGAGTTGAGCTCACGGTGTGAAATACTGTGTGTGTGTCTCTTCCTCCAAAAAATAAAACAAGTACATAAAAAAATAATTACTGTGCCCTATATTCTTGCCCTTCCGCTAAAGTTTTTGCCAATGGATGTAACTCATCCAAATTTAATACATCAAATGGCACCCGCCAAGGCTGTCCACTATCCCCTTTGATTTTTGCTCTGGCTATTGAGCCTCTGGCTGAGCGTATTAGATCTGTGAGCGCGATTGCCGGACCAGTATGGGATAGGCCCCCTATCCCATAAGATCTGCTTATTTGCAAATGACATCCTTTTGTGCCTCCTATAGCAAGAAACCTCTCTACCCCAGGTGCACTCAGTTCTAGACCTATACTCCAGAATATCTAACTATAAATTAAACACTACTAAGACTGAGGCTCTCCCATTAATTATCCCAGATATCACACTCAAATGGCTAACAAACGCTTATAAATATGCCTGGCAATCCAGATCACTGAAATATCTTGGTGTTAACCTCTCTAAAGATACAGACTTGCTTGCCTGCAACAATGAACCCCTCTGTAGAGCATTTGAGCAGCTTACTAAAGAATGGATGAGAGTAGAGTTGGGTTGTCACAGGCTAAGTAGTAATTGGATTTGATTTTAGTTTAATTTAGTAGAAACCAACATGAGACCAATAGGTTTAAGATAATCTATTGTGGTGCTTGGTTGGTGGTGCTCCCACCATATACTCCCAAAAAAAATATGAAAAACTCATGTTGCCCTTTTCATGTGTTGACCTTTCCCATGTTGGTATTTTGCTTGTGTCAACCTGTTGTCAATATTGACCTTGTGCATATCGACATTTTGCTGTCGATATAATGACTGCTGACCTAGACATTGGCTTTGAGCTAAACCACACTGGACTTTAAAATTAGAGGAGTTGAATCCAGTCATCAACCTAATACAAGGTTTATACTTAAAATACACAAAGATATGGAATCAAAGCAAAATGTTGTGTTTTATATACATTATTGGATACAGATCGACGTTTTTACAATCTTTTGTGGACAACATATTTTACTAATAATGTATATTTTATTGATAAGTGCTCAATATATACAGATGGAGCCATCCTCATCTAGCCCTTTAATAGGTTTAAGAGAGTCATGGGATTACTCTGCTAATCCCGTACTGTATTGTTCTATGTATTGTATTGCAGCTGAGAACAATAGGCCTAGGTGAGCCATGGCTCACCATGGCTATCCAGAGATGGCTACATGAGGATGGCTCCATCTGTAGACTACATCTTTATTATGGCATTGTGGTTATTAATCACTCTACTTCCCTGTACACACATGAAGTGTAGCTGACTGGACAGATTCACAATACATCAACGGAAATCTGTAAATGTTCACCAAAGAGGCATGGGGCAGGGGGAAAGATATGAAGGGGGAAATTTACTAATATGAAAAACCTAGTTTTTCGTATTAGTATTTTCCCTACGACTGCATACGACTGTTTCAGTCGTATGCAAAGTCGTGTTCCGGAGGGGGATTTACAAAGCAGTCATATTCGACTGCTTTGTAACCCTCCGATGTCGTAGGAATTCATATTAGCAGCCGTATATACGGCTGCTAATACAAATTATTTGTAGGCAGTCTGCACGGATCAGTCAGATCCGTGCAGGCTGCAAGGTGGGCGGTGGGCATCGAGCTGATAGCGGTGTAAAAAATAGAACAAACAATTGTTTTTTACTGTGGCACTACAAGTGCCAGCAAGCCTCCCCAGCAAGCTGGGACTTGGAGAACCACAAGTCCCAGCCTGCTGGGCATTAAAGGGCCCGCTGGGTCTTGTAGTGCCACAGTAAAAAAAATAGTTAAATAAAA
This sequence comes from Crinia signifera, assembly GCF_055691185.1. Taxonomy (NCBI): domain Eukaryota; kingdom Metazoa; phylum Chordata; class Amphibia; order Anura; family Myobatrachidae; genus Crinia; species Crinia signifera. The sequence continues at coordinate 21,918,148 of NC_139226.1, forward strand.
CACACTGACACCCATTTTAAATAAAAGTTTAATACACACATTACACACATACTGATACTTACCTATCTTGATCCCGTTGGTAGGTCGCTGGCTCCGGTGTCGGCGGCTCCGTGTCAGCGGCTCCGTGTCGGCGGCTCCGGGGACGGCGTCCTGTCCGAGGATAATCCATGTTGGACCCAGGTCCTGCATGGATGGTCTTCTTTCTTCATCTGTCGACATCCAGGTCTTCTGACAGCTGCTGGCGACTTCCAGCAGCTGTCGGCATCTTATTCATAGTAGGTAAGGCTGAAAAAAGACTTGCGTCCATCTAGTTCAACCTGGTATAGATATCCATTGCTGATTTGGTAGGTTCTGGTATTTTACAGACAAATTATATTTCTTATTTGTACCCATGGATGTTTTTCTACAGTAAATGTTTGTCCAACTTTGCCTTGAACGCATTTAATGAGCCAGCCGTTACCACCTCTCTGGGAAGAGAGTTCCAGAGTTTGACTGTTCTGACCGTAAAGAAATTCTTTCTACTAGCTGAATGAAATCTTTTTTCTTCTAATCTATAGTCATGCCCTCGCGTCCTAGATTCCTTTCTAGTAGAAAAGAGGGTACGTGGCAGTTCCTTATATTGGCCCTTGATATACTTGTACATGTTGAGCATGTCCCCCCTTAAACGTCTCTTTTCTAATGTAAATAGTCCCAAATTGCTTAATCTCTCTTCCGCGACGCTCCCCGGCTTTCAGAGCTGGAGAGAACCTTCCTCTTTGGCGTCTGGGCTCAGAATGAATTCTGGCCAATCAGGAGCCGCCTAGCCGCCTAGCGGCCAATCAGGAAAGGTCTTTCCTGATTGGCCGCTAGGCGGCTAGGCGGCTCCTGATTGGCCAGAATTCATTCTGAGCCCAGACGCCGAAGAGGAAGGTTCTCTCCGGCTCTGAAAGCCGGGGAGCGTCGCGGAAGATGCCGACAGCTGCTGGAAGTCGCCAGCAGCTGTCAGAAGACCTGGATGTCGACAGATGAAGAAAGAAGACCATCCATGCAGGACCTGGGTGAGTAGGATTTCCTTCCACAGGTCCAACATGGATTATCCTCGGACAGGACGCCGTCCCCAGAGCCGCCGACATGGAGCCGCCGACACCGGAGCCAGCGACCTACCAACGGGATCAAGATAGGTAAGTATCAGTATGTGTGTAATGTGTGTATTAAACTTTTATTTAAAATGGGTGTCAGTGTGTTTTATTTAACTATTTTTTTTTACTGTGGCACTACAAGACCCAGCGGGCCCTTTAATGCCCAACAGGCTGGGACTTGCTGGGGAGGCTTGCTGGCACTTGTAGTGCCACAGTAAAAAACAATCGTTTGTTCTATTTTTTACACCGCTATCAGCTCGATGCCCACCGCCCAGGGGCATCGAGGACAGCACCAGGCTTCAGCCTGGTCAGGTAAGTCCTGGAGGGGGGGACCCCTTTATTGGGGGGGTCCCCACTCCCCCAGGGCCCCTGGCCAGGCTGACTGGTCGGTAGGGTTAATGCTTTGGCCGGGGGGACTTGCATAAAAAGTCTCCCCCCGGCTGTGGCATTACCCTGCTGGCTGGTTTTGCCTGGGGTTGGTTCTTAAAATACGGGGGACCCCTAGTCATTTTGTCCCCCGTATTTTGGGAACCAGCCCCAGAGCAGGAGCCTGGGGCTGGTTGTTAAAAATCAGGGAACCCCTATTTGTCGGGTTCCCTTATTTTTAATTACCGGCTCCAGGCTCTGTCAGCCTGGTGCTGGTTTCGGCTGTGGGGGGGACCCCACGCCGTTTTTTTTTTATTTATTTAATTTTTCTATTTTTTTACACTGAAGCCTGCACGGATCTGACTGATCCGTGCAGGCTAAAACGCAAATAGAACAGGAAAATGGTGTTCTATTTTCCTGTCGTATTTGCGTGGGTGTTTTACACCACTAAGCAGCCGTATTATCAGTACGGCTGCTTAGTAAATCAGAAACCACCATTCTTTTGAATGGTGATTTCTGTCGTATCCTATCGATGGTGTAGACATTCGTATTTGTAAATACAAATACGAATGTTCCATCTTTAGGACTACGAATTGTTGTATTTTTGGGATTGTAAATCCCGAAAATACAAATTCGTAAAAAAAAGGTGTATTTCTCCCTACGAATACACCTTTTTTCTACGAATCCATTTTGGTAAATGTCCCCCGAAGTGGGGACAGGGTTCAAGAGACTGGTCGGCCATAGGAAACACTGTGGAGAACAGAACTTATATATGGCACAGGGGGAAGATAGTGCACGGGAAGTGGATGAAGGCACTGGAGAAAGCCACCATCATGAGGAACATAGAGATGAATACAGTAATTTACAGAAGAACACAGAAATCCATGGAGAGCAGCATCAAAACTCTGGTACAGAACAGAATGTCCCATTGATTGAAGTGCATCTTCCAACCAAACATAACGTCATCCATGCTTTTAGTATTATGTTTGTAATATCCCATCTACTCAGTGGACACTACAGCAAATCTATTATTAATACAATAGTAATAAAGAGATAAATAATAGAATTGGTTATTCATAAGGATGCTAAGTGTATTTGTGATACTAGTTGGAGACCATCTGTAAAATACCAAACAGGTATTTTATGTTGAGTATACAGTAGGTATGAATATTATTATCTTCCACCCAAATATTATGTCTCCATTCAAGTTTCCACCACAGACTGACCACAATGATTGTCTGCATCCATCTCATAACTCTCCCTGAATGTGCGCTCCAAGAGAAATGGAATGGACTTAAGTAAACTCTTTTTTAAATCCCTTCCGACAAAAGCATAGATAATGGGGTTTACACAGCTGTTAAAGAAACCTAGGCAATAAACAATGTATGACATGACAAAGTATACATTAGCATCAATGTCGATATCCACATAGTCAAAGAGGGGCCAGAGGTGAAACGGGAACCAAAGGCAGAAGAAACAAAGTACAATGGTAATAATGACTTTGAAAGGACGACCTGACCCAGAGAGACTTCTGCTTCTTCTCAGCCGATATGTGATGAGGCTGTAACACACTATTATCACAGAGAATGGGATTAGGAACATGAAGACAAATTCTGCAATAAACAGAGCTTTGTCCCTCATGCTGTCTGTATGATAATCTTCTGAATATATGGGCATGCAGTATGAGATATTGCTGTCAGGATCATGATCAATTTCATAGAAAGCCAGATATGGGGAACTGAGCATAAAGCAGGATAACCAGATAATTACTGAGATTGTTATAGATAATTGAAGGGTTTTGTGGTTTCTTGACCACATGGGACACATGACGGATGTGCACCGGTCAATACTGATAACCGTGAGAAAAATGGTGCTGACTGACATGTTGAGGAATTGAACAGTGAAGATGGTCTTACACATTATTCGTCCAAATGGCCAATGTCCATCCATAACCGTCTCTATAATTAGGAGCGGGAAAAGGATATCAAATACAAAGTCAGCTATGGCCAGGTTGAGAAACCAAACAATGGTAACTGTCTTCTTCACCTTAAACCCGGCGATCCAGATGACCAGTCCATTCCCAATACTCCCAAGGATGAAGATTACACTGTAGCAAATTATCGTAAAGTGTTTTAGACTTTTAATAATGTCTCCATACTGGTAGCTGTCATCTGTGATATTGTGTGTGATGTTTATAGGAAATGAGGTCTCTTCCATGACTGTCCGAGCGCTGTTCAAGAAAAGCAAAAAATAATATTAAAAATGATAGAAAAAATTTACAATTTGGGTTTAATAGTATTTGGTTATTTATACAACAATAACAAGTCACTGGTATGCCAGTAACTCAATATATGGCATCTAGTTATTGAATGTATATTTTTGTAAACATACATATTTCGTAAAAAAAAAGTTAAATATAATTAATAGAAAAATTGTATTTTGTACATTATCTTGCCTTTTTTTCGCAACAAAAACATAGATATTTCTTTTGTCAGATAATAGCAAAATACATTTGCAAATACGAATTCTGTTTTCAGTGTTAACAGATTAATTACTAGATTATTCTCTACTTTAGAGATTAGTGACATGGCATTCAAGTTTTTTCAAATCCCATTTTAATGCCAAAGGTATAAAAGTTTTTGCGGTCTGTTTAGGAAGTAGCTATAACCCCTTTTTCTGGATTTTTTTTTTGTTGTTAACAATGATTCCTCTCAGGGCCAACTCTATCAATAGTACGCACATTTACTATCATAAAATGTACTCTGAGAGAGGCATCCTTGTTGACCTTAATGCAAATGGCAGGTGTTGAACTTCTAAGACACCCCCTCCATACATTCACTGAAGTTCTGGGAAGTTGGAATTGGTGTGTGTCTGGTGGAGATAGTAAGATGAAGTTTTGCCTCTGGTGCCCCCCGCAGCTAACTAAGGTAGTTAGCATACATACAAATCCAATGTAGCGCGGCACTCAGAGCGGAAGAATTCAAACAAACACTCAAACAGTTGTCTTTACCAACGTTTCATTTCTCTGTGGAAATATCGTCAGGATAACAAATGTACAATGAATTGAGCTCACCTTATACCATCACTGTGTAATTAAGATCCGCCTCTCGAGTAAAGCCCACCATTCTACCTGCACGGAGTGTCCACGCCGGCTGTCTCACTGAAGTGACGTCATACACAGAAGGGTCCGATTGTTTTAGCACATTTATATGTACTGTATTGTTGTATTTTAATCCATAATATATGTATAGTGTTAAGTGATTGTGTTGTCTGTTGTAGAGCACTAAAACCCACTTCACCGTCTCAGAGTGCCACCTTCTCTCTATATATGCTATTTGGGAATTGCCTGCGGACAAGATCCTTGGAAGGCACCTGGGCATGGATTAACACAAAGCAAAGGGGGAGTGCCGGTTTATCGACTTTATATATATATATATATATATATATATATATATATATATATATATATATATGGGAGTGGATGGTCCGGCACTCACTTGATGCAGGCAGTAGGCGCTGTGGTGCCTTCCCCAGGATGTCTAATCCAATATGTAGCGTGATGTAGAGGGCGGCACTCGTCAGACTTGTTTAATGCAAATAAAAGCCTTTATTTATCCGACGGCGTTTCGGGTAGAGACCCGTTTTCAAGGACATACAAAGATACACTGAGCCACAAACATATTTATACACAAAGCGGAACCCGCCCCCACAATAATCAGCTAACAGCTGAACTTACCCGGTCCTCCGGCGTGTCGGCGCCATGTTCAGCAGGCGGAAGTGTGCCTCACTCCACTGCCGTCCCCCCGGCAACTCAGACCGTTACTCACAGTCCTTATTGCCCGGAAGTAGCATGTGTTCACTGTAGAACACCTCCGTCCATCCCTCTACATGCTGCCTTCACCCCAGTCCCGGGACTTGTCCTGCGTTGCTAAGCAACCACCATATACAAAAAACGAAAAGTATAACTGTAACGAAACAAATAAATAACAAGTAAATATAAGACATTACATTTAAAAATTGCTGCAGTGACAAATAAACACTGCCCAATACAAACATGATAAAACATTTTTTACGTATAAGTATATATATATATAACCTATATTGTGGTGGGAGGGAGCGTTCGAATGCGGCATTATATGTCTCTGTTTTTACAGATAGTTTAAATATTATGTATAACTATAGGTTCACTGCCCTTTATAATATATCGTATGATTCAATAATACCAACATTGATATACGCCAAGGCAAACTTAAAGGCCAATAAGATTTCAAAATTGTTATTCAATATTAAATGTCCCAATAAACGGTCCAGGGTCCAAATTTTCACCAGAGCAAGAATTTTTCAAATAAGTGATTATTTTACAGGGGAAGTATATGAATTATCAGAGAATCAGAGGAAGCATTGAAGGCCTAAGTTTTCATTAAGGCCCTTGGGGGCGATGGTTTGTAGAAAGAAAATCCATCTACTCTCCTTTTGTAATAATTTTTTATTTCTATTGCCTCCTCTCAAAGACAAAGGAACATGGTCAATAATCATTGATCTCATGCTGGCAACACTGTGCCTGAATTTAATACAATGTCGGGCAACAGGTTGCTCGCTGTGGCCACTGGCTAGACCCTGATTAATCCCTGACCTATGTAGGGCCATCCGCTCCTTAAAGGAGCGTTGGGTTTTCCCCACATAGGTCAGGCCACACGGACAGGTTAAAGTGTAAATAACATAAGAAGAATGACATGAAAGTGGGAATTTTATTGTTATTCTCTTCCCTGAATGTGGATGATTGAAGGATGCACCTACTGCCATGGAGCGACAAGTAGTGCACCCCAGACAGCGGTAACATCCATTCTTTCTACCTAGGAAGGTAGTAGTTGTTTTCTTTTTGTCCCAACCTGAAATGTCATATTTCACTACCTGATCCTTAATACTCTTACCTCTTGTATAACTGGGTAATAATTGGGTGTTAAGTAATAAGGGAAGGTCTTTATCGGTGGCCACTGCCGGCCAAAATTGTTTGGCTTTAGTAACATTATGTTTACTAGATGTATTAAATCTATTGACCCATGGAATTTTATGTTTAGTCTTGTCCTCCGTCACCCTCTCACTGTTCAAAAGACTTGCCCTGGGGATCCTAAGAACCTTTTCTTTGAGGGTTATTAGTTCCCTCTGAGGGTACCCTCTTTCAATAAATTTGGACACCATGGTAGATAATGCCGGTTCCACCTGTTCTTCTGTGGAGGTTATTCTCCTTACTCGCAACATTTGCGAGTAGGGGAGACCTTTACGGGTGGCTACCGGATGGAAACTCTCGTTTCTCAAGACCGTGTTACGGTCTGTCTCCTTTACATATAAAGAAGTGTTAATCTTTTGTTTGTCAATATCTATTTTCACATCCAAAAATTGGACAGTAGATACATCAAGATTATACGTAAATTTGACCACACTATTGGAATCATTGTGGTCCTGAAGCAGACCATGCAGCTGACTGACCTCTCCCCTCCAAAAAATCAATAAATCGTTTTTTTACAGGAGGCGGGCTGTGCTATGGGGTCCCCGGTGGCCCCGGCATATGCCAATATTTTCATGCATCACATTGAACAAAATTTATTTTTTATTAATAAAACTTTAAAATCTGATGTTTTGTTTTATCGTCGCTACATAGACGATTTATTGATTTTTTGGAGGGGAGAGGTCAGTCAGCTGCATGGTCTGCTTCAGGACCACAATGATTCCAATAGTGTGGTCAAATTTACGTATAATCTTGATGTATCTACTGTCCAATTTTTGGATGTGAAAATAGATATTGACAAACAAAAGATTAACACTTCTTTATATGTAAAGGAGACAGACCGTAACACGGTCTTGAGAAACGAGAGTTTCCATCCGGTAGCCACCCGTAAAGGTCTCCCCTACTCGCAAATGTTGCGAGTAAGGAGAATAACCTCCACAGAAGAACAGGTGGAACCGGCATTATCTACCATGGTGTCCAAATTTATTGAAAGAGGGTACCCTCAGAGGGAACTAATAACCCTCAAAGAAAAGGTTCTTAGGATCCCCAGGGCAAGTCTTTTGAACAGTGAGAGGGTGACGGAGGACAAGACTAAACATAAAATTCCATGGGTCAATAGATTTAATACATCTAGTAAACATAATGTTACTAAAGCCAAACAATTTTGGCCGGCAGTGGCCACCGATAAAGACCTTCCCTTATTACTTAACACCCAATTATTACCCAGTTATACAAGAGGTAAGAGTATTAAGGATCAGGTAGTGAAATATGACATTTCAGGTTGGGACAAAAAGAAAACAACTACTACCTTCCTAGGTAGAAAGAATGGATGTTACCGCTGTCTGGGGTGCACTACTTGTCGCTCCATGGCAGTAGGTGCATCCTTCAATCATCCACATTCAGGGAAGAGAATAACAATAAAATTCCCACTTTCATGTCATTCTTCTTATGTTATTTACACTTTAACCTGTCCGTGTGGCCTGACCTATGTGGGGAAAACCCAACGCTCCTTTAAGGAGCGGATGGCCCTACATAGGTCAGGGATTAATCAGGGTCTAGCCAGTGGCCACAGCGAGCAACCTGTTGCCCGACATTGTATTAAATTCAGGCACAGTGTTGCCAGCATGAGATCAATGATTATTGACCATGTTCCTTTGTCTTTGAGAGGAGGCAATAGAAATAAAAAATTATTACAAAAGGAGAGTAGATGGATTTTCTTTCTACAAACCATCGCCCCCAAGGGCCTTAATGAAAACTTAGGCCTTCAATGCTTCCTCTGATTCTCTGATAATTCATATACTTCCCCTGTAAAATAATCACTTATTTGAAAAATTCTTGCTCTGGTGAAAATTTGGACCCTGGACCGTTTATTGGGACATTTAATATTGAATAACAATTTTGAAATCTTATTGGCCTTTAAGTTTGCCTTGGCGTATATCAATGTTGGTATTATTGAATCATACGATATATTATAAAGGGCAGTGAACCTATAGTTATACATAATATTTAAACTATCTGTAAAAACAGAGACATATAATGCCGCATTCGAACGCTCCCTCCCACCACAATATAGGTTATATATATATATATACTTATACGTAAAAAATGTTTTATCATGTTTGTATTGGGCAGTGTTTATTTGTCACTGCAGCAATTTTTAAATGTAATGTCTTATATTTACTTGTTATTTATTTGTTTCGTTACAGTTATACTTTTCGTTTTTTGTATATGGTGGTTGCTTAGCAACGCAGGACAAGTCCCGGGACTGGGGTGAAGGCAGCATGTAGAGGGATGGACGGAGGTGTTCTACAGTGAACACATGCTACTTCCGGGCAATAAGGACTGTGAGTAACGGTCTGAGTTGCCGGGGGGACGGCAGTGGAGTGAGGCACACTTCCGCCTGCTGAACATGGCGCCGACACGCCGGAGGACCGGGTAAGTTCAGCTGTTAGCTGATTATTGTGGGGGCGGGTTCCGCTTTGTGTATAAATATGTTTGTGGCTCAGTGTATCTTTGTATGTCCTTGAAAACGGGTCTCTACCCGAAACGCCGTCGGATAAATAAAGGCTTTTATTTGCATTAAACAAGTCTGACGAGTGCCGCCCTCTACATCACGCTATATATATATATATATATATATATATATATATATATATATATAGCCATATAGCCGATAGAAAACAATAGCGGCACTCGAAGATTTGTGGTAAATAAACTTTTCTTTTATGTAGTCATTAAAAAGGTGCAAAGATAACCAACGTTTCGGGGATGTCCCCCGTTTTCAAGGTGCAGAGTTGTACTCTGCACCTTGAAAACGAGGGACATCCCCAAAACGGTTATCTTTGCACCTTTTTAATGACTACATGAAAGAAAAGTTTTTTTTTACCACAAGTCTTCGAGTGCCAGCATGGTTTTCTATCGGCTATCCTATGTATTGGATGGCACCAGAGCAAGCAACTTAAAGGGACAGAGTGCCGGTTCGCCTCGCAAACTATATATATATATATATATATATATATATATATATATATATATATATATATATAACATATATATATATATAACAAAAAAGGCCAACAGAATTCTAACATGTATAAAAAGGGGCATGGAAACTAGGGACTCAAAAGAAATTATGCCACTGTACAAAGCATTGGTTAGACCTTGCATATGAGTACAATTCTGGGCCCCACACTATAAAAAGGACACTATAGAACTGGAAAAAAAACAAAAAGCAACAAAGCTAATTAAGGGAATGGAGAATTTAAGTTACGATGACAGATTGAGCAAATTGGGACTGTTTATACTTGAGAAGAGACGTTTAAGGGGGGACATGCTCAACATGTACAAATATATTAGGGGCCAATATAAGGAGCTGTCAAACACCCTTTTTACTTTTTAGCAAGGATTCTAGGACACCTGGGCACAAGTTTAGATTAGAAGAAAGAGGATTTCCTTCCCTTAGAAGAAACAATTTCTTTACAGTCAGGGCAGCCAAACTATGGAACTCTCATCCTGGTGAGGTGGCGACACAATAAATACGTTTAAAATAGGGTTGGACAAACATTTATTGGTTAAAAACATCCAGGGGTACAAATAAGAATCATAATCTGTCTTTAAAAAAATATCAGAATACACTACATATAACAAGGGATAAGTTATTAAAACCTAGGTTGAACTCGATGGACGCAAGTCTTTATTCAGTCTTATCTACTATGTTACTATGATAAATGCATCTTACCTGGTTGCTGTTGTGTGTTCTTAGTTACTAATCATTGTGCGCTCCTCTCTGCACAGAACTGCAATGGATCAGTATTAGCGATTACACTTGTCTGTTACAGAAAACCGATTGTGTGTGTGATTTAGTACAACGTCGGACTTTCTCATACTCTATATGGGAATGCTAATCAGCTTTTGCTGTCGTTGTAGATAAGGACTGTAGATCTGTATCTGGTCTGGAACTTTAGTAGTCAGTGGATGCACTTTCTATCTTTCAATAACATACGTAAGGGTACATGACTAAAGCTTCTAAAAACAGGTGATGTTACCCATAGCAACCAATCAGATCATGTATTTTGTATTCTAGGATACAACGGAAAGACAGAATCTGATTGGTTGTTATGTGCAACATAATTTGTACTATGTACTACTATGCCTTAATGCTGCATTAGTCCTCCATTTGGTATACCGATGGAGCCGCTGTAGGATTTGTAGTATTGCCAGCTCCGGCCAGGGGGCAGGCGCGCACAAGGCGCTCACGTGCCCTGTGACAACGGAGCTGCATGCTGCTGTCCGCCGCATCCCCCGCCGGTCCCCATCGCCGCCCCGACCCCGCTAGCCCGAAGCGGAGATGGGCAGGGAGACGCCATGATACTGGGACGAGTGTGCGCGTGAGATGCACGCGCGTCCCAGTCCCTGTCCGCCGGCGCTTGCCAGAGGGGAGGATCTGGCCGGCACTGGCAAAGGACTACAGCGGCTCCATCTGTAAGTACTAATAAAGTACTTTCATATTTCAGTCTTCCATTAAGACTATTGCTGCGTTACTTGCCCTCATTGACTCTTAGCAAGAAGTCCACATTACCCGTATTAACTAACACATTGCATGGACTGTCAGCTGCTCTGTTTTTAACACCACCCCAGCCTGACAATTTCACTGACTCTACCCTATTTTTTTTTCTTTAGGTCTCCATTGTGTCCTTATACCATTGGAAGTTCTCACTGATCCATGCAGGCTTCATCATATACACCCAGCACTAAATTGAATTTCTCACATTGTGTATAAAGACACAGGGGGTATTCAATCCCGGCCGCTATTTCTGACAGGGGAAATAGTGACCATCACCTATTCAATGCTGCCATTTCCGACAGCATTGGAGGCAGTTTCTTACAAAACAGATCCAACTTTAAATCTAGTTAGATCTATTTTGTCGGAAATGGACGCAGATTGTCAAATTCTCTGCTGTTTTTTCGACAATCTGCAGCCATTTTTGACAAACCTCAGACTTTCTAAAACTCAACAGTCGGAACACTGAGTTCCGACCGTTGAGTACCTGTCCAGTGGAATGAATCAGCCTTGGATTCTGATTGTTGGGACGTTCCAACAACAGTCGGAATACAAGATTGAATACCCCGCACAATCTCCCACCCAAAGATAATGTAATGTAATTTATTATATTTGTACTATCCAGCCTGCTCCGTGGACATTATAGCTATACTAATATATACACCACAATAATACAGCAAAGAGACAAATAATAAAATTCAATATACTGTAACTAATGATGCTTCAGATGAGTGCTAACAGATCTTACCCATGGCTGTTCTTAGTAGCGTGTCGTTTGCCGCAAGTACATAGGACCGCTTAGTGAATAAGCTCATGCCAACAGGTTGCACACAGGTGTGGCTAGTCACAATTGCAATGCATGCTCCCATGCGGGTAAAGTCAAGGGCAGACATATCTGTAAATATAGTTTTGATACTAATTGGGTACAATTTGTAATGTAGACAATCAATGTGGTCAGCTAATGGAGGAAACTATAATGAAGATTTGTAATTCATAATTTTTGGGGGGATATTAATCTTGGTCCTTATTCTACAAATGGACAATCGTGTACAGGACTTTCTTCATTATAGTTTCCACCATAGGCTGACCACATTGATTATCTGCATCCATCTCATACCTCTCTATGAATGTGCTCTCCAGAAGAAACGGAATGGATTTACGTAAACTCTTTTTTAAATCCCTCCCGACAAAGCCATAGACAAAGGGGTTTACACAGCAAACAACGCAATATAAAATGTTGCAGTATGGCAATGGCTACATTAACATCAACATTTTAATGTAACATTGATATCCATGTAGTCAAGGAGGAGCCAGAGATGGGATGGGAACCAAAGACAGAAGAAACAAAATACAAGGGTAATAATGACTTTGAAAGGACGACCTGATCTAGAGAGACTATAAAAAAAAAAATGGATTAGGAATATGGAGACAAACGCCACAATGGACATTGCTTGCCACATCATGTAGTCTGTATGATAATCTTCCCCAAATACGACAATGCAGTATGAGATGTTGTTGTCTGTGTCATGAGCAATTTCATTGAAAGCCAGATACGGGGCATGTAGCATAAAGCAGGATGACCAGATAATTACTGAATGTTAAAGCTAGTTTAAGGGTTTTGTGGTTTCTTGACCACACGGGACACATGACGGATGTGCATCGGTCAATACAGATAACCGAGAGGAAAGAGATGCTGACAAACATGTTGAGGAATTGGACAATGTAGATGATTTTGCACATAATTCATCCAAATGGCCAATGCCCATCCATAAACCGCTCTGTAATTAGGAGCGGGAAGAGGATATCAAATACAGGTTGAGAAACCAAACAATGGTAACTGTCTTCTTCACCTTAAATCCAGAGATCCAGATGACCAGTCCATTCCCAATACTCTGAGCAGGGAAGTTAATCTGCAAAGTCTGATAGTATGACTGCCAGGTAATCTCTGTATGTAGTTATACCTACGAATTCAGTTTTTTTTTTTTTATATATATTTACAGGGAGGTGCCTCCCAGGAATTGGTATGAACACTTGATAAAAGAGAAGAAAAATAATTCCTACAAGGGGCACTCAAAACTGGCTAATCTAGCTTGTTCAGCATGTATTTAACCTGTTTATATTCTGTATAGGTGACGTGATTATTAGGACAGATTCTCTGGGTGAGAAGATTTTATTAAAGCCAATATTCTGTTGAGGAATAATATTTTATGTGCTTGAACTGGCACAAATTAATCTATAGGGCTTTATGCCGTGAGCAACACAATAAGGGAGATAGTAGGGTGAGTGATGGTTTATTGGGGTTTGGATCATTTGGTCTACAGCATGATGGTTGACAGTCATTAGGTCGACACCATTAGGTTAACATGGGAAAAGGTCGACATGGGAAAAGGTCGACATGGTTGTAGATCGAAAGGTCATTAGTTCGACAGGTCGATAGTTAAACAGGTCATTAATTCGACAATGACTAGGTCGACAGTGAAAAGGTTGACATGGGTTTTTCACTGTTTTTTTAACTGAATGTCAACACAGTCAACGTGGACACAGTTTAAAGTGCATCGCATCGCTCGCTGCACTCACTATGCGTGGGGCACGGTGCCTCTCTACGCTCGGTACACTATTTTATTCTCCCACCACACCCTAGTGGATGGTAGGGTATGAAATACCGCCTGTCGGCACATGTCGATTATAAAAAACAGTGAAAAACCCCATGTCGACCTTTTGACTGTCGAACTAATGACCTGTCGAACTAACGACCAGTCGAACTAACGAACTGTCGAACTAATGATCTGTCGACCTAGAACCATGTCGACATTTTCCTCTGTCGACCTAGATCCATGTCGACCTTTTCACGTGTCGACCTAATGGTGTCGACCTAATGACTGTCTACCATAATGCTGTAGACCAAACGACCGCATCCCAGTTTATTTTGCAGCATGTGTTGTATTGATAATACAAAGTGTAGCTCTCCTATACCAATGAATTAACCTCACAGATCTTCACATGCCGCTACATGCAGCTAACAGGAAAATGATTTATTTAAAATATAATTGACTGTGGTATCAGTCCTAATTGCTCTGATCTGTGAATGGTTAATCTCTGATCTAAATAATGTGCTACTCTAAATAGTATTATTAAAAATAATAATAAGGTGTACTAATATGAATACAGTGATTGTTTCTTTGTTTTTTGTGACCACGCTCTGATTAGTAAGCTGCTCCAATATATTAAGGTACTTCAAGGGTTTGGTGCTAGGAGCGCTAAAAATAATAAAGGGGGTGTGTGATATGACTGGTCCAGGCGGGAGAGGAGGTTGAAAATAAATATAAAATAATAATAATAAAAATAAAAATAATACAAATAAATAAATAATAAAATGAAAGTAAAAAATAACTAAAAATAGAATAAATTGAGAAAATGAATAAAAATAAATAAAAATATAATAAATTATAAGTATGGTAAATATAAAAGCGTGCCAAATTGTGGGTATGATATGCAAACTTTAGTATGACCTGTAAAAATAAAAGGTTATTTTAAATGTTTACACTCCCTTGGAGTGGTGGAGAGTCTGTGCCTATCTGACCCTACTAAGCGGCTGGTGTTTACCTTGCGCCGCGTTCTCCGTGCCCGGAGGATGGTGGCGGGTGCTTGCTGCGCTACCAAGCGGGATGCTGTACTCGCGGCTGTGATGTACTGCCGCGGCTCCTATTGCTGGGTAATTTAGCGTGGGGGGTGGATGGACCAGCATCCCGATGTGCCGCTCTGAGGGGTGAAGTAGGTGGCAGTGCTTCTTCAAGCTGCACCAACGCATTTCATGCCTATCAGGCACTTTTTCAAAGATGCAGTATTGATTTAAAAGCTGTGTTTTTATTTGGTCAAACTTTATTGTTCCACAGGAAATCCGGTGGCCACTTTGGATAAAAAAGTGGGAATCACATGTTCCTTCTTATCAAAAAGCAGGTCACACTTTCATTTGAAATATGGGATAAATAGAAAAAATATATAAAAGTCTGGTATACATAAAAAATGAATGAAAATGGCACTCTCTAACAAAATATGAGTGAAAGTAAATAAAAATGAAAATAAAACTAAAACTAAAATAAAAGATAATAATTAAATAAATATAAAAATAAATTTAAATAAAAATAAGTAAAAATAAAAATAATAATAAAAATAATTGAAAATAAATGGAACAAGGAATAATTGGTTTTGTGGGATGTCATAGGAATGCGTTTAAGTCAATATCTATGTTTAGACCTATTGGGGCCAGGGTTTTTAATTCAAAGATCGATCTTGTTTCATTCTTGAGTAGCTCCTTTATTTGGTCTCCTCTCCAGTTTTCCCAATTTTTTGGATTATGGTGAATTTTAGTCTATTAGGACCTTAACTGTGTTTTCCGCAAAGTGGTTTGACACACTGTGAGTTGACAATCCTCTTTTGATGTTGTATATGTGTTCGGCTATTCTAATTTTTGCTTTTCTTTTTGTTTGGCCGACATATTTTAGATGACAGGGGCATTCTAATAGATAACTTCCTCTGTCTCGCAGCTTAGTTTTTGTTTGATTTTGTATTCTTTACCTGTGATGTTTGAATTGAAGGTTTTGATGGTTTTTGTAGAAATCGGGTTCAATTTGCATCCTTTGCAGTTGCAGCAATAATTAAATCCTCCAATGGTTTGTTTCTGTTTAGTTTTTTCAGTTGGTAAAAAGCTGGATGTAATGTTTTGTATTAGATTTCTTACTTTTTTGTAGATTATGTGCATTTTTTCCGGTACTATGGTTTTTAATGACTCATCTAATTGTAAAATGTGCCAGTTTCTTTTCATGATGTCTTCAATATAGCTGTGGTTGCTATTGAATTGGGTTACAAATGAAAGTTTGAAATCTTCTGTTGATTTTTTATTTTCTTTGTATTGTGTTAGTTCTTTTCTGTCGGTTCTCTTGACTTCTTCTAGCTGTTGTTTTAGTCTTTGTTCATTGTATCCTTTTTGTTTTAAGTTTTCCATCATGTTTTCACTTTGTGTAAGAAAGGTGTTTTGTTCTGTGCAGTTACGTTTTATTCTTCTAAACTGACCACTGGAAATGTTATTGATCCATTTTGTATGGTGGTTACTTGATGCGTGTAAAGTGTTGTTTTCTGAAACTTCTTTGATGTGGGTTCTGGTGTTTATCTTATTTTCTTGAATGAATATTTCCAGATCTAGGAAAATAACTTCTGTTTTGCTGATTGAGGTGGTGAACTCTAAATTTAATTGGATATTGGAATTGATGTATTGAATGAAGTTTTTTAACTCTTCTTCTTCCCCTTTCCAGATTAGGAACACGTCGTCTATGTAACTTTGCCAGATTATGATGTTTTGTTCAAATCTGTTGTTGTTCCATATTCAGTCGTCCTCCCACTTTGCGACAAAGAGATTGGCGTAACTTGGGGCCAGTGGTGTCCCCATAGCTGTACCGCATATCTGTAGGTAGAAGTTGTCCTTGTACCAGAAATAATTGTGTGACAGAATAAATTCTATGTTGGTCATGATAAATTGGATTTGTTTATTCTTTAACGTTGTTTGTTCAGTGAGGAAGTGCCTGGTATGTTCACAACCTTCTTTATGTTGAATTGAAGTGTAAAGTGATTTGGCGTCTGCAGTGCATGGATATAGTCGTCTTGCCATTCTATATTGTCTAGCAGCTGTTTGATATTGGTTGTGTCTTGCAAATAACTTTTTTTGTTTGTGAACTAGATCACCTGATGAGCACAAAACGCGTTGAGGCAGCTTGGAGAAGCACTGCCACCTACTTCACCCCTCATAGCGGCACATTGGGACGCTGGTCCATCCTCCCCCCACGCCGAATTACCCGGCAATAGGAGCCGCGGCAGTACATCACAGCCGTGAGTACAGCATCCCGCTTCGAAGCGCAGCAAGCACCCGCTGCCAACCTCCGGGCATGGAGAATGCGGTGCAACGTAAACACCAGCCGCTTAGTAGGGTCAGATAGGCACAGACTCTCCACCACTCCAAGGGAGTGTAAACATTTTAAATAACCTTTTATTTTTACAGGTCACACTAAAGTTTGCATAACATACCCACAATTTGGCACGCTTATAAATTTACCATACTTATAATAAATTTTATTTTTATTTATTTTTATTTATTTTCTCAATTTATTCTATTTTTGTTTATTTTTTACTTTAATTTTATTATTTATTTATTTTTATTATTATTATTTTATATTTATTTTCAACCTCCTCTCCCGCTTGGACCAGTCAGACCACACACCCCCTTTATTATTTTTAGTGCTCCTTGCACCAAACCCATGAATACAGTGATAACAAAGTATTAGTTGTATGTGTTATTATAACTTGTCTATAAAATGACAGTATTAAGTAAATAAATGATAAAGATAACAAAGTGAATGTGAAATCATGTAAAATAAAATAAAACCTGTGCTAAAAAGATGTGAATGGTCAAATTACATTTTGATACTCAAGATATTGATCCAGATCAATTCATCCAGGTAAGACGAATTGATCTGGATCAATATCTTGAGTATCAAATTGTAATTTGACCATTCACATCTTTTTAGCACGGGTTTTATTTTATTTTACATGATTTCACATTCACTTTGTTATCTTTATCATTTATTTACTTAATACTGTCATTTTATAGACAAGTTATAATAACACATAGAACTAATACTTTGTTATCACTGTATTCATATTAGTACACCTTATTATTATTTGTAATAATAGTATTTAGAGTAGCACATTATTTATTATGTGCACTATATATTATAAACCTTAGTTATAATATGATAACAAATAAATATAAACATATGATTATGCACACCTTTCACAAGTAGTATACTAGCACTAATTTACATCAAGATATATTGACGAATATCATAAATTACTAATATAAAACACGTATTTTAATACCTCTTTCACTTATTTGATAAGAATAAAAGGGACAATTTATACAAACATAAATAGAATTACATAAAATTAAGCTTTCCATATATCGATCCAATATATACTTTAATAATGAAGAACTTTATAATTACACTTTTTTAAAATACAGTTCATAAACATGTAGAACACAAGTTCAAACCTAAGTCTATGGAGCCACAAATAAACTAGTGATTCCACATACGGGATTAAATAAAAATGAAAACAATCCATGGGCAACTGCTCTATTGGCTGACAGACCTGTCAATCAATTTAACTAAAACGGAATAAACATATGATAGGCAACACTGATACTTACCCAGCCATTCATTGGATTCTGGTCACGTCACTCAGAATGACCTGACAATCCATTGGTCATTCTTCACAATAAAAACCCTTCCAGCCCGACAGTCGGGTTGGACCTATGATTAAGCTCTAATGCGAAACGTACGTCAGGACGTTTACGGGAGGACACGGTACACATGGTTCATGTGACCCAGTGGTGTAACAATAGCCCCGCAGACCCGCGGTCGCAGGGAGGCGCTGTGTAAGTGCGGGCGCCGGGGGTCTGCAGGGCTATTGTAACGCTGCCACTGCTGCCCATGCCCCCTCGTGTCGCCTTACCCCTCCGCTTAGCAGGGACCCGCAGATCTCTGCGGCGCGGTCCCTGCTCCCCTCTTGGCTACTGCTGCTTTGGAAATGGACCATCATAAAATGTCCGCCGCCCCATACAGCAGACAGTTCTGTGAAACTGTCTGCTGTATGGGGGCAGACATTTTGTGATGGACCATTTTCATAGCAGAAGCAGGATGGGAGCCAGGACCACACCGCAGAGTAGATCTGCGGGTTTCTGCTGAGTAGAGGGGTAAGGCGGCGGCACGAGGGGGGCATTGGTGGACGGGGGGAAGGTTGCTAACTTTAGTGGGGGGGGGGGGTGGTTCTATACCGTTTTTGTACCATTCACATTTAACCCATTTCACCCATAGAAAACAGTGGATGTCATTTTAAATGGACATTTCTGGCACACATGCTCACATATGACATTTTTACAGCATAAAAAGGAGGGGTTGGGTAAAAATAAAGTAAGGTAAAATAAGGTAAAATAAATAAGGTAAACATAAAGTCAACTCTCTGCACAGTATGCACAGGATACGGTCGAATGGTCGACCACAAGATGATCAACAGTCATTAGGTCGACACCACTGGGTCGACATACAGGAAGGTTGACAGGGGACTGTCGACATTGGTTAGGGTCGACAGGGGCCTAGGTCGACAGGGGTCTAGGTCGAAACATCAAAAAGGACGACATGTTTTTTTTTACTGTTTTTTGAGCCAACATGTGCCGACAGGCAGTATTTCATGCCCTACCATCCACTAGGGCTTAATGGTAGAAAAAAATAGTGTGGCGAGCGCAGTGAGGCACCATGCCCTAAGCATTGCAAATGCAGCGAGCAATGCAAGGGGAAGCGGTACACTTAAAATGTTGTCCATGTCGACTGTGTCGACATTCGGGCTAAAAAAAACAGTCAAAAACCCATGTCAACCTAATGCATGTGATGACCTAATGCATGTGTCGACCTAGTCCCTTGTTGACCTAGTCGCCTGTCAACCTTGACCCATGTCGACCTAGAAACCTGTCGACCTTCCTGTATGTCGACCATCTTATGGTCGACCAAACAATCCCATTCCGTATACACTGGTGTAAAAAAGTCTCCTCTCTCTGCACATTATGCACTGAGACTGAACTGCTTTGTTTACTTCCTGCCTGTGCCTGGTGAGATCACAAGGGAGATTTGGCTCTGAAATGGGTAGGACACCGCACACTGCTTTTAACTTACTTTAATTTTAAAACCAGTAAATTCTCCCTGGACCTTTCACATTACAGCTAGAAACGTTTTAAATCCATTTAAAATTGGCAATATACCGTGTTTTAGCTGTAATGTTAAAGGGGAAACGTGTTAGACCAGTGTCAGAAGCAGCCGGTATTGGTGACAGCAGGGACTTGTGCAATTAGTGGTCAGTGCGCTCTAGAACGTGCTGCTGTCCTGTGTGTCCCCCTAGTGGTATTTTCAGGTTACAACATTTAAATGATTGTTTATTGCTCAGATTTTCCTATCTTATTCAGGGCTATTGAGCAGCAAATGGGCAGTGGATATCTGCAATATTGGGAGCCCCCCAGCAACCCCAGCCTTGTTGGATCATCTAGCTGTAGCCATTTATCCTGTTCATTCAGGTCAGAATTCTAGCCTTGACCGATGATTTGGCCGCTGAGCATTCACATTTTCCATAATACGCATGTGCGGAGTACGTCTGCGAATGCCTTCAGCAAATGTTGTTCTTTCCAAGGCAATAGCAGCCTGATTGAACGGCAGGGGCATGCTGGGGTGGACCCCCATTATTTCATGGGCGTTCCCACAAAAACTGTGGTGAATGCAGATGTTCCTTTGCTTGCTAAGGGCGGGCACATGATGTCTGTGCCCACCCTAATATTGCAGCCGCCGAGTGACTCCTGGGTCACGCTGCGACTGTGAGCGCTGGGGAGAGAAAAGATCATTTGATGGAAAGTAAAGAGCAAATGATTCTTCTTATCTGTGGGCGATAGCAAATGAACCCGTACACATCAATTTGCAGCCCTGCAAGACAGCTAACCACCTGACTCCTTACCTCAAAATTTCGGCACGGACATTTCTTTTCAGCTGGACCTGTACCCAAGACTCCAGATAAAGTTGCTATCATAGGGAAGCACTGGGATTACAAATACAGCACCAGCCATTGAATGTACAGTATAATAGAGTGGTTTGACATTTTTGCTAAGGCTATCAGCCACAAGCCAGGATTCACAGTCATATCCAATAGTAATGGCAATTATTGTAGACATTATCTCCTCTTGACTTAATTGGGGCAGTACAGATTGTGTAATGCAGGCATGTCCAAACTGTGGCCCTCCAGCTGTTGTGAATCTACACATCCCAGCATGCCTTGCCACAGTTTTAGCATTCCCTAATGGCAAAACTGTGGCAAAGCATGATGGAACTTGTAGTTTCACAACAGCTGGAGGGCCATAGTTTGGACAAGCCTGGTGTAATGGTTAGCATTATATAACAAACATAAAAAAAAATTATAATAAAAAAGGACACATATAAAAATTAGGGGTGAATACCCGTAGGGACACGATAAACTCCTATAGTTGGGTAACTGGAATGGATGTTTCTAATATATTACCAGGTGGCCGATTCCAGAAAATGCAATCTGGAATCGGCCACCTGGTAATATATTTAAAGTGAAAGAAAGCGTCTCATTTGAATTATTTGAGAAACAAAGCCAGCCAGGGACGGATTGGGAAATAAAACCAGCCCGGGAAATATCTCGCAGCAGCCCTAAACGGGGGGGGGGGGATGTTGCGCGCCCACATTTTTGGGGGGCGTGGCCTATCAGTGTGGGGCGTGGCCTATTTCACCATGCCCCATTTTTGCAGCTGTGGGGGCATGACTAGTGGCTCTCTGAGCTGCTGCCTATGTCCCCAGCCCCTCAGGCTGCAGAATAGGCGCATGCGTACAGCGTCTATTCTGCAGCCTGTGTGGCTGGGGAGATAGAGATGGGGGGGGGGTGACAGGGGGTCTCCCAACTGCCCCCCCGCACCATGGGACACTGAGTATGGGCCACCTCCCTTGAACATATTATGCACCATAACAAGAGGGCCCTTTTTTCTATTGAAAAACCTGCACACCTTATGCCACACAGTATAAGCCAATATTCACATTATGACACATGGAATGATCCAAAATTCACAAAATGCCACACAGAATGAGTTAAAAAAAAAACCATTATGCAGCACCCTACATTACGCATCATAACAGTATGAGCTAAAGTTCACATTATGCAACGGAATGAGAAGACACAGGGTGAGGTTGGTGCAGGGTGAGAGGGGGTGGTGATGAAGAGTGAGAGGGGGTGGTGATGAAGGGTGAGAGTAGAGTGGCAGGGTGGAAGAGGATGCAGGGAGGGAGGGGGGGACGGAGGATGGCATAGAATACTGGGAGGGGAGATGCAGGGTGGCTTAGGACGTAGGGAGGGAGGACGTACGCAGGGTGGCACAGGACGCAGAGTGTGAGGGCGGCATGGTCGCACAGGATGCAGGGTAGGAGGGGGAATGCAGAGGATGCAGAGAAAGGAGTCACAAAGTGGTGGAGGATGCAGGAAGGGGAGACTGATGCCCATTATACATATGCCACACAACGTGATGCCCATTATACATATGCCACACACCGTGATGCTCCATTATACATATGCCACACACCGTGATGCTCCATTATACATATGCCACACACCGTGATGCCCATTATACATATGCCACACACCGTGATGCCCATTATACATATGCCGCACACCGTGATGCTCCATTATACATATGCCACACACCGTGATGCTCCATTATACATATGCCACACACCGTGATGCCCATTATACATATGCCACACACCGTGATGCCCATTATACATATGCCGCACACCGTGATGCCCATTATACATATGCAGCACACCATGATGCCCATTATAAATATGCCACACCGTGATGCCCATTATACATATGCCGCACACCGTGATGCCCATTATACATATGCCGCACACCGTGATGCCCATTATACATATGCCGCACACCGTGATGCCCATTATACATATGCCACACCGTGATGCCCATTATACATATGCCGCACACCGTGATGCCCATTATACATATGCCGCACACCGTGATGCCCATTATACATATGCCCCACCCCGTGATGCCCATTATACATATGCCGCTCACCGTGATGCCCATTATACATATGCCGCACACCGTGATGCCCATTATACATATGCCGCACACCGTGATGCCCATTATACATATGCAGCACACCGTGATGCCCATTATACATATGCCGCACACCGTGATGCCCATTATACATATGCCCCACCCCGTGATGCTCATTATACATATGCCGCTCACCGTGGTGCCCATTATACATATGCCACACACCGTGATGCCCATTATACATATGCCGCACCCGTGATGCTCCATTATACATATGCCGCACACCGTGATGCCCATTATACATATGCCGCACACCGTGAAGCCCATTATACATATGCCGCACACCCTGATTCCCATTATACATATGCCGCACACCGTGATGCCCATTATACATATGCCACACACCGTGATGGGTTGCCAGCCAATAGCAGCACACATTTACATGACACCCCCCCTCCCTGCACATATGAACATGTCACACCCCCGCCCCCCACACACATATTAACATGTTACACAGTACACACACCCCTCCCTAGCACATTAACATATAATGCCCATCCCCAGCCCACATGACATACCTGGCTGGCTTGCTGTAGAACTGCTCCTGGCTCTGCCCATGCCTGGCTGGCTCTTCCAGTGTATGGTTGTGGCTGCCAGGCTGCTGCTATAGGGTGGATAGTAGAAGGGTGGGCGGCGCTGCATACTACTCATTAATTCTGCCGCCCATCCTGTTTTGAAAAAAACTTGCGCTGCCTGCTGGGGAGGGAGGGATCAATTCAACAGCATCACAGATGCTCAGAGGGGCCGCGGGAGCTGCTGCGTGCGGCCGCGCATGCGCACCAGCGCTCCCGCGGCCAGTATTACTACTGCACGGGATGAGGCTGGCCGCGGCCATCTTAGTTGTGGGCAAAAGTGCTGTGGCCGCGGCCGCTAACCGTGGAGATAGCGGTCGGGTGGTCCGCGGCCCAGCCAGGGGGGACGAGCGGCCGCTACATGGCTGAAGTGGGCCGGCCCACCGGGAAATAGCCCGGTTTCCCGGTGGGCCAATCCGCCCATGAAGCCAGCACTAACTGTGTTGAGTTTGTATACTCGCCCTGTACTTGCGTGGGTTTCCTCTGGGTACTCCGGTTTCCTCCCACAATCCAAACATATACTGGTAGGCTAATTGGCTCTTAACAAATTAACCCTAGAATTTCTGTGTGTGCTTGTACATAGGGTTACCACCTAGGACCTTTAATTCCGGACACATGTTAATTACACAGGTTCTGTGGCAGTTTAAAATCAGGTGAAGTGGAGTCTTGAAGTCAGCCAGCCACAGAACCTGTGTAATTAACATGTGTCCGGAATTAAAGGGACTAGGTGGTAACCCTACTTGTACATGTTATTATTATTATTATAATTTTATTTATAAGGCGCCACAAGTGTTTCGCAGCGTCGTACAAAGGAACAATACAGGGAGACAAAGCTTGGCATAACATTGAATAAATAACAAAAATACAGTACAAATAAAGAGCGCCACAGTTCAATACACATTACAGCTTGGATATAAGTAGTGAGGACTCAATCAACATACAACTCGAGGCTTGATGTCAATGATGGACATGAGGTAGGGAATATACTGTAGATTGTACGCTCCACTGGGGCAGGGACTGATGTGAATGTTCAACTATACTCTGTAAAGGGTCTGCGGAATATGTGTGCGCTATATAAGAAACTGATAGTAAGTAATTAAATTGCTTTGCTTTTTCTAAAGACCACTAACATTGACTAACATTGACTGAATGAGACTATAAATACTAATAATTGATTGCATTTATACAGGCTGGGTATGTTTGTTGTGTAATTTTGTTATATTTTAAAATAAATAAAAAGTGTTCTTTCCCCTAGTGCTGTCATTATACCACTATTTCTTCTAATTAGGTCTGATGCACAACAACCTGCATAGTAGTCATACAAATAGCAAACAATAACTTTAAATGAAAAACTACAGTATGGGCCTTATTCTGGTTCACTCTCAGAGACAAATTCCTTCTCAAATGGACAAAACCATGTGCACTGCAGGTGGGGCAGATGTAACATGTGCAGAGAGAATTAGATTTGGGTGAGTTATTTTGTTTCTGTGCAGGGTAAATACTGGCTGCTTTATTTCTACACTGCAATATAGATCTCACTTTGAAGAAAAACCCCACCCAAAACTAATTCTCTCTGCACATGTTACATCTGCCCCACCTGCAGTGCACATGGTTTTGTCCATTCGAGAAGGAATTTGCCTCTGAGAGTGAACCAGAATAAGGCCCTATGATCCTAGGAAACTATTAACTTTTGCGTTTGGTTAACACATTTTTATATCTTTGCGCAAACATATATATATAGATTTTTTTTGCATTTTAGTCATCTGACCAAAAGAGGGACAAGAGTGGCTTGGCCACCCCAGCTGGTGGTGCTAATTTATTACTCCAGATAAGTAAGCAAGGATCTAGTTCCTGAGTGAGCACATGGTGCTATGTCATTCATCTGGGCATCTAACACACAACACCATTGGCTTTGGCCCCGTCACTCAAACTCTAGGCAGCTCCATCATTGGCCCTGGTGCCTGCCCATCATAATTTGCCTTACTTTCTTTTGCTATTTGCTTTTCAGTTTCTACGTCAGCCTTTCCATTTCTTCCCCTAGCTTTTAATTTAGCCACATTAATTCAAACTTAATTATTTTACTTCTAACCGATAAGAATGAACTAAGGCGCCTAGAGAATTATGCTGTTTTTATCTTATCTCTATATCTAACACTTAAGCCTAGAAATAACTCACACTGACACCTTAACTAATAAATAAGACGCGGACACCAACTGCGTAAGTTTAAAGGTCATCTAGGATATTTATTTAAAGATGGTATGACCCTAATTGTTTTAGGGATGGCAAGAAGAAGCACTTGAGACCAGCACCCCTCAAACGCGGATGCCCCTTATGGCGGCGACCAGGTCGCCCCACTCGCTGGCATCACTCATCAATTGTGTGTACAGCCTGCTCCGCAGCGGCATGCCACGCCCCTCCTAGGGCCAGACGCGGGCACTTCCAGGAAGTGTCCAGCGCCCCACCGCGTTGAGTCGGGACTCGCCTACCTTCTTGGCAGAGGGGCGGGCCATACCCTACGGAGACCACCTGACACCACACCTGAGTGCTGATCGAGAGCGCTCAACCGCACTGCCTTGGCACGCCTACCCCGCCGGGTCAACCAGTGCCACAAGGCCCGCCACCCCAAAAACAACTACCTACGCCTTAACTAAGCTAAACTCAAGAGAATATCCTGCAGGAAGATAGCCATACCGGGGTCCGATAGATGAACCCCGTCCGGCCTATACAGCTTCGGGTTGCTTTTTACAATGGTGGGATGCCTGACTGCTTTACCACCCCTCGCCACTATGTATCTGGAGACGGCGTGGTTCACTTTCTTTCTGGCCTTCTCAACAGCCTCTATGCTCCGACACCCCCGCCATGTGAAACGGGGCACTATGTCAGACCAAACCAGCAGTACACCTGGCCAACGCTCCTGTATCCTCGCCATGTCCTTCTCAATTTGTATGGTCAACGCAATGCCGGTCCGCTTGACCAAGTCATTGCCTCCCAGGTGTATTATTAAGACATCCGGCCTGCCCCACCTCCGGGCTTTGGATACCAGCAGGTCCCACAGGCCATCCCACTGAAAACCCCTAATGCCTAGCCACTGCACCTCCCGGGCCTGAGACAGCTCCGGGGCCGTGGCTGCCAACGGGTGCCTAGCAGCCCAATATATATAGGAGTGCCCCACTAACCAAACCCTGCCCAGAGTCAGTGAGGGAGGGGGAGGGGCTGAAAAAGAGAAAACCTAAGGTTAGCATATAACATTATACTGTAAAACACAACTGAAATGCATTGACTATAGACCCGAGTGAAGGGGAAAAATTCTTAAAAAAAACTCTGGTGGACTGATGTGGGAAAGCCAATTGTAATTAAGTCCCCTGCAGAGGAAAAAGTAAAAAAATTCCCTTCACACCGTCGATTCCGGAACGCTAAAGTTCCAAAACCGATTGTAAACAGTATGTTTTCGGGTCAGCGCAACAGGCGCTGTCTACAACTTATCTAACCTTACATATTTCTTATAGGCGGCTGACTTCCACCTCCCCACCGCTTGAACTGAGGATGGTGGAAGCCCCGCTGCGGCTGCGCAAGTTGCCGCCCCAATTCTGAATGAATGCGTTCCATACTCTTTCTCGGGGAGACCCAAGGCCGCTACACATCTCCGAAACACAGCCGCAAACTGGAATCGGGTAAGTGGCCCCACCTCTTTGTGTGCCAGGAACTGTGCCGCTGTGCCCGGTCCGCCCGAGACATACTCCTGAGCCAAGGATACAGGACATATCGCCTTATTGCGGTGCGCTCTCAATGTTATCCAGACACCCTTACCCGCTTGGTCTGTCTTGGACTTCCCTATCTTGCAAAGTATCTTCCCCTCGCGGAAAACTACGTTTTCTTTCAAGAGCCCTGACAGCGCGCGTTTGTTAGCAGCCACTAACTCGCTTACCCTAAAGGCTCCAAAAAATGCGAAGGAAAAAGCCACTTTGAAGAGCGCCGCCTCATATCCATTTTCTGCTACTTTATTCAAACACTGCATAAGGTCCCCCAGCATGCTCTCATCAATTGGGCGACGGGAGTCTGGAACCCCCGGCTGTGCCCTGGCCCACCCTTTTAACGCTTTGGCCAGTACAAAAGATCTAGTAGGATCGGGTTCGCCTAGCAACTTGGAATGGAAAGCTATACCTGCCAGAGCCGCCGCCATAGCCGACTTTGACCTGCCGTTTTTATAATGCTCCCAGACGAAGGCTAGTAACCGGTCCTCGACCGACTTACCATAGGCCTCCGGTGAAACCTTAAAGGCTGACCAATCCCTCCAAGCCGCCCCATAAGCTGTGTGGACGGGGCCAAAGATAGTAGTGCCAGTGACTTCATGCCGCCTCTATGACCTGCCATACAAAAGGGGGACAGCTGAGCCCTTTGATAGCAGCCTCTGGTGCCAGCTCGCGAAATCTCTCGAACTGGAACCTCGAGAGTGCATCTGCTATGCTGTTGTCGACTCCCGGGACGTGTCGGGCCCTAAAGTGGATATTGTACTGCAGACAATGTAAAACTAGGCGTCTTAGTAGGCGTAAGGCCTCTGGTGACGTGGCCCGCTGGTTATTAATCGCATGGACAACGCCCATGTTGTCGCACCAGAACACTATGTTCCTGTCCGCCAACCGGCCGGCCCACAACTCGACCGCCACGATGATGGGAAAGAGTTCCAGCAGTAATAGATTGACCGTGAAACCACGGTCGATCCATGACTGTGGCCATGGCGCGCAACACCATTCTCCTTGCAAGTAGGCCCCGAAACCCGTGGAGCCTGCCGCGTCCGTGTAGAGCTGCAGCTCCACACTGGAGGCTGGGTCTGCCGGCCACAACAGCTCCCTGTTAAACTGTTCCAGGAAACTGGACCAGACCGCTAGGTCACCCTTTATCTCCTGCCCTAGCCTGACTGTGTGGTGCGGGTCTCTCACCCCCGCTGTGGCCCTCTCCAGCTTTCTGCAGAAAACCCTACCCATCGGAATGATACGGCAAGTGAAATTGAAGGATCCTAGCAGCGACTGAATCAGCCGCAACTGGACCCTCCCCTTCCGCCTACACTCCTCAATAAGCGCCTGTAGCTTCACTACCTTATCCTCTGGCAGTCTGCAACATCCACCCTCCGAGTCTATTTCAATGCCGAAATATGATATCACCCTGGTGGGACCCTCCGTCTTGTCAGCTGCTATGGGGCCCCCCATAGCCGTCAGTATGTCCTTGGCCCCTTCCAGTATGCGCAGACATGTTTCGTCTTCTCCTGGTCCCACAAAGAGAAAATCATCTAAATAATGAGCCACCCCTTTGCAGCTCGCACCTTCCTGTATGCACCAATGCAGGAAAGTGCTGAATCTCTAGAAGTAGGAGCAGGAGACTGAGCACCCCATCGGCAGGCATTTGTCTATAAATATGCCCCCTTCCAGCCTAAACCCCATGAAACGGAAAGAATTGGGGTGCAAGGGGAGCAGCCGGAAAGCGGACTCTATGTCCAGTTTTGCCATAAGTGCCCCTTGACCAAAACCCTTCACAATCTCCAGAACTTCATCGAAGAGCTGGTATTGCACGCTGCATTGGGATTCTGGAATGGCGTCGTTGATGGACCCTCCGGGGGGGTAAGACCGGTGTTGTATTAACCTATACTTCCCCGGCGTCTTTTTAGGGACTACGCCTAAAGGGGAGAAGCACATGCGGGGCAAGGGTTCGGCGGCAAAAGGGCCTGCCATCCTTCCCAGATCTATCTCTGCATACACTTTCTGTCTCACGACCCCCGGAAAATCCCTTGCCGATTTGAGGTTCTTATGGGATCTCACCAGGACTGACTCAGGGATGGGTAACTGAAAACCGAACTTAAAACCGCTATATAAGAACCGTGCCGCCTCCCTATCAGGGTAAGAGGCTAGGCGGCGAGCCAACTCGTCCAGGACTATGGGAGAGGGTGCCTTACTTGTTGCTAGGCCCTGCGTCACCCTGCTCCTGGGCCCTCCCAGACTTACAGGATTTTCCCGGGTGTCCTGCCCTGCACCAACTGCATTCATGCCTGTAGCGGCACTTGGTGCCTCTCTCGCATTTGCCGTCGTTAAAGGCGAAGCATCTACCCTTGCCCGGGGCCTTCGCCCCAGGTTTCCCCCCGAGAAAGGGCTTCCTGCCGGATTGCTCTGTGGATGGCTGGCCTTTTCCTATCACCTCTAGCCATATCTCCACATGCTTGCAACCCATAGGCATGCTTGCGGACCCCTCGTGAGCCCGGCGGAACTTCTCGTCATAGTCCCGCCAGGCCCCGCTCCTGTAACTAATGAATGTTTCGTTCACCAGGAATAGGTAGTGAAGAACATTCAAATGCTCATCTGGTCTGGTGCTAAGGTAGCACGAGGAGAAGATGAGGAATCCCCTGAGCCAATTGTGGAAGCTCTTGAAGGCGAGCTCCCCGTTGGCTGAGGATTTCTTGGCCTTATCGAACTCCTTTTTCATGTCGGCCATTAAAGTAAAGAAGTCCACAAACTTCCCCTTCTTAATCCTCTCTTTCACTCCCCTACGGAGCCCCCGGGAAATGGCCGTGTTCGAGCAGTGAACCTTATCCCCAGCCGTGTCTGTAACGGGGGGGGGGGGGGGGGGGGCGCATCCTTCTGTTTGCGCTTCGTACCTCTGACCCTCTTTGCCACCGCTCGCGCAACTAACTTAGAGAGCTTGCGCGGGCGCCCTGACTGCCCCTCGTCCCCGCTACTAGCTGTGGAGTGGTAAGATGAGGATTCACACAAAGAATTGTCCGTAATCTCACCCTCAGTGGATTCGGCCCCGTCCTCAGGCTCTGCCTCTTCCTCTTGCGTCACAGGTTGTTCTGAAGGCCTGGGCCTTGCTGACCCGCCAGATTGCTCGGCGTCCCCTGAGGCGCCCACAGGATCCCTGCCGCTTGTGGCCATCGTGGCGGTCGGAGAAGATGACCTCTGACCCGACCCTGAACCTTGCAGGATCCCTTGTACGGCACTCTGTGTAGACCTCATGGCCCTCATGGCCCCGTCCGAACCTGTAGATGTTTCTGGAGACAAAGGCAAGGCATTACCCATGGAGCCTGATGTAGTAGAAAACCCTGCATCACCCCTGGATGCCCGACCCCTTTCTGCACTCCCGGCGGGTGTATAATGCGGCCGTGGAGGGGTGAAATTTGGCTGTTGCCCATATGTGTGTGGTTGACCCCCGCTCTGATAAGGTTGCTGCAAACCTGGCGCCCAGCTAGCAGTGGGCTGCTGTTGGAACAATGGCCAAGCAGACCCGTAAGGCACCTGTGGTGTCCCACTATGTTGGTGGAAATACGGGAAGGCGGAATGTTGGCCCCAGGTAGGCTGGTGTGCCATAGGTTGCTGCACTGGTGTGTACCCCGGGTGGCTGGTTGCTACTGCTGTAGGGAAAGGCCAAACCCCTTGTTGGTGGGGATTAGCCGGGGGCTGCTGAAATTGCTGGAACCCAGGATAAAATGATGAGCCAAACCCCTGGTGCCCTTGCTGCAAGGGTGCTGAGGGAGGGAACATACCCTGTGGGGCCTGGGCTTGCCCCGGGCCCTGGTGCCATGCTGACTTGCTGCCCCGGATACAACTGCGCTGAGGTAGGCCCCGTGCCCTCCCCGCTGCCGCGGGTTAACACTGGTTGCCCCCCAGTAAAAGCTCCCGCCTGCGTTGCGAAACTGCCCGGCAGCAGAGGCTCTGCAGTGTGCGCCAGGGAGGCCTGCAGCGTGACTATGGGCGGCCCCCTGAGTATTGCAGGCAGCCTTGCTGGGCCTCCTGTAATGACTTGCATGGGGCTGGCGCTTGGTGCGGGAGGGGTTGATGCACCCCTGCTGCTCTCATAAGGCAGCGCATAAACGGGGACACCTGGAGCTGGAGGAGGTGTACTCATCCCCCCCTGCTCCTCCTCGCGGTGAATCAGGGCCGTGTGCACCCCCACCCTGGTCCTGGGCGACCCCGCTTGAGCTGCAGGGGCAGCCAGCGCCTCGGCCGAGGTGCCTGGCATACCCCCGCGTGTTGGTGTGTTGCTGACATCACCAGCCGCGCTAGACGCGGCCTGGTGATGAAAGCGGGCAGCCGCCGGGGACCGCGTGATCTCCGCGACTGAAGCTCCGCTGCTGCTGGGACTGACTGCTGACAGGGGAACAATTCCGCGCTGCAGCGCCGGGGAGAGAGGGCGCACAGAGTCGCGCTGGCGCTCTGTGGACGCCATATACTGGGCTGCAGCTGGTGATTTACCACCCCCACGCCCTGCTACAGTGCTCAGGGGGCGGGTGGCATCCGCCAGCCAACGTGGGGGGGGAGCGCTGCGCTTAGGATGCCCTGACATGTTTGAGGTAAGGTAACTAGCTGATGGACCAGATAAGTAAAAATACTTAGCTTCGTTTGTCCTTGCGCCTGGTCACACAGGATTGTCCCAGCAGAAATCCAGACTCAAAGAGGAAGTCCTTCCTGTCTGCTTTCCTATAAGTACCCCTTTCTAAGCTGACGCCCCCAGCTACCCGATAGGGCAGATCTAACTGCCACTCATTATTTGCCTCCGGCCTTATCTTAATGTTTGCAACTTTATTTAACTCTGCAAATTCACAGGCTCTTAATTACACTCGGGCCTATGCGGCCCTTGTTACATCTTATGTGTGTATGCTTTCAACAATATTTTTAAGACATCCCACTTTTCTGCTGTGTTTTTTCCTTCAAAAACTGAATCCCAGTTTATGCACTGCTTTAGTATATTTAAATTTACTTTTCTAATGTTTAAAACCTAGTTAAGAACATGTTATGATATTATGATCACTGTTTTTCAGGTGCTCTCTTGAGTATTTTATATGACCTCTCAGTGGCGGTTTTTACCTATGGGCTGCAGCCCCCCCCTCCAGGTAAAATGTAGTGAAGCCATATGCAGTATGTGAGACTGCACTGGCTTCACTGTGTGTGCCCCTGGGCAAAGCAATACACTGGGGCCCTTACCAATTCTCTCCTCCTAGGGGTGGGGTTGCTATCAGCAGCAGCTTTGATGTCCCACGGGTGGCAGGGGGTGCTCTATCTTCCATTCAACATGTAGGACCTGGAGCAGTAACTTCTGCTAATTACTCCTTAACTGCACAGGTGGTGGGAGGGTGAACACTAACGTGTGGAAGGGGCACTGAGCTGAATGAAGGGTCCCTTGTAAATGACTTCCAGGGAGGTAGGGGGTGTTTTATACGCAGGGGAGGGTTGGATAATGGAGTGGGCTTAATATTCATCATTTTCCTGTGGAAGGGCAGCTTGTTTGACTGCATATATCACCATTATCTGGAAATAGATTTCTTAGCCTTCAATAGTATAAAAACCTAGTGTCCCAACTTTCAGGAGGTGCTGGGGACTTGGGGATCAGAGATCAGGAGCCAGAGCAATCCATTGACAAAAATATAAAACTGTACACCAGACGTTTGGAGCTGGAGCAATCCTGAGATTAGAAAAAATGAATAGAAGAAAAAGAGGAATCTCCTTTCAGTCCGTAGCTACTACTGCTGCTAGCTGAGAGATGCACCGATGCCAATATAGCAAGTGAGCGAGTGCTTTCAGACTTAATTCGCCCACTTAAGGAGTTAGCACTTATATACATTTAAGACACTTATCTCCGTGTCTTCTCTGAGGGCACCTGGCAAGTAATTGACAAACAAATAAAAAGTTTTGGATTTTTCTGTGTTTTTTATATTAAAATATTTTTCTTACATTTTGGTTTAGCTGATCTCTAAGTTTCTATATTATAACATGTATATGGATTCAGCACCCGTTTACTTGCAGCCTCCAAGTGCAAAAATGTGTTGACACCAACACAGTGTATATATTCTAAATCAAGGTGGACCTTTACCAAATTGAAAATCTCAGGTTCTTGTCCGCATGAGGTCATCAGCCATGTGAACTTTCAACATTTTAATATAAGCTCAGAATACATAAAAGATACATTTCAAAAACATACATAGTGTCATCCAGTTTACATAAAAAACATAGGGACATAAGCAAATGCCGTACATATATTTAGAGAAATGAAATGTTATCAGCCGCACTCAGACCGGAGTGCCGCAGCCGCACTTATATACATTTAAGACACTTATCTCCGTGTCTTCTCTGAGGGCACCTGGCAAGTAATTGACAAACAAATAAAAAGTTTTGGATTTTTCTGTGTTTTTTATATTAAAATATTTTTCTTACATTTTGGTTTAGCTGATCTCTAAGTTTCTATATTATAACATGTATATGGATTCAGCACCCGTTTACTTGCAGCCTCCAAGTGCAAAAATGTGTTGACACCAACACAGTGTATATATTCTAAATCAAGGTGGACCTTTACCAAATTGAAAATCTCAGGTTCTTGTCCGCATGAGGTCATCAGCCATGTGAACTTTCAACATTTTAATATAAGCTCAGAATACATAAAAGATACATTTCAAAAACATACATAGTGTCATCCAGTTTACATAAAAAAACATAGGGACATAAGCAAATGCCCGTACATATATTTAGAGAAATGAAATGTTATCAGACGACAGTCTGAAAACCATCGCGTTTCGTCTAGGAGGAACTTTGTCTTCTGACTTAATTAGGGGTCATTACCAGCAATGTTGGCCTGGTGTCAGGAGGTTGGGAAAGTGAGAGAAAAAATAAGTGAGGATATGTGTGGTCTGTACAGTGGGGATGTAGTTGGATAGGAATGTTTATGTAATTGGAAATGTTATGTGGGTAGTTTTGGAATATGATATGCTGCCTGAAGAAGTTAGTGCATTGACTAAATCCACCACAATTTACATGTTTGGATGGATTGAGGCATTTTTGTAAAACACTGCTGAAGACACAGTTGCATATGTGGCATTCTACCCATAGGAATCTAAAATGAAAGGAATTCTGAGTTTGGTCGGTTTTCTTTGCCAACTATCAATTTTCATTGGTTTCCCGCGCGCCAATTGGTTTGTAAAGTTGATCAAAGTTGGAAAAATACCACTGAAACTGTTGCAAATCACACAAACTACAATTACTCGAATATCAACATTGAAAGAAAGTACACAGTCAAATATAATGATTAGTAAATTCATAATAATAATAAAAAAAATCTTGATGCAGACAAACACCGAACATGTATAAGTTATCAGTAGTCCAGTTTAAAGGGATAACAGACAGGCAAAGCAAATTCATTTACTATAGGGGTATGGGACATAGGGTTGATTGTATAAAGGTTGACATACATTAGGTCGATCACAGGGCTAAGGTTATCAGAGTCAGAAGGTCGACCCAAGTATTAGGTCGACATTCAAAAGGTCGATGTGAGTTTGTCATGTTTTTGTTGTCCCGAAACCTTAACCCTGTTGACCTTTAGTGGTCAACCTAATATACAGATGGAGCAGCTCCCATCGGAGCTACTCCTGGTGATAGAATCGCCAACTGCTGCCCTCCACCGGAAGGGGGCGCACGAGCACGAGGCTCTCGCACCCTCTTCTGATGGAGCCCTCTGCCGCCTGCTCACCGCTCCCCCATCTTGCCCGTAGCCAGGCAATTGGCATTTAGAGAAAGAGGATGAAGATTACTCTTACCCCCTAAAAATATATGAATTATTAGGGGGTACATTTCTTAGAGCTTCTAAAAATTTAAATAGTTGATGTTGCCGATAGCATCTTTTTCTAGGATGCAATATAGAAATGACAGACAGAACCTGAATGGTTGCTATGGGCAATATCACCCCTTTACATGTTTAGAAGCTTTAGTAAATGTACCCCTAAGTCTCCACCTCGGTGTCCTCCGTAGACTGGCCACATCGGTTGTCTGCATCAATCTCATACTTCTCCCTGAATGTGCTCTCCAGAAGAATCGGAATGGACTTAAGTAAACTCTTTTTTAAATCCCTCCCGACAAAGGCATAGACAATGGGGTTTACACAGCTGTTAAAGAAACCTAGGCAATAAACCACGTGAGACGTGACTGCGTCTACAATAGGATCAATGAACATATCTGTGTATTCAAAGAAGGGCCAGAGATGGTATGGGAACCAAAAGCAGAAGAAACAAAGTACAATGGTAATAATGACTTTGAATGGACGACCTGACCCAGAGAGACTTCTGTTTCTTCTCAGACGATATGTGATGAGGCTGTAACACACTATTATCGCAGAGAATGGGATTAGGAACATGAAGACAAATCTGGCAATGACCATAGCTTTGTCCCTCATGTTGAATGTATGATATTCTTCCCCATATATGGGAATACAGTATGAGTGGTTGGTGTCCGGGTCATGATAAATGTCATTGAAAGCCAGATAAGGGGCACTGAGCATAAAGCAGGATAACCAGATAATTACTGAGATTGTTGTAGCTAATTTAAGGGTTTTGTGGTTTCTTGACCACACGGGACACATGACGGATGTGCACCGGTCAATACTGATAACCGTGAGGAAAGAGGTGCTGACTGACATGTTGAGGAATACGACAGTGGTAATGGTCTTGCACATTATTCGTCCGAATGGCCAATGTCCATCCATAACCCATTCTGTAATTTGGAGCGGTAAGAGGATATCAAAAACAAAGTCAGCTATGGCCAGGTTGAGAAACCAAACAATGGTAACTGTCTTCTTCACTTTAAACCCAGCGATCCAGATGACCAGTCCGTTCCCAATACTCCCCAGGATGAAGATTAGACTAAAGAAAATTAATGTAAAGGGTTTAAGCTTTTGAATAAGCCCTTGAGTTATGTCATTTACAGAACTATCATTTTCTCCATACTGGTAACTGTCATCCATGATATTGTCTGTGACATCTATAGGAAATGACGCACCTTCCATGTCTCACAGAGCGCTGTTCAAGAGATGCAAAAAATAATATTTAAAATGATAGAAAAAAAATAAAATTCAGAATAAATAATCTTTGATTATTCATACAGCAATAACAGTTAATTATAAGCTGGCAATTAAATACATAGCATACAGTTATATGTATATTTCTGTACAATAATATCATACTTCTTAAAATAAAGTTAAATGGAATTTATAGAGAAATAGTATTTGTATAGATTATTATTGCCTTTTTTTTTCACCAAAAACATAGAGATTTCTTTCAACAGTTAAAAAGGGGCGCTCCGCTCCTGATTGGCTGGGAGACGGCCAATCCCCCAGTTTAGGGGAGGAGGCGCAAATGTAAACATACATTTGCGGTTAACCCTGTTCCTGTGATTTAGTGTTTATATGTTATTTTATACCCAATGGATGCTACTATGGACCGAAGAGGACATGATCTACGCCGGAGGCCTCGGTAAGTATATTTTCATTCTGCAGGTACCCGATTGGATTTCTACTGGAGAAGGGGACAGGCCAACGTAGAAATCGATAGGTAAGTATAGTATGAATGATAGTATGCATTAAAGTTTTATTACTCTTATGTGTGTGTCTTTTTTTAACTATTAGTTTTGTTGTAGAACTACAAGTACCAGCTAGCTCTTTAATGCCCCACATGCTCGGACTTGTGATTCTTTAAGTCCCTGCATGCTGGGCAGGCTTGCTGGAACTTGTAGTTCCATAACAAAGCACAATAGTTTTTATTCTATTTTTTACACAATATATCAGCCTGGTGCCCACCGCCCTGGGGCATTGGGGGCAGCTCGAGGCTTCAGCCAGGACTGGGGGTATCCTGAAGGGGGGAATTCCTTAATTGGGGGGTCCCCACTATCCAAGGGTCCCAGCCTGGGCTGCACAATTAGGGGGATAATGCTTTGCCTGGGGAAACTAGTATAAATGGTGTCCCCCGGCTGTGGCATTACCCTGCTGGTTGATTGGGCCCAGTGCTGGTTATTAAAATACTGCCGACCCCTAGTCATTTTGTCCCCAATATTTTGGGAACCAGCACTGGCCCTTGAGCCTGGTGCTGGTTTTAGAAATACCATTGAACCCTTAACCTCTTTGGCCCCTAAATTTCTGAAAACAGGACCAGTTCTTTGAGCCCAGGACTGGTTATAGCCATGGGGAGGGGACCCCCACGCCATTTTTTTAAATTATTTATTTATTCTTTCTTTTTTTTCACAGAGAAGCCTGCAGGTATGTGACTGATCCATGCAGGCTTCTGCCAAATACAGCTGGAAAATTAGTATTTTCCAGGTGTATTGTGGGCTCAAATACCGGCTGTATTTTACATACTGTAGGCTGGTTAGTAAATTTGGAATCACCATTCAAATGAATGGTGATTCCTATTCGTATTCTTCCGATGGCGTATGCATTTGAAATACGAATATGCCTGTCAAAAGAATACGAATGCCCGTATACTGGCCTTTGTAAATTGTAAAATATGAATTTAAGGCCGTATACGGGTATGAATGGTTACAGAAACGAATATTTGTAGCCATTCGTGTCTTGGTAAATTTTCCCCAAAGTGTCTTGGCACATGATATTCTGGACATTATTAAGAACATCCCTTGTATTACAATTTATTTATATAGTGCACACATATTCCGCAGTGTTGTACATAGAATATTTGAACATTCACATCAGTCCCTGCCCCATGTTCAAGTACTCAAATTTTCAGTGGATGTTTAGTCTTTCCGATAGATCACTTTTCACATTTACAATCAAGAATGTAATCTACATAAGAGGTTGGACATCTCATCCGATTCTTATTATGCCAGGATGTTTTATTTTTGGAATCCCTGAATTTTCTCCTAAATTTGAATATTTTCAAAACTTACATTTATTTCAAAGGAAAGGAAAAAAAAACCTTAGAACAATTTATTCAATCTGTTTTTTCGGGCTATTATTATTATTTTAAAGTGCTCACTCTGTTAAAAATCTGTGATTTAGGGTTCGATTCAGACCCATACGCAAGGCTGCGAATGGGTTTGAATCGCTTCCCTGCTGATTAATTCGCGCATGCAACGGGTCCCTTTGCGAATGGACCATGTGAAGGCTAGTCTTCACTGGCTGCTTGCAAGGTGATTGACAGGCGCAATGCCAGCATTTTCTGGGAGTGTCCCAGAAAACGCAGGCGTTCCCCCGGCTGTTGGGAGGGAGGCCTGCTGACATCAATGGCGGCCTCCTTGTCTCCATGGCTTTCTCAGCACCGAGGAAGTCTAGATCCTTTGGGAAGTAGTAAGTAAGTAGTAGTCTATAGATTGTAAGCTTGCAGCAGGGCTCTCCTACCTCCAAGTCTGTCTGTTGTTACCCAGTTTGTTTTATCTCTGTTTACAATTGTAATGCGCAACGGAATCTGCTGCACTATATAAGAAACTGTAACGGAATCTGCTGCGCTATATAAGATGCTGTAATGGAATCTGCTGCACTATATAAGAAACTGTAACGGAATCTGCTGCGCTATATAAGATGCTGTAATGGAATCTGCTGCGCTATATAAGATGCTGTAATGGAATCTGCTGCGCTATATAAGACACTGTAATGGAATCTACTGCGCTATATAAGAAAATGTAACGGAATCTGCTGCGCTATATAAGACACTGTAACAGAATCTGCTGCGCTATATAAGACACTGTAACGGAATCTGCTGCGCTATATAAGACGCTGCAACGGAATCTGCTGCGCTATATAAGAAACTGTAACGGAATCTGCTGCGCTATATAAGATGCTGTAATGGAATCTGCTGCGCTATATAAGATGCTGTAATGGAATCTGCTGCGCTATATAAGACACTGTAATGGAATCTGCTGCGCTATATAAGAAAATGTAACGGAATCTGCTGCGCTATATAAGACACTGTAACAGAATCTGCTGCGCTATATAAGACACTGTAACGGAATCTGCTGCGCTATATAAGACGCTGCAACGGAATCTGCTGCGCTATATAAGAAACTGTAACGGAATCTGCTGCGCTATATAAGATGCTGTAATGGAATCTGCTGCGCTATATAAGATGCTGTAATGGAATCTGCTGCGCTATATAAGACACTGTAATGGAATCTGCTGCGCTATATAAGAAAATGTAACGGAATCTGCTGCGCTATATAAGACACTGTAACAGAATCTGCTGCGCTATATAAGACACTGTAACGGAATCTGCTGCGCTATATAAGACTCTGTAACGGAATCTGCTGCTCTATATAAGAAG
The DNA here is from genome assembly GCF_055691185.1 of Crinia signifera. Lineage (NCBI taxonomy): Eukaryota > Metazoa > Chordata > Amphibia > Anura > Myobatrachidae > Crinia > Crinia signifera. Next base: position 21,957,620 of record NC_139226.1, read on the forward strand.
CTGTAACGGAATCTGCTGCGCTATATAAGACGCTGTAACGGAATCTGCTGCGCTATATAAGACGCTGTAACGGAATCTGCTGCGCTATATAAGACACTGTAACGGAATCTGCTGCGCTATATAAGAAAATGTAACGGAATCTGCTGCGCTATATAAGACACTGTAACAGAATCTGCTGCGCTATATAAGACACTGTAACGGAATCTGCTGCGCTATATAAGACTCTGTAACGGAATCTGCTGCTCTATATAAGAAGCTGTAACGGAATCTGCTGCGCTATATAAGACACTGTAACGGAATCTGTTGCGCTATATAAGACACTGTAACGGAATCTGCTGCGCTATATAAGACACTGTAACGGAATCTGCTGCGCTATATAAGACGCTGTAACGGAATCTGCTGCGCTATATAAGACACTGTAACGGAATCTGCTGCGCTATATAAGACACTGTAACGGAATGTGCTGCGCTATATAAGACACTGTAACGGAATCTGCTGCGCTATATAGGACACTGTAACAGAATCTTCTGCGCTATATAAGACGCTGTAACGGAATCTACTGCGCTATATAAGACGCTGTAACGGAATCTGCTGCGCTATATAAGACGCTGCAACGGAATCTGCTGCGCTATATAAGAAACTGTAACGGAATCTGCTGCGCTATATAAGATGCTGTAATGGAATCTGCTGCGCTATATAAGATGCTGTAATGGAATCTGCTGCGCTATATAAGACACTGTAATGGAATCTGCTGCGCTATATAAGAAAATGTAACGGAATCTGCTGCGCTATATAAGACACTGTAACAGAATCTGCTGCGCTATATAAGACACTGTAACGGAATCTGCTGCGCTATATAAGACTCTGTAACGGAATCTGCTGCTCTATATAAGAAGCTGTAACGGAATCTGCTGCGCTATATAAGACGCTGTAACGGAATCTGCTGCGCTATATAAGACGCTGTAACGGAATCTGCTGCGCTATATAAGACACTGTAACGGAATCTGCTGCGCTATATAAGAAAATGTAACGGAATCTGCTGCGCTATATAAGACACTGTAACAGAATCTGCTGCGCTATATAAGACACTGTAACGGAATCTGCTGCGCTATATAAGACACTGTAACGGAATCTGCTGCGCTATATAAGACTCTGTAACGGAATCTGCTGCTCTATATAAGAAGCTGTAACGGAATCTGCTGCGCTATATAAGACACTGTAACGGAATCTGTTGCGCTATATAAGACACTGTAACGGAATCTGCTGCGCTATATAAGACACTGTAACGGAATCTGCTGCGCTATATAAGACGCTGTAACGGAATCTGCTGCGCTATATAAGACACTGTAACGGAATCTGCTGCGCTATATAAGACACTGTAACGGAATGTGCTGCGCTATATAAGACACTGTAACGGAATCTGCTGCGCTATATAGGACACTGTAACAGAATCTTCTGCGCTATATAAGACGCTGTAACGGAATCGACTGCGCTATATAAGACGCTGTAACGGAATCTGCTGCGCTATATAACACACTGTAAATAAATAAATAATAAATAAAGTAGTTTTACATCATTGGATTTTTAACTCATAATCAGATAAATAAATTAAAGAAACTGGTCATTATTGAGGATTCTGTTTTCTTACTTTGTACCCTCTTTCCACCTCTTTGCCCTCTTCTAAAGCTTCTTGCTTTCTCGCTTTTTAAATGGTTTCCTGGGCTTTCTTTCAATGTTCAATCCAAAATGATCCTGTATCTCAATTGTGTTCTTTTTAAAAAATAATTTCTTCATTCCTTCTATTTGGCATGTCTCGGATGAACTCAGACATTTTGTTAAAGGGACAATCACTTTCTGTACAAGGCATGGTTTTGCCTTGTAGGTGATTGTCCCTTTAAGTAAACATCTACATTTGGCTTGCACCGCGCATTGCCACCGACCTCGAGCAGCATTAAATCCCACATTAAACGGTAGGTCCTCTTCGCCGAAGCTTAGAGAGACCCTCATTCCTCAACCCCCGGAAGGGTTAGGACGGTGGGTCCTCCGCACCCGAAGGTTTGGAGAGACCCTCAGTAGACTTCCCTCCGCCTTGCGGCTCGGGGTCGTCCTCGGGGGGCACGAAGCTCTCGCCAAAAGGCGAGAGCTTCGGCACATTGGGGAAATGGAAGGCCCGAAAGGGTCGACCACACTACCCAAAAAAACGTGACAAACTACAAAAAAACAATGAACGTGAAAAGTGACAAACGTGAGAGGGGAAGAGAAATAAATAATAAAGATACCTCAGCCAGAGGGCCTTATATCTATTACAAATAGGTATTTCAAATCTATTTGGTTTAGAATTTCTATTCATATTTGGCCTAATTGGCACCTTTTGTCACCCATCATCGCGATATTCATTACATCCATTTCTGGTTTCCATTATTTTATTAGTAATTGGCCAATTTCTTATATTGCCTTTTCTATACTGTAATCAATTAGATCCCTTTTACATTTTTTTCCTCCTAATCTCAATCACCTCACCCTCTATTTTATTAATCTTGATCTCACTTGATCTCTTTGATTCCTTATGTTCTTTAAGAGCCTTAATGGGTTCCATTTTAGGTTCTAATTGTGCTAACTCTGAATCCAGATCACTCATTTCTTTTTTCTGTTCTGTGATAATCAATCTCATTAATTCAAAAGAGCTGGCCATACATCAGAAAGATCGATCTTAAGATCGATTGCGCTCATGATGGTGTACAATTTCCCATGAAATCCCCGGCAGTCCTTGGTGGTTTTTGGACACACAATCTACTCACAATCCATCATACAATCAGTCATACAATTCATCTGCTGCATGATTGTATGATTGTGTACACAAGATGTGCACCCAATCTGCATACAATCCATCTTACAATCAATTAAGATTGTATGATTTGGTACAATGGGGCAGATGTATTAACCCTGTCGAAGAGATAAACTGGAGATAAAGTGGATGGAGATAATGCACAAGCCAATCAATTCCCAACTGTCATATTTCAAACACAGCTGATTGGCTGGTGCATTAACTCCTTCCAGTTTATCTCCAGTTTACTCTTCGACGGGCTTAATACATCTGCCCCAGTATCTTTCTGATGTATGGCCACCTTAAGAAATCTTTCCTCTCGTTACCAAATGTGCGATTTTTCATTATCCTTTTTTCCCAGGAACCCAGCATTGTAAGTTATCAGTTACATATAATAATGATGATACTAAGCGGTAAATTTACTAAAACTTCTAAAAGTAAACCATCTTTACATCTATCATTCTCTATGAAACATTATAAAATTTACCCCTAATTTATCACAATATGCAAGGACTCGATCACAATGTAAACACTACAAATCTGTCACTGATATAACAGCCAATACCTGAGATTCAGATCTACAATCTATAACCCATTGTACTCACAGATCAGGATCCGGTGTCTCTCTGCTCGGTGTCTCCTGACTGTATGAGATGTTGGCATTTCGTGTACTTCTTCTGGTCACTGCTGTATTTCCCTTTTCTATTTACAGATATCATCACACCACGGGCCAGATGCACTAAAGCCCCGTACACACGGGGGAGATATATTGCTCAGTTTCTCCTTTTCATCAGCGACCAGAGATGGTCGCTGATGAACGGGAACCTCTGCCGGTGGTGCCGCAGAGGTAATCAGCTGGTCGCAGGAGCAAGCTCCTGTGACCAGCGTATAGAACGGGGCTGAAAACGGGAGCGCGCACCCGGGACACACTCCCATCACTGGCAATATGGTCGCCTGCGACCATATTTCCAGCGATTTCAGCCCCTATCGCCCCCGTGTGTACACAGCTTAAGCTTCAAAAGTGATAAAATGGAGAGTGATAAACAACCAACCAATCAGCTCTTGCCTGACATTGCCTGAAAAAGTCTGTGATATGGCAGGAGCTGATTGGCTGGCTGTTTATCACTCTCCGATTTATCACTGTTGAAGCTTAGTGCATCCGGCCCCACATCACTGATCTGCTGCATCTTGTCTTTGCACCCGCAATGTGATATGGTCATTAGGTAGACCCCATTCAGGGCGGCATGCATTGGGTCAAACACTGATGGTCGACATGGCTTAGGTCAACACATGGAATTGGTTGACATGGCTCTGGTCGACAGGGTTGGAAGGTTGACACAAGCATTAGGTCAAAAATTGCTAGGTCGACGTGAGTTTTTTAATTTTTTGAGCTGACAAATGGGGACGGTGGTATTTCATGCCCTGCCATCCACTAGGGCGTGCCTGTACACAGAGCCGACCATTGGCTGCTGTGTACAGGATGGGCGGGAGCTGGGAGGATGGGCGGGCGGATGGGCTCAGGCTGGTGGGTGGGCTGTCGGATGAGCGGGCATGGCCAGTGCGCGGGTGGGTAAGCAGTGCAGCATGTGTCTCCCGTCAGCAGCTCGGTGATACAGCAGCTCAGTGATGCAGGCCAGCCAGTGCTGCGCACACTCATTAGTCAGCATGAAATTCCCAGGCTCGGTCCTGGTGTCAGTCTCCCCGTTTGTGGCAGAGACAATAACCGCCCTATATATAAGCAGCACATATAGCTTGGCTGGGGACAAGATCTGGCAGTCACTGACTCTCCTCTTCTACCCTGTGTTCTAGTGCAGATCAGCCTCATCTTCATCCACAGGGACCTGAGCAGGGACAGAGCACTGGTGCTGCTGCTGCACCTACTGCAGCTGGGACCCATAGTCAGGTGAGGATGGGGTAGGTGGGTAATGTTCTTATAATGTTTCTATAAGGGTACTAAAGTATTTTACTACGCACTAGTATTTGTAGTATTTGCGTGTGTGTGTGTGTATGTGTGTATACTGTATGTGTGGAGACGGGACACTTTGTTTACAGATACATTTGACACAGGGGATCTTTTTGTGATAATCATCTGTGGATCATCAGTTCAGTAAAAAGACAGTATCATTGTGTTCCTCTATATGGTCACCTTTTCAGCACATGTATGTAGCTTTGTCATGTACTGTATTTTTCTCCCATGCCTTGTGAATGCTAATTAGATTTCATTTGGTTACATTGCTACTCTTAGCTGCACCTGAGGTCAGGGCTGAAACTAGGATTGCAGGTGCCCGAGTTAAGAAAGTAATTTGGTGCCCCCCGACCCCCCAAAATAAATGTCACCACAATAAAGCCAGTTTCTGCCTATTAGTATATGCAGTCTATATATCAACATATGGCACCATAATAATGATATTAATTATATAAGGACCAGTAGCACTCACTTATCACACTCACAGGCAGTGGCAGCCTAGCTGGCTTCTTGCTGCATGCAGCACAGCAGCGGCAGTGCACGACACACAGTGTGGCCTCCGCTCCTTGTCCCTCTCCTCTCTGCACCTCCTCCTACTGGCTCTTCCCCCTCCCATGTCACATGCATAGCATGACAGAGGGAAGAGAATGGCAAGTTCTGCCACACCTGACTGGGACCTTGGGCAGCTGATGGCGGGAGGAGTTCAGCAGCCCGAGCCCAAATGCCCCCTAGTCCGGCGCCCGGGTCACATGGCTCCCTAGCCCCCCCCCCCCCTCCTGGTTACGGCCCTGTTGAAGTATATGCGCACTATTTCCTGATAAATTCGTAAGCTATAAAAGAAGTTTAAAACATGTACATTTTGCCATACAAAAAAACAAAATTTGGACTTAAAATCTGAATTCCGAACCGCAGGAAGACCACACCAGGACTTGATTCAGAGTTGTAATGTGTATCACGGTGTGGGGCATAATGTGTAATGGGCATCATGGCGTGGGGCATAATGTGTAATGGGCATCACGGTGTGTTGCATAATGTGTAATGGGCATTATGGTGTGGGGCATAATGTGTAATCAGCATCACGGTGTGGAGCATAATGTGTAATGGGCATTATGGGGGGCGCCAGGAACTTTTTTGGCAGTGGGGAGCAAATTTATAGTTACGCCACTGGCGTGGAGGGAGAATAGAATAGTGTGCCGAGTGTAGCAAGGCCCTGTGGCTGAAGCATGGTGAGTGCAGCGAGCCATGTGAGGGACACTGTACACTTTGACAGTGTCCATGCCAACCATGTCAATATTTGGGACAAAATAAATGTGAAAAACTCAAGTCAACCTTTTGACTGTCAACCTAGCAATTGTCAACCTTCCAAACGTGTCGACCAAAGCTATGTCAACCTTCTCTGGTCAATCCAATGTATGTCGAATTTATATGTTTCGACTTTATGGCCCATACCCAACAGCACACACTTACTGGAAAACTTACTGTTGGAGAATAGTCCTTTTTAGAACAGTACTTCCCCCCCCCCCCCATTCAATATACGATAGGTGCCGCTCACCTTCTCTCTTTCTCTATTCATCCTTTTTATGTGAGCTCATAAACTTTTCACTTGCAATATCATCTCTAAGCTTATGTCACTTAAATGTACCTCTCTTCCCTGACCTTCCCCCCGCTCTTTTCCCCCGTACCATCAGCTGCCTCTAACTGTCTGCCATCTCTCCTGGGATGTCCCAACACTTTCTTAAACTCATCATCTTCATTTATTGGTGGCACAAATATCTCCTTTATCTGCCAAGCATAGGTGTACGCAGCACATTTCATTAGGGGGTGCACAGTCCTAGTGGGCGTGTCTAACACCACCAATGAGGCATGTCTACCATCTATTGGCACTCACTACAATATAAAATGTCTCTCAGCCACACCATAATCTCCTGGCTGTTTCAGTAACGGATTGATGGGCGCTTCTTTTTATGGAATACAGTTCTAAAAAGCAAAAGTCTTCGGTAAAAGGTATTGCCGGTTGCGAGCATCAGGGAGGTGCTCATAAGGGTGGGCACAGCATTATGGAGTGCCTGTGCACCCCTAACTCTTAATGTGCGCATGCCTATGCTCCCAAGTACACTGTCTTGGAGTAAACCTTGAATCCTCACTCTCCTTCTCATCAAATGTTCAGTACCTGTCACAAACCTGCTGATTTCATCTGGAAAATATTTCAGGATCAGACCCTTTCTCATCCAGAAAGCTACTAAGACCCTCATCCGCTCACTGGTCATCTCCAGATTGGACTACTGTAATCTCCTACTTTCTGGCCTCCCTCACAACTGACTCTCTCCCTTTCAACCTATCCTTAATGCTGCTGTCTGTCTCATCTTTATTTCCAAACTTACTACGTCCAACTACCCTCTTTCTCAATCCCTGCACTCAGGGCCGCCAGTAGAGGGGTGCTGTGGGTACAGCTGTCCGAGGCCCCAGCCTCTGCCCACCGCAACCCTTGGCTGACTCCACTGTATGCTGCCTGCGCTGCGCTCGGTGCACTGAACGAAGCAGGTAAGGAAGCACAGGCTTCTTCAATACAGGATGCCGGCTGGCCAGTTAAAATGGTGCACCACCTTTTGAGCCAATCAGAGATTGTTTATTGTTAGCCAATCAGGATGGCTACCATAAATAAGATCTGATTGGCTCATCAGCCAGTGCTGCATTTTAATTGGCCGCCAGTGTCCTGCATTGTAGAAGCCTGTGCTTCGGGATCTGCGGCATTCAGTCAGTGAACTGAGCGCAGTCAGCAAAGATAAGGAGGGGATGAGGAGGCAGGAGTAAGGCCGTAAGTGAAGGAGGAGGGGGGGGAGGTGAGGGGGGGGGGGACTGGAAATCAGTCCTGGGACCCAAAATTCCTAGTGGCAGCCCTGCCTGCACTGGCTCCATACCCTCTTAAGCCCCTACACATTAGGCCGACTTGTTCTAGGACAAAACGGACCCAATTCTCCTGTGAGCTGCCCAGCAGCTTCCCAGGAGGCTCACATAAAATTTGGCACTTGATGTGCCATTTTTTACATGGGATAAGTCGCATGCAATTTATCACATGTAAAACAAGGGAGCTGAAGGGCGGTGAGGAGCAGCGGGGTGGGCGGTGGCTGCAGTGGCAGTGAGGAGCATTGGGGCTGGCGGTGGGTGCAGCAGTGGTGAGGAGCAGTGGGGCAGGGGGACGGTGATCAGTGCAGCGGGTAGGCAGGGGGGCTATTAGAATTTTAAATAATATGTCAAACGACTGGCCGGCCTCTGATTGGCTGAGGGAAAGCACTCTCAGCCAATCAATGGCCTTCCCTTCCAGGAGGCCGCTGAGAGCTCTCAGCCAATCAGAGGCCGTTCAGTCATTTGACACATTATTTTAAACTGCTAACCAGTCCAATGGTCACAGGATCACGCATCGGATCGGATCAAATGTCACACATATGCAATTTTGGGCCGATTTTACGCCCAAAGTGCCAAAATCGGGTGAAATCGGTCCAAAATTGCATTGTATGGGCACCTTTAGAATACAATTCACGCTAATCACACTCTTATACAAAGCTCTCATCCATTTCTATCCCATTGACATCTCTGACTTTATCTCACTTTTGTCATAATTGTTTTTTTTTTGTGAACCAGGAATCTATAGCAAGACTGTGTGGGTAGTTGAGGGACAGTGGGCCAGATGCACAAAGAAAAGCATGATGCTCCTGAAAAAGGGGAGGGGCCATGGGGTGGGGTCGAATGTCACAACCCCCATTCTCATCATTTTTTGGGGGGTGCTCAATGCTCCTCCACCAGCTGGGCAGCCCACTATCTGCTCTGAAAAGATATTGCATCTACTGTATTCAGCGATCATCTGTAGAGCAGTCCAGCGGTGACCGCCCCATCCACCTGTGGGACACTGCCACCTGCTGGAGGGACTGCAGGACTGTCCCGCTTTCATCAGGACAATTGAGAGGTATGGAGTATGTAGTGCATATCAATGGCTTAGTGAAAGTACATATATACTGTAATTTGGCAACAAGTCGTGTAATGTGTCAATGCTCGTTCTGTTTATTAACAAAAAAGCCATACTGTAGTTTCATTTCCTTGATCTGGGTGCTAAATAAAATTATTTACAGGAAAGTTTGGTGATGATAAATTACAGTATTACACAATTGCTGAGGGAAATAAATAGACTATGGAGACAGAGCTGCGGAGATAGTGACAAAGTATGGGCCCCACGCCTTTTTGGGGCCCAAGACAATGGATTAAAAAATATTAATTTCATCTTGAAAGAAAATTACAATCAAGCTTTTACATTTTTTTTTCCATAAAGATAGAAAATATTAGTTATAGAAACAAAAACTTTGGTACTTATGTATTATCTGGGCTCCCATGTTAAATGCACCCCATTTTTTCATACCCCTACAGCGAGCCACCGTGCCCGAAGCGTGGCGAGTGCAGCGAGCCCCGCAAGGGGACGCGGTCTCATTAAAAAAACGGGATCCCAGATATTACATAAGTACCAAAACTTTACATGAAAGACTTCAGAGAAAATAGTGTATTAATGTAATGTACCCATAAGGATTTCGTGTACGAATGGGTACGACCAAGAGAATACAGCTAATTTGCAAAGCTGCTATATTCCCTGTATTGGTATTTTTCAATGATGAAGTGATTTGCATTTGGCGGCTGAGTCAGTAAGATCTGTGCGATACTTCTCTGTGTAAAAAAAAATTAAAAATAACGAAATAATATACAGTATATAGTATATATATATATATATATATATATATATATATATATATATATATATATATATATATATATATATATATATATATATATATTCAGAGATCCAATCCATTTCTGGTATTAGAGCACAAGAACCAGCACACCACCATTTTGAGCCAAAAAACTTTTAGTTATATTCAATGAAGAGCCATCAACATTTTTCAAGCATCAAAAAAGATTTCAGGAGTACTTATCCAACTTCAGGGGGAGCTTCACACCAGCATTAGCTTAACCCCCGTGGCCCTATCTGCCCTTCATGACAGTCATTAGGTCTACAGCAACTAGGTCGACACCACTAGGTCGAAAGGCAACAAGGTCAACATGGGTTTACATCGACATTGGTCAAGGTCAACATGCGTCGACAAGCATTGGATCGACACCACTCGGTTGACAGGCAGCAAGGTCGACTTGGGTTTAGGTCAACAGGTCATTAGGTCGACACAATAATTAGGTCGACATGGACAAGGTCAACATGGGGTTTCTCACTTTTTTTGAGCCGACATGTGCCGACAGGTGGTATTTCATGCCCTACCATCCACTAGGGCATGGTGGGAGAATAAAAAAGTGTGCCGAGCATAGCGAGGCACCATGCCCGAAGCATTAAGAGGGAAGCATGCGAGGGGATGGCGTGCACTTCAAACTGTGTCCATGTCGACAGTGTTGACATTCGGGTAAAAAAACTGTGAAAACCCCCATGTCGACATTTTTGACTGTCGACCTTGCCCATGTCGACCAAATGCTTGTGTTGACCTAATGTCCTGTTGACCTACACTCAAGTTGACATTGCTGCCTGTCAACCTAGTGGTGTCGACCCAATGCTTGTCAACCTAGTTGCTGTAGACCAAACGATCCCAACGACCCTTTTTGGATATTTGAATAACCTGCACTGAACTGAGGCAATAGTCCCAAAAGATGGAGTCCAAAAGGAATCTATGGGTCCTGGATGCCGCTGGAGGTACAGTCCTGATAATGTTGTAGAAGGTAAGTTACCTTCTACAACACCTCAACTATGTTGCGAAGAGTTGGTCAGGAGATATATATCCAAGATATCCAAAGGTGGGGACATGGTGGTCAGAAGAATGAGCAGGTATAAAGGGTCTCAATCCAAAGAAGTGCCGTTCCAAATTGTACCAACGCGTTTCACTGTGGAACTGACAGCTTTATCAAGGTGTCTCGCTGCTGTACTAGCGCTCATATTTATACCTAGATCCATTATCTAGATCATTTGCATAATTAATAGAATCACTCTTTAATATTCATAATAATAAAAGAAGCTACTCGGAGACAGGAAGCTAATATATAACACATAATTACTTTGCACAAAACATAATAAATTCTCAAAGAAGGTATACAAATTAAACATTTAAAAATGGCATACGACCTCCATTAATCTTTTCCGGGTTATTTCCATATAAGATATGATATACCCCCATATGTGATCAAAAATTGGCTGCATAGTTATATTTATTCTTAATATATAATTAAGTCTTTTCTTTTTTTTTTATTTGCGCTCCGTTACCGGAAGTGATGTTGCCAACTTTTGATCACCTATTGGGGTATATGATATATTATATGGAATATACAATAAATCTATTCTGTATTAAATAAATAAAGTTGTACAGGAGTGACATCAGTGGTCACATGACCCGGAAATAACCCGGAAAAGATTAATGGAGGTCATATGTCATTTTTTAACTGTTTAATTTGTATACTTTCTATGAGAATTTATTTTGTTTTGTGCAAAGTAATTATGTGTTATATATATATTAGCTTCCTGTCTCCGAGTAGCTTCTTTTATTATTATGAATATTAAATGAGTGATTATATTAATTATGCAAATGATCTAGATAATGGATCTAGGTATAAATATGAGCACTAGTACAACAGCGAGACACCTTGGTAAAGCTGTCAGTTCCACAGCGAAACGCGTTGCAGCAATTTGGAACTGCACTTCTTTAGATTGATACCCTTTATACTGTACCTGCTTATTCTTCTGACCACCACATTCCCACCTTTGGATATCTTGGACATACATCTCCTGGCCAATTGGTCACAACATAGTTGAGGTCCCTGGCTTTTGGTAACTTACCTTCTACCTTCTACAACATCATCAGGGCTGTACTTCCAGCGGCATCCAGGATCCAGAGATTCCATCCTTTGGGACTACTGCCTCGGTTCAGTGCTAGTTATTCAAATATCCAAAAAGAGTCACTTATACATATATGCACATGGTCTTTAACTTATTTTTTGTAATTTTATTCAGTTTTATATATTGTATGTTATTAAATACCTTCTCTTTTTAACTAAATCACTCGTTTAGAGATATTTTTCCAGCACTGCTACCTTTTGTTTTTGAATTAGCCCCCAGTCACTGAACTGACTAGTACAATAACGTCAATGGGCGGTATTCAATGAGGCTGATTCGCCAGGTTTTTATGGCGATTTTGTGCTGTAAGGCGAATTTTTGACTAAAACGGTGAATCACCCTATTCAAAGACCAGATGGCGAATACATTTCAAGGTTTTTTTCACCATGATTCACCAAGTAGCAATCGCTATCTTTTTATGGTGAAGTGGAAGGTGAACTTTTAAAATAAAGTGTTTTGTTTTTTACATTTGGTGTAAAAAAATCAGGAATTTTATTCTGAGGAGGGGCATGCTATTTTTATTCATGTGCTGTAAGCACATGAATATATATTTAATTTAAAAATATATATATATATTTTTTTTTACACAGACCAGCCAGCAGGGGGCCGGAGCCAACCGCTCATTAGATATTCATATATTCACTTCACCCGATCATTACATATGCATGATCGGGTGTAGTGAATATACCCGGTCCCCTGCTGGCACCCCCGGGGGGCAGCCTGTGCTGCCTGGCACCCGGGGAGCCCACCTCTCCCCCACAAACATTCTGGGACAGGCAGGGAGACTTCCATCTCCCTGCCTGCCACCATCCTCAGGCTCCCTGCAGCGTCCGCCGCAAGAGCTCAAATTCGCCGGTCAGGGGCAGCGAGCCCCTGACTCGTTGAATACTGGAGCCGGCGAGGCTCCGGAACGTGGCGGGCAGGGGCGAATGTGCAGCGAATCCTAAACAGGATATGTGTATTTCTTCATCGTCTGAATGCTGAGGTGGGGCACTGGTCATTAGATCTGCAGTAAAAAATGTTGACAGTCAAAAGGGCAACCACTATTGATCAACAGTAAAAAGGTTGACATGGTCAACAGGTCAACACAAGCAAAAGGTCGACATGGGGAAAAGTTCAGCATTAGTTTTTCAGGAGTTGTTTTTGTGTCTTTGTTGACATAGATCGACATGTACACCACATAAGTGTACCGTGTCCCCTCACATTGCTTGCTGCACTCGCCATGCTTCAGGCTGGTGCCTCACTGCAGAGGCAGGTTAAGCACAGGGTGACAGGGTGGTCACCCCACGGCACCCACACGTAAGGGGCCCCCACATTGGCACTGCTGCTGGTGTGGGGCTCCTGTTGCCCCGTGCTCGGGTAGCGGGGTAGGGCAGCGCAGGCAGGTGACGCAGTGAAGAGGGTCCCTGCAGTGGGCTGGGCAGTCAGTTCTGGGGTCCCTGTAGCAGGCTGGGCAGTCAGTGCCATGGTCCCTGCTGCAGATGGGAAGTCAGCAGCGGGGTCCCTGTAGAGGATGGGAACTAGTAGCCAATACCGCTACTAGCTCCCATCTGCTACAGGGACCCTGCCGCTGACTTCTCATTACTCAAAGTAACTGAATACTTTGCAATATATTATAAACATGGTCATCTCACTGTCGACAGTTATTATTATTACATACCTCCCAACAGTCCCGATTTTATCGGGACAGTCCCGATTGTCAGCGTCTATTCCTGCAGCCAGGGGGCTGGGGGCATGGATAGAGGCTCACAGAGCCTCTGGGTCATGCCCCCATAGCGGCAAAATGGGGGCGTGGCCTCGCGGAGAGCCGTGAGTATAGGCCACGCCCCCAAGTTAGCCCCCCCCCCCCGAAAATTTCCCGCCTGCTGGACTGCCAAAGTTGGGAGGTATGTTATTATTATGATTGTTATTCATACTTGCCTACTTTAGGTGTCTCCTCTCTGGGAGAAGCCCAGAGAGGAGACTCTCTGCAGCTTTTCCAGGGGGCGGGTCTTGTCATCATTAAGCTCCACCCATTTCCTGAAAATGCTTTGATTCACGGCTTTCACAGGAGGGGGGTGGTGTCATTTTAGCCCTGCCCCCTCTTCAAAGAGCCACGAATGCTGGTATATGACCGTCAGAAGGAGGGATTGCTGGGGCTGATGTGGGGGCCCCACTAAATGGCAGAGGCTTTCCCTTTCTTCCGAGGGGCAGGGAGGGGAACTCGATTTTCCCAAGATGTCCATACACTAGTGCGATTGGTCCAATTTCACCCAATTCTGATAGATTGGGTCAAGATATCTTGTAAAATCGGGCAAAATCGCATATGTTTGACATCTACTCTGACTCGATGAGTTGTCCCGTGAGCATCAGGTTGGGATGGAGTTTGGATGGTTGTGCTATAGAGTAGGATCCCGACAGTCATTAGCCCGACATTGGGATCCCGACTGTCCGGACTCAGACAGCATGACGAGGGCAACAAAGCCCCTTGCGGGTTTGCTGCACTCGCTACGCTCGCCACCTATTCTATTCTCCCTATATGGGGGTTGTGGACCCCCACAAGGGAGAATAGCTGGTAACCGTCGGAACCCCGAGTGTCGGGGTTTTGACTGTCGGGATCCCGACGTCGGGTAAATGACTGTTGGGATCCCAACTGTCGGGACCCCGTCCGGCACCCAGTTTGGATTTGCTGCACATGACATACAGTAAATCTTATGTGTAGCTGCCAGCAGCACATCATGGGTGCTTTTTTAGCACCCGCAATGTACAGATGGGGCCGGTTTTATCTTTGCTGGCGAACCGCCAGCAACACGGCGCTCCATCTGACTGAGACGCGCGTGCGTCCCCCACGCACGCGCATCTCAGTATCCGGGCGGCGGGGCGGCGAGGCGGATGTAATACTGTCCGCCTCCCGCTCGATAGTGCTGCGCGGGTGGGTGCAGTCGCACGGTGTGGGTACCGGGCGACCGAGGGCAGCACCGTCGGAAGGGGACGCGCACGCACCTCGAGCGCGCGCATCCCCTTCCGGCATACAGATGGCGGGGATGCAGGTGATGGCGATGGCGACACCATCGCCATCACCTGCAAAGATGAATCCCGATACATCTGTATCACATCCAACTTCCCTTAACTTCGCCGTTACCTCCCCGGGAGGTTATCTTGCAATACTGTAACTGGTATGCAATTTATCAAAATTTCCAAGTGCCAAATCAGATGTGAGACCTCCAGGAGAGCTGCCGGGTGAGGTAACTCAAGTTGGACTGGTGTATGGGTGCCTTAAGAGAGGAAAAAGTGCGTAAGGTGAAAGGACCTTGCTCATGAGAGCTTACATTCTGAAGGGTGGTAGACAAGGGTGACACAGAAGGGGTAGACGTGAACATCTAACAGAGCATTAGGATGAGAGATGGCTGGGTTGGATGACATCCGGTTTAAAGTTTTGTATGGAGGTGGAGAGTCTGATAGGGAGGGGTAGGGTATTCCAGAGATAAGGAGCACAATGGGCAAAATATTGGAAGCAGGAATGGGGGGAAGTAACCAGTTGGCAGGAGAGGCGGTGTGTATTTGTGGAGCGAAGAGGGTTGGTGGGAATGTAATGGGCGATAATGTCACATACTGTAGGTATATGGCAGTACATACCATACTGATGCCTCCATATAACACGTAAAAGCAGGACAGA
The DNA here is from genome assembly GCF_055691185.1 of Crinia signifera. Classification (NCBI taxonomy): domain Eukaryota; kingdom Metazoa; phylum Chordata; class Amphibia; order Anura; family Myobatrachidae; genus Crinia; species Crinia signifera. Next base: position 21,972,990 of record NC_139226.1, read on the forward strand.
CCTCTCTGAATGAGTGATATGGTGATTGTTATATGATACTTTGTTGCTGCGGTAGTAGAATGTATATACACTAATGCTCTATAATAGCCTTTAAAGTCTCCCTGAACTGTCTGTGTTACTTCGGGTTCGGGTAATATTAGTTTCTTGGAACAATCTCTCACTATATTTAAATACTTTCCTTTCACAACTGTTACAATAATAAATGAGTTCCCTATTTGTTTTAAACATTTTCATCTTCTTTGTGTGTTTTTTGTTGTTGCAACTGTCTGTATCATAAGTGAGCGTGTTGTATATACAGGATTATTTGCATATTCTGTACAGTATATGAACTAGTTTTCCATTATTGTAATTAACCACTTCTGTACTTACACAACCAGAGCACTGGTCACTATGATGTAAGTAAAGTTATAGGATAACACCACTTATTGGTAGTGTATCTGTATATCTGCACAATGATTGATTAGATGTAGGGACCTCTGTAACGCTTTGTCAACTGTTTTGTTTTATGATTAACGTAATGCCAGCAATAGGCGTGAAGTGGGTTAAACATCCAAGACTGTGTGTGTGACCCTTGGGAAGCATGTGACTCAGGGATCCAATAAGGTTAAAGGGAATGGCAGAGGAAGCTGAGATATTAGGGCAGGAAAGGGAGGAGTCTTCCTCTCTTTCCTGCTGCGTTTTTCCCCGCCCTCCCTTCCCTTGTTGGGGGGTAAGGGGGGGGTTAATTGCGTTGGCTGGTAGGTGGGAAAGAACGGCAGGTTAATCGTTTTAGCCTTCATTATCTGTCTATGCAACGTATATAGATTGTTTTTCGGTGCGCTCGCCTATTCATTGACTTAGGCCTTTCGCTCGATCACCCGCTCGGGGGCAGCGACCCCACCCGGCCCGGTGGGTAGTCAATTCAGTAGGTTGACTGGATACCGCTTGGCAGGGTAGTTTCGATTACGCCTGCAATGAGTGGGGGTGGAGTTTAGTTAAATAGCCGTTCTTTCTTGGCCACCATTATTTAATTAGTTTAATAAAGCAATCTAGCTTAAAATTTGATAATAAATCAGCTAACAATTTCTGCCAAACCTACAGATGGAGCTGGTCTAATCTTTGCAGGGACTGGTGATTCTATCGCCAGCCCCTGGCAGCGTCCGGCCCCCGCCAGGGGCGCGTGCGAACGAGACGCTTGCGCGCCCCGTGACAACGGACCTTGTCCCGGGTTGCCGCCGCCTCCCCTGCTGCCTCTCCAGGTGCCCCCCGCCGTCCCCCCTAACCCTGCCCATTTCCCTGAAAAGGAGACGGGCAGGGACCCACAGCGTGACTGTCGAGAGACTGGGAAGCACGTGCGTGCAAGAAGTACGAGCGTCCCAGTCTCTATTGCCGGCGCTCGCCAGCGGAAAGGATCTGGCGGGCGCCGAGCAAAGAAGACACACGCTCCATCTGTATGTCTCCGAGTCTTTATTTCAGGTTTAGTTATGTTAAATGTTGAACATGCTAGAGGTACACACATAAGGTGCTAGGATGTTTAGTAGATGTTTCCTTTCTTATAAAGAGACTGCGGAACAGATCTTGAGCAGGTTGAATATAGATAAGTAGTTATTATCATTAATTGATGATGATGATGACCGCTGTATTATTTTTATTTCTTTAAAGAATAAATTAATAAGATTTAAAAATTATGACCACCCTTCCAACCAAATAAATAAAAATTAATAGTGCTTTAGTCAATGTTGATTACCATTATTGCCATTAATCCTGCATTTGGCAGAGAGTCTTTTGGATCCGGAAAAGAAAGCAAAACTCTGACACCCCACAGAATGAAGTTAGTGGATCATGGGGGTTATTCAGTTTGATTCGCAAGGCTGCGAATTTGCAGCCTTGCGAGTCCACCAAACCCCGCCCGGCGAACGACCGCCCCCCCCCCCCCCCCCCCCGCCGCCCCATCAAAGTGCGGCTTCGCCCGAACAGCTGCGAATGGATGTTTTGCATAAACATCCATTCGCATGGCTCGGGTAACCGTCCACATCTTTCGATGGTCACCGACCATCAAATGATGTTTAGCGTGCACGCATATATAAGTAACTTTTCAGTTACTTACATTTGCGTGCACGCTGGCGTGATATGGGCGGGCAGCTGACATCCAGTGATGTCAGCTACCCGCCCCCAACACCCACGTCACTGCCTCATTACCATGAGAATGCCCAGCGTTCTCTTGGGAATGCCCATGGAACGCTGGGCATTCCCATATGGTAATGGGGCAGCCCGGCGCCCCCCACCCATCTCCGCAGTACCAATGAGCTCTGAATGAGGCCCCATGGGTATTAGAAACGCAATTCACTACTTGGCCCTGAGCATTACCAAGTTCTAAACACAATCAAAACACAACAGGGGACGGAACTCTGTGACAGAATTCACAAGGCTCTTCACCATAGTTCTCACCTGCCTTCTCCTCATTTGGAACCTCCCTGAACCTTACTTACCCCAGTTGGAAAATATGTTAAATTTATTTGACAATAAGTGTGGCACCGGGTCACACTGTAACGGGAAGATCTGCAGCTTAGGTTCCCCCTGTCACAGTGTATAACCAGCCTTTTAATATCAGACACAGGGGTAGATTTATTAAGCTCAGTGAAGTGATAAAGGGGGAAATTTACTAATATGAAAAAACTAGTTTTTCGTATTAGTATTTTCCCTACGACTGCATACGACTGATCCGTGCAGACTGCCTCTACTAATATGTATTAGCGGCCGTATATATGGCCAGCTAATACAAATTACTACGACATCGGAGGGTTACAATGCAGTCGTATATGACTGCTTTGTAAATCCCCCACCGGAACACGACTTTGCATACAAAGAATTCATTCTGAGTAGAGGCGCAGAGGAGGAAGGATCTCTGCGCCTCTGACAGTCCGCAGCGGAGAGCTTGCCGGAGTCGCCAGCAGCTTGAAGAAGATGCAAGAAAACCTGGACTACATCGGATCAAGCCTGAAGAACTTCCATGGAGGACCTGGGTGGGTTGGATTTCCTTCCACAGGTCCACCATGGATATCTTCGGACCTCGGACCGGACGCCGACATGGAAATCGACATACTGAAGAATGGCGACATGGATCCGGAACCAGGACAAGGCACCGGATCAAGACTCTGGGACCTACCTACGGGATCAAGATAAGTAAGTATCAGTATGTGTGTAATGTATGTATTAAACTTTTATTTTTCATGTGTCAATGTGTATTTATTGAACTATTTTTTTTACTGTGGAACTACAAGACCCAGTGGGCCCTTTAGTGCCCCGCAGGCTGGGACTTGTGGTTCTCCAGGTCCCAGCTTGCGGGGGAGGCTTGCTGGGACTCATAGTTCCACAGTTTAAAACAGAAGTTTATTATCTATTTTTTTACACCAGTATCAGCCCGGTGGCCACCGCACAGGGCCACCGGGGACAGCACCAGGCTTCAGCCTGGTCAGGTAAGTCCTGGAGGGGGGGACCCCTTTATTGGGGGGGGGGTCCCCACTCCCCCAGGGCCCCTGGCCAGGCTGACCGGTCAGAGGGTTAATGCTTTGGCCGGGGGGACTTATATAAAAAGTCTCCCCCCCGGCTGTGGCATTACCCTGCTGGCTGGTTTGGCCTTGGGCTGGTTCTTAAAATACGGGGGACCCCTAGTCATTTTTTCCCTCGTATTTTGGGAACCAGCCCCGGACCTGGAGCCTGGGGCTGGTTGTTAAAAATCGGGGAACCCCTATTTGTCGGGTTCCCTGATTTTTAATTACCGGCCCCGGCTCTTTCAGGCTGGTGCTGGTTACAGCCGTGGGGGGGGGGGGACCCCACGCTGTTTTTTTATTTCTCTATTTTTTTTACACTAAAGCCTGCACGGATCTGACTGATCCGTGCAGGCTAAAGCCAAATACGACAGGACAATCAAGGTGTATTTTCCTGTCGTATTTTCGTGCCTCTTTTACACCAATTAGCAGCCGTATTATCAATACGGCTGCTTAGTAAATCAGGAACCACCATTCTTTTGAATAGTGATTCCTGTCGTATCCTATCGATGGTGTAGACATTCGTATTTGAAAATACAAATACAAATGTGCCATCTTTAAGAATACAAATTGCTGTATTTTGGGGATAGTAAATCCCGAAAATACAAATGTGTAAAAAATAGGTGTATTTCTGCCTACGAATACACCTATTTTTTATGAATTCATATTAGTAAATTTCCCCCTTTATCACTTCACCGAGCTTAATAAATCTGCTCCACAGTTCCCAAAGGATATCCATGTGCCCTCACTGCGGGTATACCAGCTCTAATAAAGTAATATGTTGTATTTAGAGAATACAGTACTATCTGAGGATCCCCATAAACATCTACATTATGTGTTCTACATTTTATTTAAAATGTCATTTTTATTTTTTATCTGGCAGCCAGTTTTGTGTTAGTTTCCTTTCTACATAATTAACCCATTACAAGTTTGTTTTCCTGCTTATGAATGATGCGCTACACATTATAAAATAGCAAATGTACCTCTCTTATTAAATTGTCTTTCATTGTTTTATGTTTACTTTTAGCTCATACTGTGGGCGGGATGCAATATCGGGGTTTTTACCGCATTTTGATATGCAGAAAAACCCGCACGCAGTGCTCCTGTGCTGCCCGGACCAGTGACCTCCTCCTCCCTGGCCACTACATCCCCTTCCGGGTGCATGGAGGAGGAGGCGGAGCCCGCAGAAGCAGGATCAACAGCCGTCCGTGTAAGGGAGGGAGGAAACTTATATATATATATATATATATATATATATATATATATATATATATATATATATATATATATATATATATTTTTTTTTTAAGAAATCACTATTTTAAGCACATTGCACTATGAGCCTGATTCAGACCTGCTGGGCGAGCAGCGATTTCAGCCCTGTTTTCGATGGTGGGGGTCATGGGCGAATATGCGCATGTGTAAACGGCCTCTGTGAAGCCTTAGGCGAGTATCACACTCGCTTAGGCGGTTATTCTGTCAGGGTTGGGAAGGGGGCGGCAGGAGGCCAGAGCAGGGGAATGCCCAGTGTCTTATGGCTAAGCCCATAAACATGCAGGTCATTCCCCTGCAAATAGAGACATGTCGATGCCTGCTCGGCACATGATGTCAGCTTCTGCCCCGAATTCGGCCATCTCCAGCCAAGGTAAAAGTCATTTTATACTGACTGTTATCTGCGAACGGGAAAAAATCATTAGATGGTCAGCGAACAATGAATGCTTTTTCGCCCGTGCGGCCGCATGTGAGGGGATGTGTAAGCGCACACATCCCCTCACATGTAAATGCCTGGATTTGTGCAGTGGGAGAGGCGGCATTCACCTGTGAGAGATTTGGTAAGAAATCTCCAGGTTTTTGTTAAAGCGGCAATCATTTACACTGCAGAACCAGTTTAATTGAAGTATAAATTATTGCCGCTTTTAAAAAAAACTGGACATTTCTTACTAAGGGGCAGATTTATTAAGCTTGGTGAAGTGATAATGTGGCTGGTACTTTATCACCGGCCAATCAGCTCCTTACTGTGAAGTTACAGGCTTGGTTTGAAAAATGACAGGTAGGAGATAATTTGCCGGTAATAAAGGCCCTTATTCTAATCTGTGCGGTACGGCCCGCGTGCGGCCGTACCGCCGATGTTTTCACTCTGCACATGCGCAGAGGTCACTCTGCGCATGTGCAGGCGAATTCGCCGCACACAAAAATTATACGCCGCAAAGGGGGCGTATAGGGGCGTGAGGGGCTTGATAGCCTCATTTACCTATGTATACGCCCCGCGTTTCATGGGCGTTCCCATGCAAACGCGGGGCGTATGCATGGTAATGAGGCTATGACGCCAGTGATGGGGGCGGAAAGCTGACATCGCCGGATGTCAGCTCTCCGCCCAAATACAAGCTTTCACACGGACGATTGTCCGTGTGGTCTAAGCTTGCGTGAGCGGGGGGAGCGTGCGGCCCTGCCTTCGATGGTCGTCGACCATCGAATGCAGGGGGCAGCTCCCACCATGGTGGAGGCGTACGCCCCACCATTTTCATGCGGATCGCCAGCCGTCCGCGTACGGACGGCCGTGGCGATCCGTCTTGTAGGCGGGGATTGGTTTGTGCGGCCGGAGCAACGTATGCGGCTCCGGCCGCACAGATCAGAATAAGGGCCAAAGTCCAGACACTGTGGGGGAAATTTACCAAAATGGATTCGTAGAAAAAAGGTGTATTCGTAGGGAGAAATACACCTTTTTTTTACGAATTTGTATTTTCGGGATTTACAATCCCAAAAATACAACAATTCGTAGTCCTAAAGATGGAACATTCGTATTTGTATTTACAAATACGAATGTCTACACCATCGATAGGATACGACAGAAATCACCATTCAAAAGAATGGTGGTTTCTGATTTACTAAGCAGCCGTACTGACAATACGGCTGCTTAGTGGTGTGAAACACCCACGCAAATACGACAGGAAAATAGAACACCATTTTCCTGTTCTATTTGCGTTTTAGCCTGCACGGATCAGTCAGATCCGTGCAGGCTACAGTGTAAAAAAATAGAAAAATAAATAAATAAAAAAAAAAAACGGCGTGGGGTCCCCCCCACAGCCATAACCAGCACCAGGCTGAAGGAGCCGGGGCCGGTAATTAAAAATCAGGGAGCCCGACAAATAGGGGCTCCCCGATTTTTAACAACCAGCCCCAGGCTCCAGGTCCGGGGCTGGTTCCCAAAATACGGGGGACAAAATGACTAGGGGTCCCCCGTATTTCAAGAACCAGCCCCAGGCACAACCAGCCGGCAGGCTAATGCCACAGCCGGGGGGGAGACTTTTTATGCAAGTCCCCCCGGCCAAAGCATTAACCCTACCGACCAGTCAGCCTGGCGAGGGGCCCTGGGGGAGTGGGGACCCCCCCAATAAAGGGGTCCCCCCCCTCCAGGACTTACCTGACCAGGCTGATGCCTGGTGCTGTCCCCGATGCCCCTGGGCGGTGGGCATCGGGCTGATTATGTTGTAAAAAATAGATAAACCATTGTTTTTTACTGTGGCACTACAAGTGCCAGCAAGCCTCCCCAGCAAGCTGGGACTTGGAGAACCACAAGTCCCAGCCTGCTGGGCATTAAAGGGCCCGCTGGCACTTGTAGTTCTACAGTTAAAAAAATAGTGCACAAAACACACTGATACACTTTTAAAATAAAACTTTATTACACACAAAGCCCACACATACTAATACTTACCTATCTTCTCTCCGTAGGTAGCCCTGATGTCCTGTGTCGTCTTCTTCCTCCATGTCGACCGTCACTGTCGCCGTCCGGATCCGACGAAATCCATTTGGGAAGCTGTGAAAGGAAACCATACTCACCTGTCCCGGCGCGACGTAGTCCAGGTAAGGGTCTTTGCAAAAAAATAAACCGACACCCCGAAACCAGACCGGACTGACGGAGACGCACGTGTGTTTGTTTACATCGTGCGGCTCCGCCTCCCGAATGCCGCTATTGGCCGCCCTGCGGCCTAGCGGCTCCTGATTGGCCGCTAGGCCGCAAGGCGGCCAATAGCGGCATTCGGGAGGCGGAGCCGCACGATGTAAACACCGTGCGTCTCCGTCAGTCCGGTCTGGTTTCGGGGTGTTCGGTTTATTTTTTTGCAAAGACCCTTACCTGGACTACGTCGCGCTGGGACAGGTGAGTATGGTTTCCTTCCACAGCTTCCCAAATGGATTTCGTCGGATCCGGACGGCGACAGCGACGGTCGACATGGAGGAAGAATTTATACTTGTAAATTCATACATACATACTCCCATGCATACATATATTTATGGTGTGCATGTGTAGAGGGGGGCTCTAATAATTATCTCGCCTTCCGGCAACTGGGACAAACGTATGCCACTGAGTTATGCCATTTTGATACATTTTGATGGTGTTTGATACAGTATTAAGTCTATGTTATTTGTTAGTACTAAGTCCAATATTTCCTTATTACGAGTTGGAGCTTCTACCATTTGAGTGATAAACTGGTCCTTGAGTAGGCTTAGGAACCCACTGCTTCTTGCTGTTTATCCATTTGCAAATCATGATGTTATAAAGAAACGTAATATCATATTGATATGACCATTATATATTTAATGAGTTAGCAGGGTTGACAGGATATAAACAATAATTAAAGAATGATGTATATTTATTTTGTTACAATAAGTCACCCCTTGTTGTAATTAGGTCTGATGCACAACAACCTGTGTACCTGTATAATGGTAATAAGAATAGCAGACAATGGCTTTTATTGCTTATACCTTTTTGTCTTTTGTAAATGCAACATTTTTATATAACTGCTCAAACACTTTTTTGGGCTTTTAGTAGCCTGAGTAGTATTGGCAGCAATGGTGATGGTGCTTATTTGTGGCTTAGGGTAGGCATGGCAAAACTGTGGCCCTCCAGCTGTTGTAAAACTACACATCCCAGCATGCCTTGCCATAGTTTTAGTTTTAGCATTCCTGAATAGCAAAACTGTAACAAGGCATGATGGGACTTGTAGTTTCACAACAGCTGGAGGGCCATAGTTTGGCCATGTCTGGTTTAGGGTAAGCATCTGCTTCACTGAATGTTGCCAAATTATTCACAAATTATTTTATTTTTTTGTCTCTTGCAATTGAACTGGGTGGTGGTGGTTGTGGTGTTTGTGCCATTGGTGAGGATGTTGCAAATAAATTCAAATGAATGAACTCATCTTTTATTGCACAGTTCCATCAACTACCTTAAGTGGTGGGCGAATGTGAAACATCACTTTGTGGCATTAAATCAGAGCATTGGCTAAGTATTTTTTTTTTAAATTTAGGAAAGTAAATATTACACACAGAAATCTGCATATTTATAGCTTTTAAAGAAAGAAATCAGAAAAACAAAAAACAAACCTTGAAATCCAAAGGTTTGTTAAAACATGCCCCCCATTTACTTTGACTATATATATATATATATATATATATATATATATATATATATATATATATATATATATAGTAGTCGGGATCCTTGAGAACAGGAAAACAGGTCACTGCAGCATGAAGTTTCAAAAGAAGTAAGACTTCAAATTTATTGCATAGCCCCAACGGCTCGTTTCGGGGTTTTCATACCCCTTTATCAAGAGGCAATAGCATACACAGCATGATACAGACAGGGTATAAATAGCAGTCAGTTTAGCACCAAAACGCCCCATCAGGTACTCACCTAACAACCAGAACACCTGTGGACAGGGCGCATAGCAGTGACGCCCGTGTCTCTCACCCACACGGCGTCCACTGCCATGGCAACCCGTCCCACAGTCTGGACGTCAGAGTACACTGCTACCAATGGATTCCCGTAACTGCCGCGTGCGTCACCACATGCAGGAGGACGTGGCTCACACACGCGTCCCCCGTCACCATGGCGACCCGTCAGGGCAGTCACGTAAGGGTCCATCAGCCGGATTGGAGCGCTATAGCGATCATGTATACACAATGCATATGCAAAAGAAATATATACAACGACACATGATGAACATAAAACAAAGCATCAGTGGGGCAGGATATAGTGGGGGAACGGAGCGAGTCTCACACCCCAGCTCCGCCTCCCCACCCATCCCCACCACTGATAGCACAAACCTAATATTGATCACCACAGATCCCGGCGATAGGGGCACAACGGCGTCCACCACTGCACCAGGCCACCACTCACACCAGTGGCACAGCGCAGTAGCCGGCGCCAGAGACACCCCAACCACAGGGAACCATCGGTGAAGAATAAAAATAATTAGAAAAAGTACAAAATACATTTACAATACAGAGTAATACATAAAGATATATATCACAATCATGGATATAGAAAAAGAGCAGACACATTTGTATTAATTACAGTGTAACAAATATCAAAACCAACAGAAGCATACAAGTAAACATTACATAAAGGCACTCCAGACAATCCTTTCATTGAGGCCATGAGGTGCAACGGTATTTAGCCGATGAATCCACACGGCTTCAAGCTTCAAAAGGCGTTTAATTCGATCACCGCCACGATTTGATGGTGGAATGTGATCAAAAGCCAAATATCTAAGAGATTCAATAGGATGATTAAATTCCTTAAAATGAATGGCAACAGGTTGGTCGGCTTTTTTGCCAAGTAATGCAGCTTTAATAGATGACCTGTGCATCCCCATCCTTTCTTTAAATTTTCTTGATGTCATGCCTATATAAAATAAGCCACATGGACAGATAATAGCATAAATAACAAATTGTGAATCACATGATAACACATGTTTAATTTGGTATTCCCTATCTGAATGTGGATGTTTAAATTTATTGGTGGCAATCATAAATTTGCATGTCACACAATTAGGACATTTGTAGCACCCTGGTTTCTTGTATACAGTATTAGGTTGGATGGCTGTATCAAAGCCTGTTACATCTGAATGGACCAAAAGGTCCCTCAGGTTGCGTCCACGGGTATAACAAGTAAGAGGACGTACAGATTTAAACACAGGAAGTTTGCCATCCGTGGCCACAATTGGCCAAAGGGCTTTGCTAGCAATGGGGACAACCATGCTCGAAGTATCAAATTTGGTGATAAAAGGAAAAACATTTTCACAATTTTTACTTCTAGGTTTAAGAAGGTCGGCTCTAGATAGCTTAAGAGCTCGTTCCTTGCAGCCCAGCAAGTTTTTTTAAAGATATCCCCTAGTGTGAAATTTTTCAATAATCAAATCCAGTTCATCATTAATTTTAGATGGGTCATTACATATCCTACGCGCCCGTACCATCTGCGAGTAGGGGAGACCATTTTTAAGTTGTGGAGGATGGTGACTACTGGAAAGTAGGAGGGTATTACGGTCGGTTGGTTTTCTAAATACCGATGTCATTATTTTACCCTCGGACAAAGAGATTTTTACATCGAGGAAGTCTATAGACTCACCACTAGTTTTAAAGGTGAACTTAATGGGCGTGTCCGCCGCATTAATCTCATTCATCATGATATTGAATAACTCTTCGCCCCCAGTCCAGAACATAAACAGATCATCGATGTATCTGCAGAACGTCTGAATGTGCTGGCCAAATGTGATGTTTAAAGAAAAACTCATTCTCAAAATTAAACATAAAAACATTAGCATAGGCCGGAGCGACCGCCGCCCCCATAGCACATCCAGACGTCTGCAGATACATCTTCCCATCAAACAAAAAATAATTTTTATTAAGTACCATTTTCAATAACTGTAAATACAGTGTAATATTAAAGTCAAAACTGGAAAGACCATTAAGAAAATCACTCATAGCAGACAAGCCTAACTCATGTGGGATGGATGTATATAAACTAGACACATCCATCACACACATGATAGTGTGCGGTTGCAAATCAGGTGTTAAGGCAATGGCATTCAAGAAACTGGTGGTATCTTTAAGAAAGTGGGGCTGGGAGGTCACATGAGGCTGAATCAACATATCCAGAAGCTGTGATACCGGTTGACATAAACTCCCCCTGGCAGAGATAATTGGTCTACCAGGGGGGTTTTTAAGTGCTTTGTGGATTTTAGGTAGCGAGTATAATACCGGTATCACAGGATCCTTCACCTTGAGTGCAGCAGCACATTTTGAATCAATAATCCCATCAAGTACTGAAACATCAATTAGACGAAATAATTCCAATTGGAATTTTTTAGTAGGATCAGATGGAAGAGCAAGATAAACAGTGTTATCCGCCAATTGGCGGTACAATTCAGCCTTATACTCACATAAGTCCTGTATCACTATCCCGCCCCCCTTATCGGCGGGGCGGATAGTGATGGTCCTATCAGAACTCAAGGTTTTGAGGGCATCATTTTCAGCACGAGAAAGATTGCGATGTATCGGCTGATTTGCCGCATTAAACCGGGACATAGAGTCATTCATTAAGCGAGTAAAAGTCTTAATAGATGTGTTGGTGCTTGGAGGGTCATAGGTAGATAATCGTTGACGTCTAATAAATGCACCTGTAACACTGTTGTCCTGTATCGATACAGAGTTCTGGAAGTGTTCCTTCAGCCTCATATTTCTTCCCAACCGGTGGAGACTGCATTGCCATTCGAAGTCATCGTGTGTGGTAGTAGGAATAAAGGAAAGTCCTTTGTTGAGAACTTGTACCTCAGTGTCGGACAGGGATCTGGTGGACAGGTTGAAGATTAGCTGTTCTTCTTGCCTGTTGCTTTTAAAAAGCCTTTCGTTTTGGCCGCTGCGGCGGGTTCTTTTGGTATTGCACCCAATCTTTTTCGGGTAGCTACCCCTAAAGGGGGCCTTGCAGCAGACGGGTCATCAGACTCAGGCCAACCGAAATCGCTGTCACTTTGGGCCTTATTTTGGTTCATTCTTTCTGACAAAATCCTTCTTAGATGGGCAAAACCATGTGCACTGCAGGTGGGGCAGATGTTACTTGTGCAGAGAGAATTAGATTTGGGTGGGGTTTTACTTCAAAATGAGATCTATATTGCAGTGTAAAAATAAAGCAGTCAGTATTTTCCCTGCACAGAAACAAAATTACTCACCCAAATCTAATTCTCTCTGCACATGTTACATCTGCCCCCCCTGCAGTGCACATGGTTTTGTCCATCTAAGAAGGATTTTGTCAGAAAGAATGAACCAAAATAAGGCCCTTTGTGAAGAGCCTCTTTGTTGATCACGATTGTCTCTGCGATTACGCCAAGAATTGGCATTTCTTGATCTGTATTGGCGTTTAGGATTATTGACACCTGATACCCAGTGGTAAACCGTATTTTCTTCATAGTCCTGTTGGACAATATGGAGTTTACTCTTTTTAAAACGAAGTAGTTCAGATCTGTAGTTCTCACACTGGGTATTCAGTTTTTACCATAGTTTGTCATGTTCTTTATCGCGTAAGATAGCTTCATGGGTGGTTGTAAAGACATCGATTTTTTTCTTTGGTGACTTTCAATTCACGACCAGCCTGGTCGATCACCAGAAGCATCAAGTCGAATCCACATTTATTCAACACTGCCACCCAGCGGCGGCAGAATTCAGGGCTTGAGCGACCAATCGTTGGTACATTGCGTGCCCTAAAGCCGCGAGGTATAAGTCTTTCTCTAAAATAGTCGGAAAGAGATTGGCCATGAAGCATAAAGTCTATCTCACGTTTGCGCATTTTCAAGAGGCGCTGATAAATATCCTCCTCATTGAGGCAAGTATCACGCAGAGGTTCAGAAAACAGAAAGTTAGAGGCTTCTTCAGCGGTGAAACTGAGTGTTTCTCCCTTAGGCAGTGTAGTGTTACCTGGGACATAGGTATTGTCCAAACCGCTGTTGGTGGGTGAATCCATTGTCGTGATATATCCAGCCAACTGCCACTCAGTGACAGGAGAAAAAGTTCAATATTTCCAAATAGGAAGTAGAAATAAGGGGTGCCTTGTCCCTTTAAGACACCCAACAGGTCGTCTCCCAATATCCAGCTTATGCACCGGCACTTCTCACGAATAAAAATACAAGTGCGCTGCGTGCCTTTGTAGAGTAGGTAGTAGTCGGGATCCTTGAGAACAGGAAAACACGTCACTGCAGCATGAAGTTTCAAAAGAAGTAAGACCTCAAATTTATTGCATAGCCCCAATGGCTCGTTTCGGGGTTTTCATACCCCTTTATCAAGAGGCAATAGCATACACAGCATGATACAGACAGGGTATAAATAGCAGTCAGTTTAGCGCCAAAACGCCCCATCAGGTACTCACCTAACAACCAGAACACCTGTGGACAGGGCGCATAGCAGTGACTCCCGTGTCTCTCACCCACACGGCGTCCACTGCCATGGCAACCCGTCCCACAGTCTGGACGTCAGAGTACACTGCTACCAATGGATTCCCGTAACTGCCGCGCGCGTCACCACATGCAGGAGGACGCGGCTCACACACGCGACCCCCGTCACCATGGCGACCCGTCAGGGCAGTCACGTAAGGGTCCATCAGCCGGATTGGAGCGCTATAGCGATCATGTATACACAATGCATATGCAAAAGAAATATATACAACGACACATGATGAACATAAAACAAAGCATCAGTGGGGCAGGATATAGTGGGGGAACGGAGGGAGTCTCACACCCCAGCTCCGCCTCCCCACCCATCCCAATATTTATATATAGAAGAAGGTATGCGGCCCGGCACTCCTCCAAATGGTCACTGCCCCGGTGCCCTTCCACAGAAGGGTAAATGCAGGATGGAATAAGGATGGCACTCAGGAGTCTGTATAAAACGTTCTGTATTGAGGTGCAAAAAAGGACCAATGTTTCGGGGTATAAACCCCTTTGTCAAGGTGCTAGTGAGAAACTAGCACCTTGACAAAGGGGTTGATACCCCGAAAAGTTGGTCCTTTTTTGCACCTCAATACAGCACGTTTTATACAGACTCCTTAGTGCCATCCTTATACCATCCTATATATATATATATATATATATATATATATATATATATATATATATTTGCAAAAAAGATAGAGAAAAACGCACCAATGAGCCAAATATAAACATCACTTTTTACTTGTTATTATGCTCACATACATAGGGGTTTAAAATCATATGCTTGCCAGCCTTATGTAACATCCGATCTCAGCAAAAGATGGTCTGCGGAATATGCAGGAAAGGAAGCCGCTCAGCCGCCGACCAGGGACCACGGACTCAGCACTCACCGCTCTCTGGACACAACCGCAAGTGCAGGATACACCGGTGGACAGAAGGACGTCTCCACGTCGGACCAAGTTAGCCACGCCCAACGCGTTTCGTCAACAGGAAGGACTTCGTATATGCACATCACTGTATGCTTATTGTATGACCTGATGAAAAGACCGTTCCGGTCTTGAAGGGTCGTCATGCGGATTACAAACAAGCCCTAAGATGTTTTTTCATATACCAATACACCTTTGAAAAAAATCTGTGTTGAGTGCCGCCTCCTTTCTCCTGCTTGGATGTTAAAGTCTATGTAAGAGAGCTGATTACTACGTATTCTCCTTTGGATGGCACCTCGGTCTTCAATATTTATTCCAGAGTGCCAGACATACAAACCAACTGGATATATATATATATATATATATATATATATATATATATATATATATATATATATATATATATATATATATATATAAAATAAAAATGTTTATGTTCTTTTTCCAACATTATAGATATTGACCAACTGACTGCCCATTTGAAAGTGAAGATGGATCTGCAAGGGCACAGTAAGGGCACCCCTCCAAATTAGACTCTACAGGCAGTGGCGTAACAAAAACTTTTGCTCCCCCCTGCCGGGACAATTTTGCCGCCCTTCCTGGGACAATTTCGCCACCGCCCCCGTTAAAAGAAAAGACCCCCCCGGAAGCTGGCAGGGGGGTCCGTGCTGCGTGGGGGTACCTGTGGTCAGGGAGAGCCTGGCGGTCCCTGCGACGCTAAGTATGATGTTGATGGGGTCCCTGCAGTGAAGTGGAAATAACGCGCTATCTCCGCTGCCCGGTGGCGCGGGAAGCGCTTCTAACTTTGAAAACACTGGCCGCACACTGATTGGCTGAGTCAAAAGCGCTTCCCGCTCTGCCGCACGGCGGTAGCGCGTTGTTTCCACTTCACTGCAGGGACCTCCAGGCTCTCCCTGACCACAGGTACCCCCTCGCCGCATGGACCCCCCTGCCAGCTCCCCGCTGCACCCACAAGCAGTGGGGAGCTGGTGGAGAAACAATAGCGCCTGTAGACCCCGGCGCCTCCCCGCCACCGCAGGGGCTGCGGCCCCATAGTTGCGCCACTGTCTACAGGGCAAATTTACTAAGCAGAAATTTCGATGGAAGATGGGATGTTGACTACAGCACCTATCAGATTTGACTTCTTATTTATTAAGCACCTTCTAGAAGATATTCGAATCTGGTTGGTTCCTATGGGCAACATCCCATCTTCAACAGAACTCACATCTTAGTAAATTTACTTCTACCTACTAAGCACACACTCTTCAAACACCACAGACACACAAATACTGACAAAAAAATAAAAAAAAGCGACAAACGGTAAATTAAGTCAACACAAAAAAATTCAACAAACTCTTAATTAAGTCAAATACAACAGATTAAGACAGATTTAACACAAAATAACTCCCAAAATCAGTCAACAATCAATACATTCTTACAATAATTCACTTCTCCAACTCAAGATCAAGCTAATTCTAACTAATTTTTTTTAGTTATTTATTATTTACTAACAGTTTCATATATAGCGCAACAAATTCTGTACAGTATTTAGTTAGCACCTTCTAGGAGATATTAGATAGAATCTGGTTGGTTTCTTTGGGCAACATAACATCTCATTCTGTGCAACAGAACTCCCACCTTAGTAAATTTATTTCTACCTCCTTGGCATGAAAGAGAACAAAAAAGTCAAGAAAATAGCAGACTAAAAAATACCTGAAGTAACACTAAGCACACACTCTGCAAACACCAAAGACACACAAATACAGACAAAAACTAAAAAAGCGACAAACGGTAAATGAAGTCAACACAAAAAAATTCAACCATCTCTAAATGAAGCTAAATACAACAGATTAAGACAAATATAACCCGTACAATCAGTCAACAATCAATACATTCTTACAATAATTCACTTCTCCAACTCAAGATCAAGCTCATTTTTACTAAATTGTTTATTTATTATTTACTAACAGTTTCTTACATAGCACAGCAAATTCTGTTGCACTTTACAATTGGAACAGCAGTGATAGCTGAAAACTGTGAAATAACATAGAGGTAGGAGGGCCCTGCTTGCAAGCTTACAATCTATAAGGAAATAGGCATTGATACACAAGGATAGGTGTTGTCTGTTGCATAATGGTCCACCAGGTTGCAAAGGTTCTCGGTGGGCTGAATGATTCCAGCATGTCTATTGGTTTGCAAAATTGATCAACATTGGAGACAATACAACTGAAACTGTTGCAACTCACGCAATCTACAAATCCCTGAGTATCAAAATAAAAAGAAAGTATGCAGTCAAATATGCTGATTAGTACATTTTAGAGTAAAACTAATTCTTGTATTAAGGTTATCATTATTAATGCATAAAAGGGATACATGGGGAAATCTTTGATTACACAGATTGTGGTCCATTAGCACCAGGTATAAGTCAGCCAGACAAAGATTGGAGTCATTTAATTAAGATGGAGTTCTATTGAAGATGGGATGTTGCTATGGGCAACCAATTAGATTCTACATTTTATTTATTTAGCACCCTCCAGAAGATAAGAGATAGAATCTGATGGTTGCTATAGGCAACATCCCATCTTCAATAGAACTCCCATCATAGTACATTTACCACTACATTTTTAATGTATTAGTATCCTGGTTTAAAAGGATAGTATCTCAAGCCTAGGAGTAACAGACAGACAAAGCAAAAGGAAGTCTCTGATATCAAGCATTAAATACTATATATATATATATATATATATATATATATATATATATATATATATATATATATATATATATATATATATATATATATATATATACAGTATATATATATATATATATATATATATATATATATATATATATATATATACACACACACACACACACACACACAAAACTAATAAAGAATCATTAATAGCGTTAATTATTACTAGTGATTAGGGAAGTCAATCTTGGGACATTATTTCAATACCAGGATTTGGGATTAAAAATTCTCAATCCCAGGATTCCTGGGATTCCTGGATTGGCCTCCCCTAATAAAAAACTGCCCTCCTCCCACTGAAAGCAGCCATGGCATGCTGCACACTAACTTACATGTGCAGCAGCTGGCGGTGTAGCCAGGAGCGGGGTGAGAGGCAGGGGTGTGTGGCAGTGCGGGGTGTCGGCGAACAGTGGCTTTACTATAAATTTTGCTTCCCCCTGCCAAAAAGTTTGTGGCGCCCCCCCGGGCTCCTCTCCAGCGTGTGACGTGATGATGTCACACGCATAACAGAGGAGCTGAAGCAGGAGAGAGGAAGAGAGACCAGCAGACACTGCTGCTTCCCTTGGCTCTGACACATCCCAGTCCACCCTGGCATGCCCACCCACCCATCCATCCTGTACACAGTAGCCAATAGCCAGCTCTGTGTACAGTCAATTGAATCAGTGGGGGGATTTGTCATCTCTGCCATGGCCGCACCTGCGCTGCGGCTGACTCACCTCCGGTGCTCAGCCAGTGGGCAGCGGCAGACAGCAGCCTGTCAGTGCGTCGAGTGGGTGCCGGCGCCCACACAGACCCTGCTGCCACTTGCTCCCCCCAAGCGGAAGCTGGGGCTGCCTTATAGTAGTTACGCCACTGCCGGCGAGAGAATGTGCCCAGGTGCTGGGGTGATGGCAGAAACAGGTGAGCAGCAGTGGCACAGTCTGAGCAGCCTGACTTCTGACCATGACACTGTGGGGTTGGGAACAGCCAGGCACCATCTGAGCGGTTGCTCAGACACTGCATGCGCAGTCTAATCACGAAAACCCAGGGATTGAATTCCCAGCAATTTTGTAGCCAAATTCCGGGAACCCAGTGATTTCAGTACTGGGATTGGCCAACCTACTAGTGATATTCAGGTACAATATTTAAAATATTTGACAGGAATTTCTGTTTTGTCAATGTGGCAGGTAGTGGTGTGGAAGACAGGGGTGTGCTGTCAGTGCGGGTTGCTGTCGAGAGAATGCGGCAGTGTTGCGACCTGCGCAGCATGACCTCTTCCCATTACGCTGCACAGAGCTGCATGCTGGGGAATAGGAACAGCCAGGCACCATCTGAACGGGTACTCAGGCGTGGCCCGGCATTAGACTGCACATGCGCAGTCTAATCCTGAAATCTCGGGATTGGAAACTCTAATCCATGAATTGAATTCCCAGCAAATTTGGTGCCAAATACCGGGATCCCGCCGACACCAATCCTGGGATTGACAAACCTACTAATGACAATCTGGACTTTCTGTTGTGTCAATGGGCATTTGGAGAATGAGGATGGAGACTACTCTCCCGCCAAAATAATTATGAATTATAAGTCTCCATCTCAGTTTCTACCATAGACTGGCCACATTGATTGTCTGCATCTGTCTCATACTTCTCCTTGAATGTGCTCTCCAAAAGAAATGGAATAGACTTAAGTAAACTCTTTTTTAAATCCCTCCCAACAAAGGCATAGATAATGGGATTTACACAGCTGTTAAAGAATCCTAGGCAATAAACAATGTGATTCACAACATGGTTCATGTCAGGATCAATGTTCATATCCATGTACTCAAAGAAGGGCCAGAGATGGAATGGGAACCAAAGGCAGAAGAAACAAAGTACAATGGTAATAATGACTTTGAATGGACGACCTGATCCAGAGAGACTTCTGCTTCTTCTCAGCCGATATGTGATGAGGCTGTAACACACTATTATCACAGAGAATGGGATTAGGAACATGAAGACAAATCTGGCAATAACCATAGCTTTGTCCCTCATGCTTTCTGTATGATAATCTTCCCCATATATGGGAATGCAGTATGAGATGTTGCTGTCTGTGTCATGATCAATTTCATAGAAAGACAGATATGGAGAACTGAGAGTAAAGCAGATTGACCAGATTATTACTGATATCATTGAAGCTAATTTAAGGGTTTTGTGGTTTTTTGACCACACTGGACACATGACGGATGTGCACCGGTCAATACTGATAACCATGAGGAAAGAGGTGCTGACCGACATGTTGACGAAAAGTACAGTGAAGATGGTCTTGCACATTATTCGTCCAAATGGCCAATGTCCATCCATAACCCATTCTGTAATTTGGAGCGGAAAGAGGACATCAAATACAAAGTCAGCTATGGCCAGGTTAAGAAACCAAACAATGGTAATTGTCTTCTTGACCTTAAACCCAGCGATCCAGATGACCAGTCCGTTCCCAATACTCCCCAGGATGAAGATTATACTATAGCATATTATCATAAAGATTTTTAGACTTTGAATAATGTCCAAATCCTCTGTATTATCAATTTCATCATAGCTGTAATCCGTGACATTGTCTGTGACATCTATAGGAAATGAGGTGCCTTCCATGTCTCACAGAGCGCTGTTCTAGAGAAGTAAAAAATAATATTAAAAATTGTAGATTTTTTTTTTTACAATTCAGAATTAGTTATCTTTGGTATTCATACAGCAATAACAAGTAACTGATATGCAGGCAACAGAATACATGGCAAACAGTTATTGTATGTATATTTTTGTACAATTATACTTATTAATATCATGTTAAAATACATGGCAAATGGTTATTGTACAGATGGTGCGCTCTCCATCCAGCCAGGGGCTGGAGGTCGGATCGCCAGCCGCCAGCCCCCTCCAGCCACCGGAAGGGGATGCTCGCGCACAAGAGTCACACGCATCCCCTTCAACCGCCGTGTCCCCAACGCCTCGTCGCCGGTTCCCAACGCCACCCCCCCCCCTGCTAACCCTGCCCATCTCCCAGAAGTGGAGATGGGCAGGGTTCACGTCCCAACCTGCCCAGTAACTGGGACGCGCATGCGTGTTGGACGCATGTGAATCCCAGTTAGATGGAGCACCGGCTCGCCAATAGGGGCATTCTGGCGAGCCACAGCGCTGAACAAGAGGCGCTCCATCTGTATGTATATATTTTTTACAATTATACTTTATAATGTTAAAAGTAGTCAATAGAAAATATGGGAAAAAAATGTCTGCAAATACCGATTCTGTTTTCAATGTTAAAAGATAAAATACAAACTCATGCTCTACCACAGAGTTTAGTGACACAGCATAAATGTTTCGTCCAAATTCAGTTTTGCTGCCAAATAAGGTATTGGGGTCTGTTTAGGAAACTGCTATTGTCCCTTTCTCAGGCGTTTGTTAATATTTCTTACGCTTCCACCATTTTATCAGCAGTGATACTGCGCTGCACAATCAGTATCCAAACATTAATAATGAGAGTGAATTACAACAGACAGAAAGATAAGACAGCCCTGCTACAGATTGCTAATTTGTTCAGTTAAAAACTGGAGATGAGACAAAGATGGTGAAAATGTGTTCATTGAATGTAGAATAATGAATTGGAATATAATGTGCCATGATTACACACCTAATTGTGCTTCTAGAAGTATACTCTATGGGGGTATTCAATCTTGGCTAGATGTTTCACCAGGTGAAAAAAAAGGCAAAGATTCACCTATCAGTAATCAATCATTTTCACCCATATTTTAGTACATTTTCGTCCATGACCTTTATTGTTTATTTTTTTTTTTTGGGGGGGGGGGGGGGGGGGGGTTGGAGGGGGGGAGGGGGTTAGCAGTAGGTCACAAATTCACCAAAACCATGAGAATTTGTGGCAATTTCGCCAATTTACATGGTTTTCGCCAATGCTAAATTTTTCGCTCAGACAAAAAAATCAGCACCGGGATTTGAATAAGGTGAGTCGAATTTCCCCCAAAATGCCCAGGATTGACTACCCCCCCCCATGCCTTATAACAAGTATTTGCGTAATTCTATAAATGTGCAACCCCACAGATGATCCACACCTGCTTCTCTCTCTCTCTCTCTCTCTCTCTCTCTCTGTACATGTAGATATCTTTAGGTTAGTCTAGAGAAAGTATGGATAGGCTATTGCATAAACTTACAGTAGTATATAGGTACAGGTGCCGTAGTGTCAAATCCAAACCAGAGTCTGTGTTCTTAAGCATCAGGTCAATCCAATAAGTCAAATCACCCAATGTAACACAGGTTTATATTTTTGGTCATTATTTATTTTGTGCTTGCTGCCTGTATATAATGCTAAACTAAAATTTTCACTTTAAATAACAGCCCGTATTTTCATTGTCTCTAATTAATTTCAATTTTCCTGTGATCCCAAGTTTCACATTCAAAATTGACTGGAAGTTTATTACTAGATTCTGCATGATGGACAAGAAAACCCAGAGTTAAAGGACAGAACTGGAAGTGACATGTCTTTGCAGGCTAACAGTGTTGTTCTGTATATTTATCAGGTGAAGGACCCCCAGCAGTGCATGTGTTCCACGTCTCCACACCTAATCACAAGTGAAATAATTAGCTCCACCTTTGGATCTATTAAAATGTGTCAGAGAGTAATGATTGCACCTGTCCACTTGCTCGGTGACTTATAAAATGTAAACTGTTGGGGGGTACCTTAGGACCGAGTTTGAGAACCACCGCGGCATACAATCTACAGTACATCTGAGGGTAGTTTCAGTTCACGCAATGTTAGAGGCCTCTGTTATTTTTGCCTATTAATATACAAAAAGGGGTTCATTTAATTTGCTGCAATTTTTTTAAAACATGCGGGGGTTTCTAAAACAGTGGAATGTATATTAAATAAGACCCAAAGCCTCGTTACTTTTGTGTCAACGTTATTCCAGTCCTTAGAGAAAAAGACTTTCGGCAAGTGACAGCAATTAATATATACAATATAAAATTCATCATGAATAATATGATTTTGCAATGAGGATAGGCAATTACTGCTATACACTGTATATAATGTGGGTTACCTACAGCAGGTAACCCTACATGTTTCTTACCTGTTTGCTTTCATGTGTTCTTAGTGACTGACCATTGCGCGCTCCTCTCTGCACAGTATTTCAATGGATATTTTTGAACATTTAGAATTGTCTGTTACAGAAGGGATGTATTTCTGAGATAGTACAACGTCTGTCTGAATTATGGAACTGATAACCAGCTTGTGGGGTAGATTAGAGCTGAAGATTTGTATCTGACCTGATAGTAGTCAATGGATGCACTTTCTATCGTACATAACTCATTTCAGTGTTTCAGTGAAGGACAAAAGGTCAGCGCTGAATTAGAACCAAACAGCATTGTACTGTATTGGAAACATCCATTATTAAGGTATGGATCATTGGGTAGACAGCATGTTGGTCGGCGAGCATCAGGTTGACACCATTAGGTCGACATGCATTAAGGTTGACATGCATTAAGGTCAACATGCAGGAAGGTCGTTGGGTCGACACAAGCATTAGGTCGATATGGGGAAGGCTGACAGTCAAAAGGTCGACATGGGGTTTTTCACATTTTTTGTCCCAAATTTTGAAACACATGTGTTTTTGTCGTGGACCCCCAACCAGAGGCACCCTTGCGAACACCACCGATGCACCACCGGGTGCCTAGGCACACAGTTTGGGAACCACTGCCAACGACTGTGCTACATATAGTAGAGACTGTACCACACAATGCAAACACATCAAACTCCACCTTGTCAATGATTACAGCTAGATTACCACTGCCACCACTGTATGGAGATTAAATACAGATATTTGCTATTTCACCTATGCTGTCTTATTACAGCCATTTGTCATAATGTTAAGTGTTCACATAATTGGCTTATTCCAACACTGCCTTAAATATCCTAGCATCTGATGTGTGTGACCTCTAGCATGTATATACATTCACATTTCGTAAACTTACAAACTGAACCTGAAATAAAGACTCTGAGACTTCAGTTTGGCAGAAATAGCTGATTTATTTAAAGCACTTTAAGCTAGATTCATTTTTAATAATTAATTAATTAATGGTGGCCCAGAACGAACGGCTAATTAACTAAAATCCACCCCGCAATCTGCATATATAATCAAACCTACCAAAACAAGCGGTATCCACTTGACCTATTGCATCGACTATGCACTCGTCCATGTGGGGTCACTGCCCCCGAGCGGGTGATCTAGCGAAGGCCTAAGCCAATGAGAGGCCAGCGCACCGAAAACCAAGCCTAATTCCATTAATCTGCCGTTCTTTCCCGCCTATCAGCCAACGCAATTAACACCCACCCAACCACAAGCCTATAATGGAGGGAGGGCGGGGAAACCTTCAGTAAACAGAGGAAGACTCCTCCCTTTCCTGTACCCATATCCCAGCTATTCCCTAAATCCTTATTGAGCATTGGATGTTGAACAGCCTTAGATGTTTAACCCACTGCATGCCTATTGCATGGAGTGGGTTACACTTTACAGTTTTATAGAGCAGTGCATATATTTTTATATAAATTGATAAAATGGGTGGAATTTTCCTTTATTTACTTTCTAAAGTGTCTAACATTGTGCCCTGCTGCTGCTTAAACTGGCTAAACAACAACCTCCCTCCAGGTTATTTAATAGACATTTTATCTGCTGCTGGAGACTCAGAACCTAAGTGTGCTACTGTACATGTGGGAATCCCATGTTTATTTTTTGTCTGTCCACATTATGAAAAGGACATGCCCCTGAGCATCTTGCTATACCATAAACAGCCTTGTGACAAGAGTAAGCGAGGGCTGCCTAAGTTAGAGCGTAGTAAAGAGGTTTACATTTTTGGGTTTGCAGGAAGGAGTTAATGACTGCTACCGTAGTTGTGTAAAAGTTGGTTTCAGTTTTAGGTAGCCTATGGGTGAACATAGGTGTGTGAGCTTAGGTGAGGAATATATAGGCAGGTCCTGACAGGATGTACTTCCTCTTGCAGAAGTTCTTTCAGTCTCTCCCTTGCCGTTTCGGCATAAAAAATGAATGGTTGATTTTGGTGCATTTATCATTTCTCAGACATTAGGCTGTACGGTCCAGCGGTCACTTGTGGCATAAGTGAGCGTTGGGAGGCACCGCCCCTGAAAAAGACGGCGGGTGTGTCCTGTCTTTGCGTCCAATTTGGCCACTCCTTCACGGGAGTGTGCACACCGGCCAGATAAGGGGTGGTGAGTCTTTTCAACATCAGGATGTGCCGTAGTCAGATGGGACGTCTCAGTCCTCACCATATTAATTAGGGATGTTCACTGGCCACTTTTCGCATTTTGGGTTGTGGGTTCTGATTACCTTCAGGTTTTGGGTTCTAATAGGTATTGCCAAAACACCCCCTCAAGGTTTTGGGTTCTGATTTTTTTTGTAAAGCATAAAAAATGCTAAAATCACATAATTTGGTGGGTTTTTTTGCTCCTAAGATATTACTAACCTCAATAACATAAATTTCAACTCATTTCCAGTCTATTCTGAACACCACACACCTCACAACATTGTTTTTAGGCCAAAAGGTAGCTGGATGACTATGATAAAGGACACAAGTGGGCGGCACAAACACTGGACTGATATGGCACACTTAGCATCACCCCTGGACTGATACAGCACACTTGGCAACACCCCGTATATAATACGCATACTTGGCTCACCCTAGGAATTATTTGGCAGACTTGGCTCACCCCTGGACTGATACAGCACACTTAGCATCAGTGGTGGCGGGGGGGGGGGGGGGGGCGGAGCTACTGGGGCACAGCAGCACAGGGAAGGACACCGTAAATGTGTGCCCTGTGCTGCCCTCTCACCCCCGCCAAGACGCCAGAAATGTGCACCCTGCGCTGCCCCTTTCCCCCCAGACGCCGGGTAAATGTCCCCCCCAGATGTCGGAAATGGGGGGGATGTCTGGGGATGGGGCTGCTGTGGACGGTGATCCCAGGAACAGATGCAGCAGAGAGGCAGATACCGCACAGCACACAGACACTTCGCCGCGTCGGGACATCATCGCTGCCTGACACTGACTCACTGACTGACAGCTGCGCCGGCGACTTACAGGTGGGGGGGTTGCGGGACGTGGAAGCCATTTTTTTTTTGGGGGGGGGGAGCAGAAAATATTATGGCTGGGGGCGCAACATATATAGTTACGCCACTGCCTGAATTGATACAGCACACATGGAATTATATGGCACTCATGGTGACTTTCCTGCAGTAAAAATAAATAAAAAACTTTTGGTACTTGTGTACTAGCACGGCGCCCCGATAATTAGTCGCCTGACTTTTTAATTGCATCGCATGCCCTACACCCGATGGGATGCGATGCGATTTTAACGCATATGCAATATTAAATTGTATAAGCACCCTGATGGGTGCTTTTAAGCACCCTAATGGGTGCTTACAATGCTTAAATGCACTCCCACGCCACCCCCCAATTATAAACGTGAACCCGAATCGTGGCAAGCGCAGCGAGCCCACGAGGGGCGGTGGTACGTGTCCTACGACCTTTTCATACCCCCACTATCCACGTCGGCGTGGAGTTGATTTTATAAAGTGTGGCGAGCACAGCGAGCCACCGAGCCCGAAGCGTGGCGAGCGGACGCGGATACCTGTGAAGCCCGCGAGGGGACGCGGATACCTGTGAAGGTATCCGCGTCCCCACGCGGGGCTCGCTGCGCTCGCCGCGCTTCGGGCTCGCTGCGCTCGCCACACTTTATAAAATCAACTCCACGCCGACGTGGATAGTGGGGGTATGAAAAGGTCATAGGACGCGTACCGCCGCCCCTCGCGGGCTCGCTGTGCTCGCCACGCTTCGGGTTCACGTTTATACTTGGGGGGTGGCGTGGGGGTGCATTTAAGCATTGTAAGCACCCATTAGGGTGCTTATACAATTTATAATCGCATCGTATCGCATTGTATGGCATTGTATGCCATATACAATAGCATACAATTTTAAAATTGTATGCCATTGTACAACATCGCCCGATATCGCGCCGCATCGCATCGCATGCGATATGGCCTGCGATGCAATGGGCGCCGTGCTAGTACACAAGTACCAAACTTTTTTATTATTTAAAAAAAAAAATGGCAGCACCTCTGGATTGATATGGCAGACTTAGCAGCACCCCATGAATTATACAGCACACTTGGCTCACCCCTGGACTGATACGGCACACTTGGCTCACCTCTGGACTGATACGGCACACTTAGCATCACCTCTGGACTAATACAGCACACTCGGCAGCACCCCATGAATTTTACGTCAGACTTGGCTCACCCCTGGAATTATACGGCACACATGCGGGCCCCTTGGACTGATACAGGACACATGGGGGGCACCGATGGAATTACCGGCGCACATGCAGGCACCCCTGGACTTATAAGACACACTTAGCATTACCTCTGGACTGATACAGCACACATGGAATTATACGGCACAGATGGCAGCACCCCTGGACTGATACGGCACACATGGCAGCAGACATGGAATTATATGGCAGATATGGCAACATTCCTGCAGAAAAAAAGAAAAACTTTTATTCTTTAATTAAAAAAAAAGAGCAGCACAACTGGAATTATACAGCACTCTTGGCTCTCCCCTGGACTGATACATCACATTTAACAGCCCTTGCAGTAAAAAAAAAAAAAAAAAAAACCTTTTCATTACAAAGAATTATACGGCACACATGCGGGCTCCCCTGGACTGATACAGGACACATGGGGCACCCCTGGAATGATATGGCACACATGCGGGCACCTCTGTACTGATACGAGACACATGTGAGCACCCCTGGACTGATATGGGACACATTTGGGCACCCCTGGTCTGATCTGGGAAACATGGGGGCACCCCTGTAATTATATGGCACACATGTGGGCACCCCTGGACTGATACAGGATACATAGGGGCACCCATTGAATTATATGACACACATGGGGGCACCCCTGGACTGATATGGCACACTTAAAACCCCTTGCAGGTACAAATATACCTTCTTTTATTTTTATTCAAAATGGGGGCAGCTCCCCTGGACTGATATGGGACACTGAGCAGCACAGCTGGACTGATATGGGACACTGGGCAGGACAGCTGGACTGATATCGAGCAGCCCTGCAGTAAAAATATATATTTTTTTCCAGCAATCCCCCCACAGCAGTCCCTTATAGCAGCCCTCCATAGTAGTGCCACATAATAGTGCCCTTAGTAATACCCCCTTAGTATAGTGTCCATGACAGTAGTTCCCCCTTAGTAGTTGTACCCTGGTCTTTACTAGTTTTATGCTTAGTAGTTCCCCCTTAGTAAATGTACCCTTTAGTTTCAGCGTCCCCTGTCCCCCTTAAACAGCTCCCATTAGTGCCTCCATTAGTGCCTCTATTAGTTTGTTTCCCATTAGAGTTACTTTGTCCCCCATAGCTTTACCCTCCTTGCAGATAGCACAGACACATCCGTGATGTCTGACTTTCACATTCCGAATGAAGAATGGTGCCGGAGTCGGGACTTATAAAGAGTTCCGGATCTTGCGAGAATCCGACGCCGGACGATGACGTTTTGCTGCCGAGCCCGGATCCGAGTCAGGCGGGAGGCTCCAAGCCCGCACATCTCCAATATTAATATTTAATAGTTGGAGCATTTACGTCGCCACCATTTTGATGTGACTAGAGCTGGACATTACGTGGTGCCTTATTGCCAGCCCTTTACGAAGAGGGGTCATACCACGGAATAAATATATATGACCTTTAAATATAATGCTTTGGTGTCCGAGTCCTTATTGCGTCAGTGTGAGTTACTTTAGTTAAGTTACAGTAGCTTAACGAGTGTGTAAGGTTCAAACCTAATAAATGTATAGACGCCTTACTGCATTTGAATCCCGACTGTCGGTGTGTTATACCACACCCAACAAAAAGTTCACATAAATGCCCTATTCCAACATTGCTGGTACAGAGAGGTCGTACTGGTGAACACTGTGTTTTAGAGCAGTGTGTACAGTACATTATGTAAATAATGTGCATAAGAGTTTTGAGCTTTACAATTTAGTTCCAGGTGTCTTTGAAGATCTGGTGGAATATTGCTCATGTTATCTAAATGGTCTGACATTGTTCCCTGCTGCTGTCTGTTGCATAATCTGGTTTTACAACAACTTCTCACCAGGTTATTCAATATACAGAGAATATACATGGGGTTTTTTGTTGCATCTTGTAGGAGGCAGATCAGGCAGTCAGTGATTGACATCCATTTCACTGGTAATTATAATACAATACATCAGCGTTTTTCAACCACTGTGCTGTGGCACACTAGTGTGTCGTTAGTAGTTCTCAAGTGTACTAACACTAAACCCTGGAGCACTCAACATTGAACACAGTTGGCATTGCATACGGTCTCAGCCTGGCAGACACTGTACTGTAATTCATTGTGTTCATCTGGGGTCAATGTGTTGCGCATGCACAGACTCGCACAGTCGGACCTGGGTATGAATTCGGCCCCAACTGACTGGGTCTCAATCAGGCCCAATGTACTGTATTAACTGACTGCTATCTGTCCCGATTCAGATCTACAGCACTGATATCCATAACAGCAGCCAAACATGTGCGTTAGATTATCATTTCCATTTTTGGATGTTTAATTATCAGATCTTAAAAAAAAAAAGAAAAATTGCCATCAAATGTAAGTGTTGAAAAGAAAGACAGAAACACAGTCACTTGTCGGCTGAACGGAGAGAAACTTGAAATGCAATATACACTGCAAGGGAGAAGGAAGGTAAGATGCTTTGGCAATGAATTGTCCATGTACAGATGGAGCCGCTCTCATTAGAGCGGCTCCTGGTGATAGAATCGCTATGCGGCGCCAGCCACCGAAGTCCGACAGAATGGGGAGAGCGAGCACGAGACGCTTGCACACCCCATTCTGTTAGCCCCTCCCTGCCTGTCTCCCTGAAGTGGAGACGGGAAGGTAAGCACCCGGTCCCCGCCGTCGAGTGAGCGGGACACTCAAGCGAGTGAGCCACTCGCACGTCCCCATCCGCCGCCCACGTCCCACCAGGCTGGCTGAGGCTAGCTCCATCTGTAACCCACAGTACCTAGAGTTTAGTTATTTGTCTATCCCTATCCCTAAATATAATATTATGTGGAAACATCAAACAAGATTCCGGTAGCCACAGTTGTTATTATTATTTTTTCTTTCTTTCTTGGGGGATTGAGGTTTAAAATGTGTATTTTTGAAACAAGATATTTGTATCCAAACATTTTAGGAAACTTTATACAGTTTATGGGTATGTGACTTTAGGGGGGTATTCAATCTAGGATCACGGATGTCGATCCCTGCCTACAGCCGTGATCCTGGCCCGTTTGCGGTCAGCCCCACAGCTGAACAACAGGCGGGATTCAATATCCCACCTGCCGATCGGCAGAAAGGGGCACAAAGGGGGCATGGACAATAAAACGGCTGTGGATTGGCGATCTGCGGCCGGGATCGCGACAATCCACGGCTGTTATTGGGAGAACGGGACCGACAGCTTCTAAAGTCGGGCCGATTCTGCAGTGATCCTGCTTCAAAGCAGTCGCTAAAGACAGCATTGAATTAGGATCCACCGCTATTTCCCCTATAGGAAATAGTGGGGGCACATTGAATACCCCCCTCAATATTATTGGACTGCCAGGAGCAAGTATTTGATCTAGAACTTTTATACAAATAATCTTATATTAGGAAAAAGAGTTCCAGATGACCAGATATTAACAAATCTGCAATATGATTTGTATTAGTCCATTTCGTGGGAATTCAAAATAGAGACATTTGCGAGGTATACATATACTAAAACATTTACGGCGCTGCTAACCACTTGTGACGCCTTATAAATAAAATGTAATAATGATGATAATAATAATTGATCTAGGGATTAAGATTTGATAACAAGGGAAATTTAAGGTCAGATATGACAAAATATACAAATGAAGTTTATCATAATATAGGTTTTTACAGAATCGACTAAGATATTTTTTTCATTTTTGCATTAAGTATTTTTCCACCGTAATTTTGCTTGCAAGTTTGCTGGAGTAATTTTTTCCATTGAATTTAGTGGCGAATAACACCTACAGAACACTTGGTAGCAATTGCTTAATGGATTAGCACTTTTGGTTTATTACATTAATTTAATCTGCACAGGAAAACTACTCATATGTAAATTTCGGCATACCAGGATTTATTGTTTTTTTTTTTAAATTCAATTGACTAATTAAAAGGTTTTACATTTAAAACTGAACATCAATGTCAAATATTCCTTATTCTGTATCAATTCAAGATATATATATATATATATATATATATATATATATATATATATATATATATATATATATAAACAAAGGACAGAGGTGCACTATAACACCGGTACTTATACTTTTGAACTCAAATGAATCAATGATTTATAAAAACAAATTGACATTTATTCGATTTTTTTTAAAAATTCATCAGCGTTTTCACAGGTGTCATACAAAAGTTCAATCCGCAGCCCAACGCGTTTCGTCCTTCAGGACTTCATCAGGGGCAGTGAACAAATCTCTACAAATAGTGAAAAGTCTGCCGTTACTCACATATTAAAATATAGTAAAACATGTAAATGTATAAAACTAATATAAAACATCCATTTTTTAGCTCCAAAGAGTGAATAGGAGGAACAGTGATCCGGAAGGAGGAGGAGGAGAGAAAAAAAGGAATGGAAAAAAGGTTTACATATCTAGAGATACTAAATCCTCTGGTAGAAGTGGAGATGATGATGTCAAAACAAGTTTTTGATGCTGTAGTTTTTAAATGCGACAGGTATTTTCTGGGCCGCCTACAAATATAATGGGTTTTTGAATAACCAGAATAATGGGTTTTGAATAACCAACATATAATGGATTTTGACCAGATTGGGGGGGGAAGGGTTTGATATAAAGTTGTATAACATACAGATTTTACAAATGCTGCACACGAAACTCCAACCAGATGGTGAAAGATCATGAATCACTTTTGACACCAGGTCATAAATCACTTTTGACACCAGTATATTGGCTGTAAACTTCTGTCTCCAATATAACTAAAAGAAGGTAGCTAACAGAAAACCTCTATACAAATTGGATTATACACTCAATTAGACATATATGGAGTCTGACAAGGTGCAACTTTACCTCAATTGGGAAATCGCTGTGTAGCACAGGTCCTCAGAGAGCCCGTGTACTGATATATATATATATATATATATATATATATATATATATATACAAGGGCAGTATGCCGTCACTCAGCTCCAATGGAAAACGGATTAGGGCCCCGTGACTTCGGTAATGACCCGGACTTGACAAAGAGTGGTACACTCGAAACGCGTTGGATGCCGGGAGCGTGATCCGGAAACACGCTACCCGAACTTCCGGTTTCACCGCTGACGCCGCGCTGAAGCCGCACGGAGCTCCATGGGACATTGAATTAGATCTAAGCGCTACACCACGGACCTGCCTTGCCCTATCCCATACAACGGAAAAGGTATTGTAGGGACAGTGTAGATCGCATTCCTGGAGCTGCCTTCTCTCTTAACAAAAAACGCTACCACCATATATTCAAAGAAGGGCTGTAAACATATTTTTACTAACCCCGTTTTTTCAACAGGCAAGCACATCACTTCATCTCTCTTTTTTACTGCTCTCTCTCACCATTTCTTTCATTGCTGCTTTAAGTAATATATATTTCCTCCATTTGCCATATTTATTTATATATATCCTCACCAGCGCCTTAAATAATTTCTCCTTTGCATAAACTATACTATTAAGGCTGCTCAAAAATCCCAGCGCAGTTAAACTTATAAATACTATCTATCTCTGGTGAGGCCGCGGCACTGGGGACTTGCAAACAAACGAAACAGGGAGCCGGTTCTCTGTTGACGTTTCAGCCCTTTATTGCGGGCTTTACTTGTTTAAGCTGTTTTGAGAAAATCCCGCAATAAAGGGCTGAAATGTCAACAGAGAACCGGCTCGATGTTTCGTTTGTTTGCAAGTCCCCAGTGCCGCGGCCTCACCAGATATATATATATTCTTTGGCGAAGGTGCGGCACTCACAACTGCAACTCAGGAATCACGAGTGGGCCAAATATATGGTCAACGTTTCAAAATGTTTAATTTTGTCATCAGGATACAAAATATATAAAAACACCAATCTTATATAGATGTTCACAATGTGCAGATCTGTCGGGAATGAGCGGGACCTTACACCCGCCCCTCCATCCAGAGGACCCGCGAGGGGCGGGGTATGCATCCTCCGACCTTTTCATACCCCCACTATCCACGTCGGCGTGGAGTTGATGTTATATAGTGTGGAGAGCGCAGCGAGCCACCGAGCCTGAAGCGTGGCGAGCGCAGCGAGACCCGCGAGGGGACGCAGATTACTTCACATGTATTCCGCGTCCACTCGCGGGGCCCGCTGTGCTCGCCACACTTCGGGCTCGGTGGCTTGTTGCGCTCGCCACACTATCTAAAATCAACTCCACGCCGACGTGGATAGTAGGGGTATGAAAAGGTCGGAGGACGCGTACCGTCGCCCCTCGTGGCTCGCTGCGCTTGCCACGCTTCGGGTTGGCGTTGATAGTGGGGAGCCGTTAACAATGGGGGGGGGCATTTGACATAATAATTACCCATCAGGGTGGGTGTACAATTAAAAATCAGGTGTGTGGGTGCATTTAACATAGTCATCAGCCATCAGGGTGGCTGTACAATGTGATATCTGGTGTAATCGCGTTGCATCGCATCGCATGCCATTGTAATGGCATGCGATGAGATGCAATTTTAAAATTGTATAGGAAGCTATTAAAACCCGAATATCGGGTCAGATCGGGTCCCATCGCATACCTTAACTAATGGTATGCGATGGGACCCGACGAGCGCCGTGCTAGGAAACAAGTACCCAATATTTCATACTGCATTCCCATATATGGTGAAGACATACATCACTGATGAGGAGCAAATATATGCTCATTACTAGATTTGTCTTCATGTTCCTAATCCCATTTTCGATAATAATAACTTGTTGTAGCCTTGTAACATGTAGACTGAGAAGAAGTAGGAATCTTTCTGGATCTGGTCGACCTTTTAAAGTCATCATTACCGTTGTAATTTGTTTCTTCTGCTTTTTGTTCCCAATCCATATATTGTCCTTCTTAGAGTATATGAATACTGAATTCAATCAAAATGTAATAATTATATTGTATAGCATTGCTTCTTGCTTATGTGTCCTTAACAGCTGTGTAAATCCCATCATCTATGTATTTGTCGGGAGGGATTTCAAAAAGAGTTTATTTAAGTCCATCCCATTTCTTCTAGAGAAAACATTTGAAGACCGGTATTAATCTGATACAGAGCATTGATATGATCAGACTTTGTTGCAAATTGTCAAAAAGAGAGAAGAAAAGAGCAGTTGTAAGCGGATGCACTCCTATATGAGAAATTTGTATTTGCATGACAAAATATACCATTTATTTAAAATCGTGGGAGCTCCTACTATCTAAAAACATGACTGATTATTTAGTGGTTTTTAGAAATAGTAGAAACATAGGAACAGGAATAAAACCCTCTTTACAATTGATAAAATTTCTCATCTACATCTTAACCCCTTCCCGACATTTGACGTATATATACGTCATGGCCGGGAAGTACTTCCCGACACATGACGTATATATACGTCATGACTTCAAACTGTCACTGCGTCTAGAGACGCAGTGACAGAGGGACGATGTCTGCTGTCCCTGTTCAGTGTGAACAGCCATTCACAGCGTTTTCTGTGTCACCGGCGAATAACGTTCGCCGGTGACACCTGATCGGAGGTGATTGGTGCTGTAAAGTACAGCACCAATCACCGCTGGGTGTAAGGGTGACACTGGTGTCACCCCACCTCACCCCTCCCGCCCCCAAAGGCCGTGATTGGTTCGTCGGACCGACGGACCAATCACAGCCATGGAGGGGGGTTTAAACTAACGGTGACTGCACTGCAGACGCCATTCCGGTCTGGAATAGCATGCAGTGCGGTCACCGTGCCCAGCTGCCGCCATATACTGACCAGAACCTTGCTAAATACTTACCTGATCACTGCCTGGATCTTGCTTCTTCTTGTGACATCCTGTGCTGTGTTGTGCTGTGTTGTGCTGCTGCGAGTTATTAGATAGAGAGATAGAGAGAGAGAGATAGAGAGAGATAGAGAGGCCTAGTGACAGAGAGTGCTATATTTTGTGCTGCTGCAGTGTAATAGAGTTATAGATAGAGAGATAGAGAGAGATAGAGAGAGATAGAGAGAGAGAGATAGAGAGAGATAGAGAGATAGTGACAGATTGTGTTATATATTTTTTATATAACTGACTGCTGCCTCCCCTTTTGTGCTGATCAGTATAAATTAACTGATCAGCAACTTTTTGGGGGCGCAGTTTTTTTTTTTTATATATATATATATATATATATATATATATATATATATATATATATATATATATATATATATATATATATATATATACCTGTCAGTGCTGCTGCTGCAGTGTCATAGAGTGATAGATAGTGAGAGATAGAGAGATAGAGAGATAGAGAGAGATAGTGACAGAGAGTGATAGAGACTGCTATATTTTGTGTCTGCTGCCCCCCTTTTGTGCACCCCCAGCAACTTTTTGGGGGTGCAGGGGTTATTTTTCATATATATAACTGTCAGTGCTGCTGCTGCAGTGTCATAGAGTGATAGATAGTGAGAGATAGAGAGATAGAGAGAGATAGTGACAGAGAGTGATAGAGAGTGCTAAATTTTGTGTCTGCTGCCCCCGCCTTTTGTGCTGATCACTATATCTGAGGTGATCAGCAACTTTTTGGGGGTGCAGAGGTTTTTTTTTTTTTATATATACTTGTCAGTTGCTGCCAGTTGCACTGTCAGTTGCACCAAAGGTTGTGCACCTGCTGCCCCTCACTGGTAATCAGTGTCGCATCACTGATCACCTTTTTTTTTTTGTGGGTGCTGTGGGGTCTTTTTTTAATTTTTTTTTTACACACACTGTGATTTTGTGGGTGTCCTGTGGCCACTGTGCGCTGATCAGTGACGTACATCACTGATCAGCTTTTTCGGCACAGGGTTGATCTAATTTTTTTTTTTTTTGATCAAATTCCTGTTGCCTTTGAGCGCTGTTCAGTGACGGACGTTACTGACCAACATCTGTGCTCAATTTTTGGCGCAGTACCTTTTTTTTTTTTTAACCCCTTCATTTTTTTTTAACCCCTTCAATTTTTTTTTTTAACCCCTTCAATTTTTTTTTTTTTTGTATAAAGTATTTTTTTTTCTGCACTACATACACACTACACACTACATACCCCCCGGGTTGAAATAAAGTTTGTACCCCCCCCCCTACACTATACACGTGTTGAAACATTTCACTACCAGAAACACAAAAATAAAAATGGCATCCCAAATGTCATCCCAAATGTCATCCATGTCATCCCAGTCATCCAGAAGAATGTATTCAGCGGAGGAGGCATATGCCATGCTTGCCTCTGACTCTGACACAGCCAGTGATGCAAGCGGGGAATTTGAAGGATTCGTCTTAAGCTCCTCTTCCTCCTC
The DNA here is from genome assembly GCF_055691185.1 of Crinia signifera. Lineage (NCBI taxonomy): Eukaryota > Metazoa > Chordata > Amphibia > Anura > Myobatrachidae > Crinia > Crinia signifera. The sequence continues at coordinate 22,009,110 of NC_139226.1, forward strand.
TGGTGATGAGGGACCCCCTCAAAGACGCCCCCGTAGAGCAGCTGAGACCCCCCCCCAATAATTGATCTCGTATGGACCCCACCACCAGACAATTTTGAGCCCCAGGTTCCTGAGTTTTTGGCCATGCCAGGAATCCAATTTGATTCCACAGGTCTCAGAGAAATTGACTTTTTCAAATTATTTTTCTCTGATGATTTTATAAATTTAATGGTGGACCAAACTAATTTATATGCCCAGCAGTTTATTGCTCAAAACCCCACGTCATCATTTGCTAGGTGGACCCCTGTAGATGCAGTAGAGATGATGACGTTTTGGGGTCTGGTGTTTCATATGGGCATAGTAAAAAAGCCAGAAATTAGGCAATATTGGAGTACAGATGTTCTGTACAGCACCCCATTTTACCGTATGGCCATGCCCCGGGCTCGATTTGAGACGGTCCTTAAATTTTTGCATTACAACGATAATGCACAGTGCCCACCCAGAGATGATCCCACCTTTGACCGGCTATTCAAAGTCAGGCCGGTCATTGATCATTTCAGTGCCAAATTTGAAGAGATGTACATCCCAGATAAATTCATTTGCATAGACGAGTCCCTTATACATTTTAAAGGAAGGGTTAAATTCCGCCAGTACCTTCCCAGTAAGAGGGCAAGGTATGGCATAAAAATGTATAAGCTGTGTGAAAGCACCTCAGGGTACACTCACAGGTTTAGGGTATATGAAGGGAAGGATTCAAGAATTGAACCGCCAGAATGCCCCCCCTCCCTCGTAGGTGTTAGTGGAAAAATTGTCTGGGATTTAGTGCACCCCTTCCTGGATAAAGGTTATCACCTCTATGTGGATAACTTTTACACTAGCATCCCCCTGTTTAAGGCCCTTGGTTCAAGAGGTACAGCAGCTTGCGGTACTGTGCGCAAGAACCAAAGAGGCCTCCCAAAAACGCACATTGCCCAAGTAATGAGAAGGGGTGAAAGCAGGGGAATATGCACCGAAAATATGTTGTTGGTCAAATATAAGGACAAGAGGGATGTCCTTATACTGACAACAATTCACGGAGACAGTACCACCTCCGTCCCTGTACGAGGTACCAGTACCCACACCTCAAAACCTAATTGTATCCTGGATTACAATAGGTACATGGGCGGAGTGGATCTTTCAGATCAGGTACTGAAGCCGTACAGTGCCCTGCGGAAAACAAAAATCTGGTACAAGAAGCTGGCCGTGTATATCATCCAGATGGCACTGTATAACGCTTACGTGCTATTCCGTTCTACCGGCCAGAGGGGGACATTTATGCACTTTCAAGAGGAAGTCATAAAGGGCCTAATATTTGGGAACCAGCAGGCAGAGGGCCCCAGTACTTCTAGTACTGGCCCCCGTATTGTACCAGGGCAGCATTTTCCGAACGAAATTCCCTCCACTGCAAGAAAGGGCAGGACACAAAAAAGGTGCAAAGTTTGCTATAAAAAGGGAATAAGAAAGGAAACTATTTTCCACTGTGAAACTTGCCCCGACAAACCCGGCCTATGTATAAAGGAGTGTTTTAAAATATACCACACATCTATGGATTATTAGGTTCATCATTTCACCGTGCTTTGGGGGTCTTGCTAATGCCACATAGCACCCACCAACATTCCACCAGAATCTGAGCTGCAAAATCCAAAAATCACTCCTTCCCTTCTGAGTCCTGCCATGCACCCAACTGGTATTTTTTGGTCACATGTGAGGCATTGCCGTACTCGGGAGAAATTGGGGCACAGATTTTGGGGTGCTTTTTCTCCTTCATACCTTCTGAAAATGAAAAATTTTGAGCCAGAACTGCATTTTTGTGTAAAAAAATGTAATTTTTCATTTTCACTGCCCAGTTGTATCAAAATTGGTGAAACCCCTGGGGGTTTGAAATGTACACTATACCCCTAGATGAATTCCCTGAGGGGTGTAGTTTGCAAAATGGGGTCACTTGTGGGGGGGTTCCACTGTATTGGTGCTTGGGGGGTCTTGCTAATGCGACATAGCACCCACCAAAATTCCACCAGAATCTGAGCTGCAAAATCCAAAAATCACTCCTTCCCTTCTGAGTCCTGCCATGCACCCAAATGGTATTTTTTGGTCACATGTGAGGCATTGCCGTACTCTGGAGAAATTGGGGCACAGATTTTGGGGTGCTTTTTCTCCTTCATACCTTCTGAAAATGAAAAATTTTGAGCCAGAACTGCATTTTTGTGTAAAAAAATGTATTTTTTCATTTTCACTGCCCAGTTGTATCAAAATTGGTGAAACCCCTGGGGGTTTGAAATGTACACTATACCCCTAGATGAATTCCCTGAGGGGTGTAGTTTGCAAAATGGGGTCACTTGTGGGGGGGTTCCACTGTATTGGTGCTTGGGGGGTCTTGCTAATGCGACATAGCACCCACCAAAATCCCACCAGAATCTGAGCTGCAAAATCCAAAAATCACTCCTTCCCTTCTGAGTCCTGCCATGCACCCAAATGGTATTTTTTGGTCACATGTGAGGCATTGCCGTACTCGGGAGAAATTGGGGCACAGATTTTGGGGTGCTTTTTCTCCTTCATACCTTCTGAAAATGAAAAATTTTGAGCCAGAACTGCATTTTTGTGTAAAAAAATGTAATTTTTCATTTTCACTGCCCAGTTGTATCAAAATTGGTGAAACCCCTGGGGGTTTGAAATGTACACTATACCCCTAGATGAATTCCCTGAGGGGTGTAGTTTGCAAAATGGGGTCACTTGTGGGGGGGTTCCACTGTATTGGTGCTTGGGGGGTCTTGCTAATGCGACATAGCACCCACCAAAATTCCACCAGAATCTGAGCTGCAAAATCCAAAAATCACTCCTTCCCTTCTGAGTCCTGCCATGCACCCAAATGGTATTTTTTGGTCACATGTGAGGCATTGCCGTACTCGGGAGAAATTGGGGCACAGATTTTGGGGTGCTTTTTCTCCTTCATACCTTCTGAAAATGAAAAATTTTGAGCCAGAACTGCATTTTTGTGTAAAAAAATGTAATTTTTCATTTTCACTGCCCAGTTGTATCAAAATTGGTGAAACCCCTGGGGGTTTGAAATGTACACTATACCCCTAGATGAATTCCCTGAGGGGTGTAGTTTGCAAATTGGGGTCACTTGTGGGGGGGTTCCACTGTATTGGTGCTTGGGGGGTCTTGCTAATGCGACATAGCACCCACCAACATTCCACCAGAATCTGAGCTGCAAAATCCAAAAATCACTCCTTTCTTTCTGAGTCCTGCCATGCACCCAAATGGTATTTTTTGGTCACATGTGAGGCATTGCCGTACTCTGGAGAAATTGGGGCACAGATTTTGGGGTGCTTTTTCTCCTTCATACCTTCTGAAAATGAAAAATTTTGAGCCAGAACTGCATTTTTGTGTAAAAAATTTAATTTTTCATTTTCACTGCCCAGTTGTACCACAATTGGTGAAACCCCTGGGGGTTTGAAATGTACACTATACCCCTAGATGAATTCCCTGAGGGGTGTAGTTTGCAAAATGGGGTCACTTGTGGGGGGGTTCCTAAATTTTAGCATCTTATGGTGCCTAGAAACCTACATGGTGCCTAAAAAATAATCTCATAAAAAGGAGGCTCCAAAATCAAGTAGGTGCTCCTTCTATTATGAAGCCTGTGGTTTGGTCAACGTGCACACTAGGGCCACATGTAGGATATTTATGAAAACAAAAGAATTGGGGGAATCAATTTTTAGTCACATTTCTCTAGTAAAATGTACTGTGTTCCTTAGAAAAATGTATTAAAATTGCAAATCTGCAAAAAAAATGAAATTTTGAAATTTCACCTACACTTTGTTTTAATTCCTGTGAAACACCTAAAGGGTTAACAAACTTCCAAAATGCTGTTTTGAATACTGTGAGGGGTGCAGTTTTTGAAATGGTATCATTTATGGGGGTGTCTCACATACAAGTCCCTCAAAGTCACATCAGAACTGAACTGGTCCCTAAAAAAATCAGTGTTTGAAATTTTCTTGAAAATTTGAGAATTTGCTATTCATATTGTAAGCCTCCTAGTGTCCAAAAAAATTAAAAGGAAGTTGAAATAATGATGGAAACATAAAGTAGACATATGGTCTATGTTAGTTATTAACTATTTTGAGTGGTATGATTATTTGTCTCACAAGCAGAAAATTTAACATTTTGCAAATTGCTAAATTTTCCATTTTTTTACGACATTTTGGTATTTTTCACAAAAAAACACAGACTGTATCGACCCAAATTTACCACTAATTTGAAGTACAATGTGTCACGAAAAAACAATCTTAAAATCACTGGGATAAGTAAAAGCAAAAAAAAGTTATCCCCACTTAAGTGATACATGTCAGATTTGAAAAAAGGGCTCTGTCAGGAATGCAAAAACTGGCTCTGTCAGGAAGGGGTTAATACCCACAACAAGAAGTTACAGATTGCATTCGTACTTAAATATTACTCATAGATTAAAATAATTAGCAAATATATCGGGACAGCGAGATATATAAAACACTTAGTAATATTATATGCAGACTGATCTATAAACAAATATACATATATGATATATGTGTCGAAAATCCCAAGCAGGAAAAACAAAGAAGAACATACACTTGGCGTATGATGTTTAATTTATGTAAAAAAAGTGTAATTTCTACGCATTCAAGATGTAGATGAGAACTATGGGGAATGGTGAACCGGGTGAATATAACCTAAAGTGCATTGGAAATATTGGATGGCACGATGAAACCCCCCCCCATTTGTGGACTACCAATACATATTATCAAGGTTCTTGCGCAGTTATTTCCTTTTGTCTATCTATCTATCTATCTATCTATCTATCTATCTATCTATCTATCTATCTATATAGATATATCTATTTATCTATCTATCTCTCTCTCTCTCTCTCTCTCTCTCTCTCTCTATATATATATATATATATATATATATTTTCTAAGAGAAGAAAAGAGGAGCGCTCCAAATAGTGCTTTATCTTTTTAACAATTGTTAATTGGTTCCAGGCTACAAAGGGGGTGCTGACCGACGCCAGGACCAGCCCTCTGACGAAGTCCTCGTGACGAAACGCGTAGGGGCGTGGCCTGGCGTCGGTCTGAACTCCGTGTTGGAGAGAGTGGTGAGAGCACTTGTATCCAGTCATCCTGCTATTCTGCTGCTTGTCAGCTTTGATTTATGCTGTTTATCACCCGCGGTTGTGCCTAACCGTTTATTGCGGTACGTGATGCCATTCTGAAGTGTACCTGTCGGATATTTTATTGTGCTGAAAAATAAAAAAAAGATAAAGCACTATTTGGAGCGCTCCTCTTTTCTTCTCTTAGAAAATCCACTACCTGAGAATCCAGGTGCCCGCAAGGGTAATTTGAGGAAGCTGCCGGTCTCATATGATCTGAAGTGCTGTGATATTCTGTGTGGAAGAAGCCAGTTTCATTCCTGCTATTTAAAAAGAACAAGGACTTGCGCGCTAATTGGACTTTTCTTTTGATATATATATATATATAAAGACCAAAAAGACTCACTCTCCAGACTGTTTCATGCAAAATAAAAGCTGTGTATTTGTATTCACATAGACATCAATATAAAAGAAGGGTACTCAACGTTAGCGTTTCAGTCCTTACAGGACCTTCCTCAGGAGTTAGACAACAAGGGCATCCATTAGGGGTGAAGCACAGCGTGGACCACACAGCAGGTTCCTCCTCCCAGGGGCGGAGACAGAGCCCTCATCCTTAAAAAATGCGAGTCCAAATGGATTCATCGGTTAAATACTGTGGCCCCGTTCGGCCTTAATGAACACAATCCATTAAATATCTTTTTAAGGTAAAGCCATCTAACTGATATCTGCCTCCATGCGAGATCCAGACTTCAAGCCTCAGTGATTTGATTGGACAGTGTCAACAGCCATTTATCACTTTCCATTTTTTGATCTATAATCAGGTCAATAATCCAACATCCTGTACCACAGCATTGTTGCTTTAAGTCTTATATGGTGGTGCTCTGGACTGTTCAGCTTACTCGAAACCTCTTTTTTCATTTTTTCACTTTTTTTTCACTTTTTCAGCATACATTGGTATGCATACGTACATATGCCTTTTTGGCATCATTCAATTGTATATAGTGTTATATTTGTATTGCATGTAATGTCCTTGTCGTGCCTGTGTATTTGTGTCCCCCCTGTGGTTGTCAATCCAGCGCCAGGCTCATCAGCCATAACATACATCATTACATCTATCAGTGGGAACCTTCATTCCAGGTGCTTTGTTTCCACTGACTGTATTAAACACATCAGGATCCCTGGTCCGTCACTAAATGACGCCCCTTCCACTTCCTGTATCGCATTCAGTGCTACATGCAGACGCCTTTGTCTGGCATGTGTTACCTGCCCAGTCGCCTAGCGCCACGCTGTGTGTTGCTATTATGCATGCAGAGTCATCCATATATCAGCTACCTATTTGTTTATGTCCGTTTTTCGTTCTATCACGAAACCGGAAGTGGCGTCACATGCGTTCCAGCGCGGAACGCGGAAGTAACTTGCTTAAACACATCAGGGTCCCTGGTCCGTCACTAAATGATGCCCCTTCCACTTCCTGTATCGCATTCAGCGCTACATGCAGACGCCTTTGTCTGGCATGTGTTACCTGCCCAGTCGCCTAGCGCCACGCTGTGTGTTGCTATTATGCATGCAGAGTCATCCATATATCAGCTACCTATTTGTTTATGTATGTTTTTCGTTCTATCACGAAACCGGAAGTGACATCACATGCGTTCCAGCGCGGAACACGGAAGTCACTTGCTTAAACACATCAGGGTCCCTGGTCCGTCACTAAATGACGCCCCTTCCACTTCCTGTATCGCATCCAGCGCTACATGCAGACGCCTTTGTCTCGCATGTGTTACCTGCCCAGTCGCCTAGCGCAACGCTGTGTGTTGTTATTATGCATACAGAGTCATCCATATATCAGTTACCTATTTGTTTATGTCCGTTTTTCGTTCTATCTCGAAACCGGAAGTGACGTCATATGCGTTCCAGCGCGGAACGCGGAAGTAACTTGCTGCCCACACTGATTGATCTTTTTGGCGCCCTTTTGACACACACAGGGGGGTATATAAACCACAGGACCAACAGTGGCTCCTTGCTGTAGGAACCTGCTGTGTGGTCCACGCTGTGCTTCACCCCTAATGGATGCCCTTGTTGTCTAACTCCTGAGGAAGGTCCTGTAAGGACTGAAACGCTAACGTTGAGTACCCTTCTTTTATATTGATGTCTATGTGAATACAAATACACAGCTTTTATTTCGCATGAAACAGTCTGGAGAGTGAGTCTTTTTGGTCTTTATATACATGGACTTTTTTCTTGTCAAGGAAGTTCTGGACGTCACCCCAGTGGTTGTTCATTTGTTGTATGGAGTGCGATCTTATATCATATATCTATATAATAAGTTGAAGAGTCTGTGAGCGTGTGTGTGTGTGTGCGTGTCCGTCGCATTGCGGACACACCGTGGCACTCAGAGACACCAAATTTGGCAACAAGATACCTCTGGACCCGGTGGTGTGCACCTCGAAGCCGTTTTTGGGAAATTTAACTTAGAATTTAAAAAAAAACACCAAGTTTGAATTTTCCTTCTTTAACCCCTTCCTGACAGAGCTAGTTTTTGCGTTCCTGACAGAGCCATTTTTTTTCAAATCTGACATGTCTCACTTAAGTGGGGATAACTTTTTTTTGCTTTTACTTATCCCAGTGATTTTGAGATTGTTTTCTCGTGACACATTGTACTTCAAGTTAGTGGTAAATTTGGGTCGATACAGTCTGTGTTTTTTTGTGAAAAATACCAAAATATCGTGAAAAAATGGAAAATTTAGCAATATGCAAAATGTCACATTTTCTGCTTGTGAGACAAATAATCATACCACTCAAAATAGTTAATAACTAACAAAGACCATATGTCTACTTTATGTTGCAATTATTATTTCAACCTCCTTTTCATTTTTTTGGACACTAGGAGGCTTCAAATATGACTAGCAAATTCTCAAATTTTCAAGAAAATTTCAAACACTGATTTTTTTAGGGACCAGTTCAGTTCTGATGTGACTTTGAGGGACTTGTATGTGAGACACCCCCATAAATGATGCCATTTCAAAAACTGCACCCCTCACAGTATTCAAAACAGCATTTTGGAAGTTTGTTAACCCTTTAGGTGTTTCACAGGAATTAAAACAAAGTGTAGGTGAAATTTCAAAATTTCATTTTTTTTTCGGATTTTCAATTTTAATACATTTTTCTAAGGAACACAGTAGATTTTACTAGAGAAATGTGACTAAAAATTGATTCCCCCAATTCTTTGGTTTTCATAAATATCCTATATGTGGCCCTAGTGTGCACGGTGACCAAACCACCGGCTTCATAATAGAAGGAGCACCTACTTGATTTTGGAGCCTCCTTTTTATGAGATTATTTTTTAGGCACCATGTAGGTTTCTAGGCACCATAAGATGCTAAAAGTTAGGAACCCCCCCACAAGTGACCCCATTTTGCAAACTACACCCCTCAGGGAATTCATCTAGGGGTATAGTGTACATTTCAAACCCCCAGGGGTTTCACCAATTGTGGTACAACTGGGCAGTGAAAATGAAAAAAAATAATTTTTCATTTTCACAGCTCAGTTGTATCAAAATTGGTGAAACCCCGGGGGGTTTGAAATGTACTCTATACCCCTAGATGAATTCCCTGAGGGGTGTAGTTTGCAAAATAGGGTCACTTGTGGGGGGGTTCCACTGTATGGGTGTTTCGGGGGTCATTCAACCAGAATCTGTGCTGCAAAATCCAAAAATCACTCCTTCCCTTCTGAGTCCTGCCATGCACCCAACTGGTATTTTTTGGTCACATGTGAGGCATTGCCGTACCCGGGAGAAATTGGGGCACAGATTTTGGGGTGCTTTGTCTCCTTCATTCCTTGTGAAAATGAAAAATTTTGAGCCAGATCTGCATTTTTGTGTAAAAAAAAATATTTTTTTACACAAAAATGCAGTTCTGGCTCAAAATTTTTAATTTTCACAAGGAATGAAGGAGACAAAGCACCCCAAAATCTGTGCCCCAATTTCTCCCGGGTACGGCAATGATTCACATGTGACCAAAAAATACCAGTTGGGTGCATGGCAGGACTCAGAAGGGAAGGAGTGATTTTTGGTGGTGGAATGAATGGCGGGTGCTATGTCGCATTAGCAAGACCCCCGAAGCACCAATACAGTGGAACCCCCCCACAAGTGACCCCATTTTGGTCACCAGCTTTGGGAGGGGGGCTGGCGCTGCGGCTGGCGGGGGGGTGGGAGGGGTGCTGGCGCTGCGGCAGCCGGGTGGGTGGGAGGGAGGGGGGCTGCCGGGTGGGAGGGGGGGGGGGCTGGCGATCGTTGGTGATCGGTGCGGTATACGCACACACACACACACACACACACATATATATATATATATATATGTGTATATATATATATATATATATATATATATACATACATATATATACATATATATACACACACATATATATATATATATATATATGTGTGTGTATATATATATATATATATATATATATATATATATATATATACACATTTGAACATTTTTCATTTTATTTTATACTTTTCCAGCAGCAGCATGATGCTGCTGCTGCTGCTGCTGCGGGGGGGAGGGGGGAGGAGGGGAGCGCAGCGTGCGCTCCGGACGCTCCGGACGTAGCGGTGGAGCCGCTGGAGCTGCTGCTGCTGCCGGGTGAGTGCCCGGCGGGTGGGAGGGGGGTGCTGCCGCTCGGTGGTGATCGGTGCTGCACCGATCACCACCGTTTTCTGTGTTACCGAGCGGCTTAGCCGCCGGTAACACAGGAAACGCTGTGAATGGCTGTTCAGATTTGAACAGCCAATCACAGCGATCGCCGACCGGGGGGGGCACCCCTGCCCCCCCCGGGCGGCGAGGGGGGATGTCTGCTGTCAGGGACAGCAGACATCACCTAACTGTCACTGCGTCTATAGACGCAGTGACAGTTACAAACCATGACGTACATTTATGCCATGTGTCAGGAAGTACTTCCCGACCATGACGTAAATGTACGTCAAATGTCGGGAAGGGGTTAATGATCTGGGGAAAAGATCGACGATCTTGGAAACCGTGGACGAAGGAACAACTCCACACCTGATTTCATTGCTGTCATTGAGTATGACAGACACATTCTAACATTATGGTGAAGGGTTTAAACAATTAGGAAATAATTGAGGATATACATAGACCACACATAACACACACACGTACACATTGTACACGCACACACACACAGTACACCACATACGCACACACAACACACACATTTATACGTAGAGCACCTCACACACTTAAGCTGTGTACACACAGGGGAGATAGGGGCTGAAATCGCTGGAAACACACCGCATGCAGTACAATACAAATCCATACACACTACAAGACACACCCAAAAACAGTACAACAAACACACAACTCCTGGCTTCAATCAATTCTATGGAGACGGACCACGATAAAATGGCCGCCCCATAAAGCAGACAGTTCTCTGAAACTGTTTGCGGTATGGGGGCGGCCATTTTATCGTGGTCTGTCTGCAAAGAATTATTAATTGAAGCCAGGAGGGGAGTCGGGACGTGCAGACAGGTAAGCCTGCGGCGATGGGGGGGGGGGGGGTGGCACCGGCGGCCGGGGTGGGGAGGCGGGGGGGCACCCCAAACCAAGCTATGCCACTGAGAACACACACACTTAAACATTGCCAGGATATGCACAGCACACTACACACACATATATACGTAGCGCACCTCACAAACTTACACATTCGGCAGATATACACACAACACAACACACACACACACATAACACACAACTCACAGTACAACACACACCATTATTCACTACAACACACACCCAAAAACAGTACAATACACAGAACAAACACTTAAACATTGCACAGATACACACACATAACATACCTCTAACAGCACAACACACACCCACATTCACCACACACACACAAAAAACAGTACACACAAAACACACATTTAAACTTTGCACAGATACACAAAGACACAACACACACATGCTGTATATACATAGCACACCTCACACACTTACGCATTGGACAGATACATACAATATAATACACAAAACCACATACATTACAACACACACACAAAAACAGTACGACACACACAAACACACAGAACACATAAAAAATAATTTGCCGTTTATTTAACAGTCTGTACCGGCAAATAAAAACTGTACCTAATGTACCATTTCTACTTTGTTCCCCATATCCATCTCTCCAGTCCTCCAGTTGCACTGAGAAATCTTTGTCCTGGCCAATGCACCCATTGATCAATACAAAGTGGGTACACTGCACTCACCCTGTTAGTCAGTTGGATATCAGGCACTGCTCTGCCTTAAGGGTTTCCCAGACTCTTTTGGTTCATAGATAATGTTTGGTCGATGGGCATGAGCGCTGCATGCATTTGTTTGAATGTTATGAGTGTAAGAAGTTGAAGAATAAGACTGAGATGAAGATTTGTCATGTTATAGAGTACAATTTACTCAATAAATCGTGAAAAAAATATGTGTACATAGAAGTACAATCAAGAAATGAAAGTAGGATTAAAAAATAAATTATGATTCAAACTGATAATTGTTTGGATGGCGGTGGGTTGCGAAACAAATCTATAGGTGGAGGGGGTATGGATATTGTGGGCATAATTGGTGTTTGGTACACCTACAGGGGGTACCCAGATGATGAGAAATTTTCACTACAGTGTCACCGTAGGAGGATTTCCAATTGGGGTTCAGGTGGTCTTTTAGGGACCCCTTTACAATTACGTTGGACTCTTCTCCTGGAGCCTATGGTCTCCCTCAGTGATTGACTATCATTAAGGGAGACCGTAAGTTCAAGGAGAAGAGACCTACAGGATTGTAAAGGGTCCCTAAAAGATCACCTGGACCCCAATTGGGAATCCCCCTATGGTGACAATGTGACCGTGACACTGTAGTGAAAATCCCGTCAATTGAGGGCCCCATGTAGGTGTAACAAACACCAATTATGCCCACAATATCCATTCCACCACCTATAGATTTGTTTCACAACCCACCCCATCCAAACAATTATCAGTATGAATCAGAACTTAGTTTTTAATCCTACTTTCATTTCTTGATTGTACTTCTATGTACACTTACATTTTTTTCACGATTTATTGAGTAAATTGTACACTTTATAACATGGCAATTCTTTTTCTCAGTCTTATTCTTCAACTTCTTACACTCAAACCTTATCAATGCACCCATTGATGATTGTGATGGCTGGATCAGTGGATTGGCTCGGCGGGTGTAGGGAAGAATTTGGCCCATTGCACCCATTCCCAGTGGGGCATTACAGTGGTGCGGGTAGCGTGCGTCACGTCATGACATCATGTGGCCAGGCCCGTGGACCTGCTCCCACACTAAGGGGCTGCCCCACTGTTTGGTAGAGATGCCAGGTGCATGTGGTTTACAGATCCCCAGACCTCAGAGACTGCTGCAGGCAGGTTCGGTGAGGGGAGTGGCAGTGGCAGGGAGCAGTGAATTTTTAATTAATTATGGCGGGGTAAGTAACGCCCACCCCGGTCTCTTCGCACTCAGCGCCTGTAATTACACACCCTAGAAACTGTACAATTTGAAAGTATAGAAATGGAGGTGTGGCCACGTCCCTTTCTGATTTTGTACCGATTTCTGACCCTCAGATGTTGGAGGATATGTCATACAGTAGGTGCTAAATCTCAGGAGTGGATGTGGAATTCATCAACACATACAAGTTATCAACTCAGGAGCGTTGTGTTTCAAACAACACCACCACACGTGATTTCATTGCCCTCATTGAGTATCAATGCAAACACATTCTAACATTATGGTGGAATCTATAACAAATTACAATCTTAGGTCTTTGTCACTGCATACTGTAAGATGACATTTTTCAGCAATTTTGGAAATAAAGAAACCCCAAGGGTTTCCCGGGCAACGCCGGGCGGGTCAGCTAGTATATATATATATATATATATATATATATATATATATATATATATATATATATATATATATATATATATATATATAGAGAGAGATATATATAGAGATATAGATATATATATATATATATATATATATATATATCTATATATATATCTATATAGATAGATACAGAAGTACCAACACACTCGCCATTCCTATGAATGGGGTGGAAACAGCACCCACACTTCCCAGGTTGCGGTGCAGTGGCCTGTGACCACACACTCTAGTAAATACAAATACAGGGGGCCCAGCACTCACTACAACAAACTAATTCACCTTAACATTCATATTATCAATTAAATAAATAATGGGGTTTTAGTTCATGAATTGATCAATGCATTTAAGCTTGCAACCCATCGCCAAGGGACCCCATTTCACTGCAAGCTTGACGAAAAATCCAGTAAACAATTTGAAATGTTGGTAACCTTTGACAGCCTTACATGGTGTTTATTTTGCAAAATCTTGGAGTGCCTCCCTGACATATCCTAGCACTACAGCAATGCGGTGTGTGGAGCTGAGGGAAGGCAACCAAGTCATACACCTTTATTACACAGAGTGCCGGTCCCCTGGATACAATTTATATATATATATATATTCAGCACATCCCTGTCGATGACAGAGAACCCCAGCACCAGTCCATATATGGATTTTAAAGCAGATTTATTGGTCCTGACTAGGACATCTCATTGCTCAAATGCATAATATAGTGACATGACACCCAAACAGGCGAATACTCATCATTTAAGCAGTCATCTTGACAAAGGTGCTTTGGGCACCGAAACGGCCGTCGAGGATCGTTAAGATGACTGCTTAAATGATGAGTATTCGCCTGTTTGGGTGTCATGTCACTATATTATGCATTTTAGCAATGAGATGTCCTAGTCAGGACCAATAAATCTGCTTTAAAATCCATATATGGACTGGTGCTGGTGTTCTCTGTCATCGACAGGGATGTGCTGAATATTGATTTATGACCAGGCACAGTCAACCAATTGTGAATAACAAGTGTTGTGCGATCTCTTCTGTGGTTTATATATATATATATATATATATATATATATATATATGTGTAGAAAAAAACAGAGAGCGCACAAATTAGCTAGTATGAAAGTACAAATTTACGGTAATAAAAAGCTCACATACATGTAAGTTAGAATATGCAGGTACAGTATGCAATCGTATAAAAACCAGCAGGGTAGTAGTCCACAGTCAGAGACTCAGCGGCACGGCTGCTCGACTACAGCGACTGGAATTGGAGGACCCGGCAGACGTCACAACGTCAGAGGATAATCAGCGACAACCAAGGACCGCCCCAACGCGTTTCGTCAGCTTGTGACTTCGTCAGGAGGTGTGTCGGGTCCTCCGATTCCAACCGCTGTAGTCGAGCCGCAGTGTAATTTATTACAGTAAATTTGTACTTTCATACTAGCTCATTTGTGTGCTCTCTGTTTTTTTTCTACATGTTTACCCCCCGTGGTGTTTTGTGAAACACCAAAAGGAGCATAGCTGCACTGCATGTTGATCCTGATATACGGACGGATCCATTTCATTTCTGGACTCTCTAGCGCTTTTATGGACCTTTTGTATGTATATATATATATATATATATATATATATATATATATATATATATATATATATATATAGACGGGGTTGTAGCAGAGGCGGCACTCTGAGACTACGTAGAAATTTTTGAATGCTTTTATTGCATAGAAGTCAACACACCAACACTGTGTTTCGAGCTGCTGCTCGTCCTCAGGGTATGACCAAAAAACGTTTTTTGGTCATACCCTGAGGACGAGCAGCAGCTCGAAACACAGTGTTGGTGTGTTGACTTATATGCAATAAAAGCATTCAAAAATTTCTACGTAGTCTCAGAGTGCCGCCCCTGCTACAACACCGTCTGCATTGCCTTTGGCGCTGGGAAGGCACCAGAGCAAGCTGCAAGTTTAACCCTTGGAGTGCCGGATCTTGCAGTTTGTATATATATATATATATTTATATATATATATATATATATATATATATATATATATATATATATATAAATATATATATATATATATTTAAGTCACGCTGATGTTCGGCACTCCCCGCACTCAGAAGACTCTTGCCTGGGTGCCATCCAAGGTGGGATGCCCACCAAATATAGTAGAAGAATGGGTAAGGCGTCACTACAGGGCTTAGAAGAAACAGTATTTATTGTGAGGCGGTCAAAGCCGTTTCGGGTGTTACCCCGTCGTCAGGACCAAAATGTGCTCAACCAGCACATTTTGGTCCTGACGACGGGGTAACACCCGAAACGGCGTTGACTGCCTCACAATAAATACTGTTTCTTCTAAGCCCTGGAGTGACGCCTTACCCATTCTTCTACTATATATATATATATATATATATATATATATATATATATATATATATATATATATATATATATATATATATATATATAGATGTATATAGTCACACATAGCAGAGGAAATTTAATAGGATAAGAGATTCAGAAAGTGAAAGATTTGGTAATAAATCTTTTTTTTTTTTTAACCGGCAATCATTAACACTTCGCAATCAAACTGGTTTAGAAGTGTAAATGATTGCCGCTTTAAAAAAAACTGGAGATTTCTTAGCAAATCTCTCACTTTCAAAATTTCTCATCCTATTACATTTCCCCCAGTGTGTACTGTTTAAATATATGGGACGTTTGGATTTAATAGATTCATTCTTAGCACCTTACTCTCTGTCCACCCCCCTCTGCTCTTCCCACTACCACCAACTGCTGAGCCATGGTATCAATCAAATTAATCCATTCCTACTTCCCCCCATCAATCCACCACCCACATTATTGCATCTATTACTTAAGCTGGTGTTGATTACTTATCTTTTAAGTCTCATCCTTCTCCCCCGAAGAGTGCAGTAGGAGCCATTAGGGAATAAGTTATTGTCCATGAACAGAACACATTTATTTTTATTTAAGATTATCGTATTATAAAATAAGTGTAAAGTGAATATAAAGGTACTTCCTCATCTTTGCCGCCACCACTAACGCTATCGAACTTATGTAGTGCTGCTAAGTATTAGCATCCCCTCTCGGACTCGCTTCGCTCCCCACGCTTTTGGTTCGGTGGCTCACGTTGCTCACCATTACTCTACTAAATGTAATAGATGGTGGTGTGGACACAGGAGGGTGGCATGGACCCAGGGTGGTGGTGTACACTCTTCTGGACATATAATTTCATCTCATGTCCATTGGTACATTTTATTAAATATAGTAAACATCTTTTACCTCAAAAATGTCTCTAGAGTAGATTTGTAACAGTTCCCTCGCCGGATATCCTTACGTATCGGTTAAGTAGCGGGTAACGTAACTGGCGTAGTGGTGGCCGCAAAGATGGAAGTACCAATATAAATTATATAAAATTGTATTAATGATATTGAAAAAAAACTGTATTGTCAATACTGTAAGTATTAATTTTTTATTTGAAACTTTGTAGTAGAACATTTGACAACATGGAAGACACTTCAGCTGCATTTGGCGTCACAAGTAACGTAACAGACTACAGCCCCCAGAATGGAAATGAAGACTATACACTGTTTTTTTCCATTTTAGTAATCAGTATTTTAATTTTTTATATTGTAATCTTCATCCTGGGAATTATTGGGAATGGATTGGTCATCTGGATTGCTGGTTTCAAGATGAAGAAGACAGTTAATACTATCTGGTTTCTCAACCTAGCTGTTGCTGACTTTACTTTAAATGCCTCCATCCCTCTGCAAATTTTGGTGGGGATGTTCAAAAGTCGGAGTCTCTTCAGTGTAATTATTTGCAAGGCTGGATCAACTGTACTGTACCTCAACATGTTTCTCAGCACCTCTTTCCTAATGATCATCAGTGTTGACCGATGTACATCAGTCCTGTGTCCTGTGTGGTCACAAAACCACCGGACTCTCAGATTATCTTCAATGATCTCCGCAATTATCTGGGCATCCTGCTTTGTACTTAGTTCCCCATATCTTGTTTTTATGGACATTATTCTTGACCCAATTAACAATATTTCATACTGCATTCCCATATATAGTGAAGACTATCATACATCACTGATGAGGAGCAAAGCTATGCTCATTACTAGATTTGTCTTCATGTTCCTAATCCCATTTTCGATAATAATAACTTGTTATAGCCTTGTCACATGTAGACTGAGAAGAAGTAGGAAACTTTCTGGATCTGGTCGACCCTTTAAAGTCATCATTACCGTTGTAATTTGTTTCTTCTGCTTTTGGTTCCCAATCCATTTATTGTCCTTATTAGAGTATATGAATACTGAAATCAATCAAAATGTAAGACTTATATTGTATAGCATTGCTGCTTGCTTATGTATCCTTAACAGCTGTGTAAATCCCATCATCTATGTATTTGTCGGGAGGGATTTCAAAAAGAGTTTATTTAAGTCCATCCCATTTCTTCTAGAGAAAACATTTGAAGACCGGTATTAATCTGATACAAAGCATTGATATGATCATCATCGGATGCACTCCTATATGAGAAATTTGTATTTGAATATCCAAATAGATCATTTATTTAAAACTGCGGGAGCTCCTACTATCTTTATTAATGTAGTTGAGATAAGGAGATGCCCACCAGTTTAGCGAAAATAAGGGGTTAAAATTCAATACATATACGAACAGATATGGTGACGAAAATTAAGATTGTGTTTATAGATTTTAAACCATGTAGGCAGATGTGGTTGAAGGATGCGGTTTTTAATTCAAGGGATAGATACCATCAGGGTAATGTCTTTATTATTGGACAAATCACACTGATGACAAATAGGGAAGATACCTTGTTATGAGTTGCCTTAATATTCTTCACAATACTAGGCAATTGCCTTTATAGAGTTCAACAAGGAGGATTTGTCTCCATATATAATTTATATACAAGTTGAGACAATTGTATATATAAACACTGTTTTGCTGGCACAATGCCCAGACACTGTAAGGAGCAACTATGTAATAGTTGAGCAGTGTGAGGTTTTTTTTGTGTCTCAGAAGAACACTGATGACCTCTGCTGGTGATTGTCTTATTTGGCACTATGTACACATTTGGACATACAGTAAATCCCAGCTTTTAAATGTAAATCATTAGTGGTGCCTCTATTATCGACAAATACACAAATAGCTTTCCTACAGTATATAAACTTATTGTGTTTTGTATAAGTCTATTTGTATAGAGACACTGTGGAGACATTGATCCTACTATTTTCCAATCAATAAATCTGACATTATATTCATGCAACCTGCATCATAACATCCTACAATCTGCCTAACACGGGATTAGGACACGTGTTTCGCATTTTAGCTTCCTCAAGCTAGCCAAATGATTGTCTCCACGTCTGGACCTATATTTCCATGTCCAGCCAATGGCTGGATCAGTTAGGATCATGTGGTATCTTATAGCCAATCATATGGCTGATTGTCCGGCATTGTGTTGAGGGAACTTCCGCCTTTCCCCAGGTGGCTGCATACTTGACCAAGGCATCAGATCACGTGATTGGTCCAGTGTGCGGCTTCCACCAATCACAAAGTATCGGGACTCCGGCCCCGACGTCTGGGTGTTTAATATTTAACCCCGGAACCTGTATGTTCATTAATATTGTTCTTTTACATTAGAAATTTGTATTTATTCTTGTATCCTTCATGACTGGAATTGAATATATTAAGTGTGTGGTCTAATTTCCTCTTGTATGTGTAATGGTGGTTAATAAAACTTGTTTGTTTATGCGTGGTTGTGATTATTGTTATATCCTAAGCATGGATCATAATGGACCCTGTGCTCTGTATATTCTATCATTAATATTGCCTCTATTGTGACATGGGTTGTATATGGTTATACATATTTACATAATGTAATATCCAGGGGTGGATTGGGATGTAAAACCAGCCTGGGAAATTTATAGAAGCAGCCCTGGGGGCGGGGTCTGCTGGGGGGTACCGATCTTGTGTAATAGAATCTGATTTAGAGTTGCATGCAGTTGCAGTCTTCCTTGTATTTTTTGATGCATTTGTATATGCAACTTTATGCCAGGGTTGCTAGAATCAAAATAAATATGCCCTGCTATTCTGCAATAGAAAAACTGGTGTCATAAAAAAACCCTGTGGGTTGCATACCTATTACTACATTACTGACCCCCCTATACCAACCACTACATTACTGACCCCTCTATACCCACCACTATACTACTGACCCCTCTATACCCACCACTATACTACTGACCCCCTTATACCAACCACTATATTACTGACCTCCCTATACCCGCCACTACATTACTGACCCCTCTATACCCGCCACTACATTACTGACCCCCCTATTCGTGCCACCACATTACTGACCCCTCTATACCCACCACTATACTACTGACCCCCCTATACGCGCCACCACATTACTGACCCCTTTTTACCCGCCACTACATTACTGACCCCTCTATACCCGCCACCACATTACTGACCCCTTTATACCCACCACTACATTACTGACCATTAGAAGTGCCAGAAACAAGGACAGGCTGTACAAGCCAAGGACTGTATGTAATAGAACATGAAGGTGAGTGACGGGACACGGATGGCCAGAAGGGCTACCCTGAGTTGGGGTGGGGGGGAGAGCGGAAGGGCACACAGTAAAATTAATTTAAAAAGCAGTGCAGATTTCTAAGTTAAAAAAAAAAACGGGCAGCGCAGCGCCCCTGCAAAACAAAGTTAGCATGAACACTAAATATCCCCCTAATGATAACTCCTTCAGACAGACACCGTATGCATCCTCCTCCCTTCCCCCTGACACTAATAACATCCTTACAGCACCAGCTTCCCCATTAAATCTCTCAATTGTAACACATCGTGTATATCTCCCCATGCACTGACAGCCTACAACCCACATACACAAAACCCCTCCTCCACACTAAAATCTGGCCTCACCATGGTCTCAGCAGGGCAGGCGGCATTCTCAGCTGATATCAGTGCAGCACACGTTACAGAGGAAGACGACATCCAGGCACAGTAGCAGGCAGGCAAGTCACCCCTCTCCTCCGGGGGTGGGCTCAGTCTGAGGGAAGCACTGCAGCATTCTCAGTAATTAGCTGCACAGTGCTCCTCCGTCCTCTCCCACAATATCATGAATCAATATGGGACGCTTAAAGTTTAAAGCAGCGCAGAGGGGAGCTGCTCATCTTCCGGCTTCAAGGCTAGTTGTACCAGGCCAGCCCAGCGCTACTGCCACAAAAAATAAAGTACAGCAGGAGGAGCTGCTTGTGGCCGCACATGCGCAGCAGCCCTCCCACGGCCATTTCAAGTTTGATCAAGCCAGGGCTGGCCGCGGCCATCTTTATTATGGGCATAGTGCCGCGGCTGCTAACCGTGTAGATGGCAGTTTGTGCGGTCAGCGGCCCAGCCAGGGAGGGTTAGCGGCTGTACACTAGCTTAAATAAGCCGGCCCACCGGAAAAATACCCGGTTTCCCGGCAGGGCCAATCCGCCCCTGGTAATATCCCAGTGAGGTGTCCTTAAATATTGGACCCTTACTGGTAAGTGAATAGTGTTCTAGTGAACAAAATTTGTGAAACTTTTTTTAAAACGTGTGAAAATGATATAAAAAATGTGTAGGAATACAATATTATTAAAGTGTTAGAGAATCATAATGACCCTACTACAGAATAGGATTATAAGGAGGTGTATGTAAAAATATGCGAGTATTGTATACATAATATGGCTGGTGATAGGAGGTGCATGATGTGTAGATTGTGCCCGTGACATAAAAAATGATCTTATTTGAAGAAAACAAATTGTGTTTGGTTAGTGAGTGCTTAGGTGATGTTTTATGGTATGGCATAAATATGGTGAAAAATGTCCGTAGAGTGACAACTGCTTTAAAGGTGTCATACCATTTTGTGATGTGAGTATGTATTTTGAGATATCCTCTATGGGTGTATTTCGAAATCACATCTAGAGGGGTTGTCATGATTTATTGGAGGGACGTACCACTTGATGTTATAGTCTTAGCTGCTGTATTGTTCAAGTAAATATAATGCTAACGGGGGTTTCTGGTAAGTATATTAGAAGTTGGTTTTATGGTTATTTGGTCATGAGTGGGATACGTTATCCTGAATAGGATTCTGTACTTTGATGACTGAATTATGCAGAGTGATGAAGGTTCTATCTTTTTTGCAAACTGAAATGGGAACAAATCATTAATCATTTTGAGATTCATCCTTATTCTATTAACTCTAAACTCTAAAAACTCTCAGTTCTTTTAAGTGTCATTGTTTTTTAAAGAATGAATCATTTGAAAGGACAGCGCATGTTTTTCAACAAAACCCTCAATTCAATTCAAGCCTCACGAACACAGTTTGATGTAAAAGTATAACACAAAATTTATTGTACAATATTATACAAATTGTTCCAGAAGAGAATCAAATCTATCCTTATTTATTAAAGTTTCGCAAAAATAATTTATGATATCACCTGCAATAATAAATAATAAATACCTAGAGAGTTATCCTGTTTAATATACATTTATAGTGGGGTGGTGGAAGTCTATTCACTATGGTACCATCCATTCACTGTATTTATAAGGATTTACCCTTTAAATACAATGTTTGGGCAATGAGGGGATCAATATATTTAATGTGACGTAAATAATTATATCAATTAAAAAAATAGGTTACAATATACAATACAGTAGACTGCATTAAAACACTTTTCTTGCTCCCAAGACCCGGAGTGATGCTTCATTGCTGCATTACCTGTGGGGATTTCCTTCTTCCATGGCGGGAACCCTGGCAAGTAACTTTCTGGAGACTTTCAAAAACACTTTTGGTACTCTTTACCTAGCACGGTGCCCACGATTTTGATCGTGGGCATCGCAGGTAAAAAAATCGCGGGCATCGCGGGCATTGAATGCACTAAAAATCGGGTGCAACGCGACCAACGTGATGCCCGCGATTTCCCATAGGGAACAATGTTAAATTTCTCAATTGACCCGATTTTACTGTTCAATGCCTCAATTGACACGATTTTTCCATAGGAAACAATGTTAAATGGCCCACAGAGGCCAAATAGCCACCCTGAAGTGTGAAATGGCCCCCACAATTGTTAACGCCACCCCACGATCAACGTCAACCCGAAGCGTGGCGAGCGCAGCGAGCCCGCGAGGGGCGGCGGTACGCGTCCTACGACCTTTTCATACCCCCACTATCCACGTCGGCCCGAAGCGTGGCGAGCGTAGCGAGCCCCGCGAGGGGACGCGGATACCTTCACAGGTAAACGCGTCCCTTCGCGGGCTTCACAGGTATCCGCGTCCCCTCGCGGGGCTCGCTGCGCTCGCTGCGCTCGCCATGCTTCGGGCTTGGTGGCTCGCTGCGCTCGCCACACTATTCTATTCTCAACTCCACGTCGACGTGGATAGTGGGGGTATGAAAAGGTCGTAGGACGCGTACCGCCGCCCCTCGAGGGCTCGCTGCGCACGCCATGCTTCGAGTTCATGTTGATCGTGGGGTGGCGTTAACAATTGTGGGGGCCATTTCACACTTCAGGGTGCCTATTTGGCCTCTGTGGGCCATTTAACATTGTTTCCTATGGAAAAATCGTGTCAATTGAGGCATTGAACAGTAAAATCGGGTCAATTGAGAAATTTAACATTGTTCCCTATGGGAAATGGCAGGCATCGCGTTGGTCGCGTCGCACCCGATTTTTTAGTGCATTCAATGCCCGCGATGACTGAGATGGGCGCCGTGCTAGGTAAAGAGTACCACACTTTTTAATTAAATAACCATCATTTCATACAGACCGACATTTTGGGGACCTACGTACCCCGTTTTCAAGGTGAAAATGGGGTACGTTTTCACCTTGGAAACAGGGTACGTAGGTCCCCAAAATGTCGGTCTGTATGAGATGTTGGTTATTTAATAAAAAAGTGTTACAAAAGGGTTACAAAGACGGTTTTGTTACATACAAGTCCACTACGACTATTCACTTTATTAAAATTAAAATTAAAATTTTAAAAATACATAAATATCCTATGGCATTCAGTAATCTATACACATAGAAAAATATCTAAGAAATATATACAAAGTATATAGTAGCATACATAATTAGAACCGCCGTTAAATGCGGTCTTAGAAATTCATCAATATAAAAAACGGTACTTGTGTACTATCACGGCGCCCATCGCATCGCAGACCATATTGCATGCGATATAGAGCGATTTTCCACAATGTCATACAATTTTAAAATTGTATGGCATTGTATATGGCATACAATGCCATACAATGCGATGGGATGCGATTATAACTTGTATAAGCACCCTAATGGGTGCTTACAATGTTAAATGCACCCCCACGCCACCCCCCAAGTATAAACGTGAACTCGAAGAGTGGCAAGCGCAGTGAGCCCGTGAGGGGCGGCTGTAAGCATCCTATGACCTTTTCATACCTCCACTATCCACGCCGGCGTGGAGTTGATTTTATAAAGTGTGGTGAGCGCAGCGAGCAACCGAGCCCGAAGCGTGGCGAGCGCAGTGAGCCCTGCGAGGGGACGCGCAGAAGTTCACAGGTATACACGTCCGCTCACCACGCTTCGTGCTCGGTGGCTCGCTGCGCTCGCCACACTTTATAAATTCAACTCCATGCCGACGTGGATAGTGGGGGTATGAAAAGGTCGGAGGACGCGTACCGCCGCCCCTCGTGGGCTCACTGCACTCGCCATGCTTCAGGTTCACGTTTATACTTGGGGGTTGGCGTGGGGTGCATTTAACATTGTGCTTATACAATTTTACATCGCATAGGGGGCTAAAATCGCATCACATGCCATTGGGTGTATGTAATGCGATGCGATAAAAAATCCCGCAATTAATTATCGTGGGTGCCGTGCTAGTACACAAGTACCTAAAAAACATACACACTATTATATCCGCACTGATAACATTTAATTAGACACGTAAGATAAAATAAAAAATGATAATAAATGCATATACACAATATACCAGCAAACATAACGCATATCAAACATTATGCTACAACGGCAATTAGATTGACTTCACAAAATATAAAGTCTCCATATCTAATTTGACAATATAGTTGAAAAAAGGCATCTTAAATTTTGATTTATACTTCTGTTCATCACTCCAACCCTCGTATGTAGTGTTAATTTCTCCAAGTTGTCACCCATTACAGATAGTTAGGGCCTTATTCTGGTCCATGTGTAAATTTCCAAATTCTTTCGGATTTCGTTTTTTAGCCGTCTGCGCATGCGTATGCAACGTTATGCGCATGTACCACGCACGGTCTCTGCACTCGTTCTCACTAATACCGTACAGAAATGTGACCCGCATTCACTCGGGAAATATGGGCATAATATGGGCGTCATTCGGAAATACACAGGGGCGTAGTTTCAAAGTAGGCTGAACTGGGCGTAAACATGGGCGTACACGAGGGAGTGCACTAATTCTGGTAGGCGTGCATTCGGATAGAACACCGACTGCAAATGAACCAAAAGGCAGGAAATATGCGGTCTCCATAAGCAAGTCTTGCTTTGCGGACACCACTCTGTCATGCGCTAGGCATTCGGATCGCCCAATTAGTACGGCCACACCTGAACCAATGTCTGCTGAACACAAAACAATCCAGTCCTCTACTCATTACTCATTAATTACACTCTTGTCATTGCTTCAATTGGAACCATTGCAGCCTAAATGGACCATTATAAAACACACAAATATATGCTGAAAGCATGGCTGCATTTTTTACACACATTTACACTGCAAGCAATGGACAGAACTTGGTACCACTAATATAAATAGATATGTCACTTTTACATTCAGCAATAACAGCACACATTTGGGAATCAAAATAAAAATGTATTACAGTTAGGGAAAACATAAGATTTTAAGAGCATGTTATTTGGCACATGCCAAAAATTAAAGAGACCATAACAGGAATTTTCAAAACAAAAAAAATGCACACAATGTATTCTTTTCATACATAGCCACAGCAGAATCATTAGGAACACATCAGGTGGCTTCACAAGAAAAGTATAGCACCAACACTTCAAGTACAGCAGACAGTAATGGTAGCCGAAAGAGGGCAACAGGGGATCCAAACAAAACATTAGAAACGAGGCCAAATGTGGGTACCCTGTGCACGGTATTGGGTTGCACACATGAAGCTGACACACACAGCAAAATGAAAGATTTGGGAAGACATAAGGGTGGAGAGTAATGTGGAGCCAAGTTCACTTTCGGGACCGTTTGGCCCTGGCAGGGTCCTTGCCACAAGCAGCAGCTCCTCGGCCACGTTGGGATGGTGGGGCAGGTGGAGCAGATGATGTGGAAGGGGGGGATGGTCTTCCCCTTCTGCCAGCAGGGAGTGCTGGTGTTGGAAATGCACCAGAAACGACTGACAATAGGGCCCTATTGGTGGTAAGTAGCTCCGCCATAAGCTCATTATGGCAGAGGAGGAGGTCATTTTGGCGCAGGGCTTGCTCTGCCAACACCTGCAGGCTGCCAGCTATGGACTGCTGGGTGGCAGCCATGCCCTGCTGGGTGGCAGCGATTGTCTGTTGGGTGCTGGCAATAGCCTGCATGACCTTCTCGGTCCTACGCAGCCGCTCTGATTCTAAGTCTCCCAGCTGGCAAATCTGGCCAATCATCTGCACCCACCTGTCCAAATCCTGTGTGGCCGTTGGCTACTGCTGCTGCACATGGATGGCACGTGTGGCAGGTGGCACTGACACCTCCGCCTCCTCAAGATTATCACTACAGCACATTGGAGATGATGCTGAAAGACAAACTTACAATTAGAACACATTCCTATAAAATTAGTACAAACTACTTATGCCATGCAAACAAATTACCTTCTAAGTCAGTTGAAAAAACCTCCACTGGGGCCTCACTGTCCATGTTGCTCACCCCCCGGACCTGCTCAATTGCAATGCAGGGCACAGCCAACTCCTCCAGGGGGGTGAGCTTCAGGCGGCCTGGCATAGGGCCAGCCCCAGAGGTGTGGCTGTGTTCCCAACGTTTGGTGAGTTTCTTCTTGAGGTTGGTTTTGAAGTCATGCCACCTGCAACCAAAGTTTAAATATTATTACCTCACCCCTGACGTTTGATGTAGCATGCATTGTAATCTGCTACAGATTTCTACATGTGCTTCATTCAACTTAACTTACATTAGGTTAAACTATAAAACCAACACTTTGAAGAAACATTCACACTCACCCTACAATAAATATAGAATAAGTGACATGGCAATCATGTCTGTTGCTCCTAGCAACGTGACCGACCATTTACCAACTCCATCTAACATCTAATAAAAACATTACTGGTCTTGTTCTGCTCAAATGTAACATAC
This sequence comes from Crinia signifera, assembly GCF_055691185.1. Classification (NCBI taxonomy): domain Eukaryota; kingdom Metazoa; phylum Chordata; class Amphibia; order Anura; family Myobatrachidae; genus Crinia; species Crinia signifera. The sequence goes on from NC_139226.1 coordinate 22,035,612, forward strand.
TTGAACTTGCCTCTTTTTCACGTGCTCCGTCTCACAACTTGTGGAGCTACCGCATTAATCTCCACAGTTATGTCCTCCCAAATCTTCCATCTCCTTGTGTGTGTCAACCTCTCCTGTGGCAACTCTATCCAATCCCGTGCAAAGGGTACCAGTATGTCAAGCTCCTGCAGTTCAAATGCCATGTTCCTGCTGGTTGGTTCCTCTGTTGGCCTCTTTCGGCCACGCCCACGGCCACAGCCACCAGTCACTGTACTTGAAGTGCTGGCCAGGCTACTCTCTGGTGAAGCCACCTGCTGTGTTCCCAATGATTCTGCTGAGCCAGAAGATGGCCCAGCTGTAGATTGGGCAGCTGTAGATGGGGCAGCTGTAGATGGGGCAGCTGCCTGCTAACCTCCCAATGGCTGGTCTCTGGTGAGGGGCACATTGGAGGTGATGGAGTCCAGGCGAGCTAGGAGGCGCTGATGCTCCTGTTCTCCCTCTGATTGTGAACCAGACATGTTTGCAGCACAAAGTTGAATTTCGTGCACACCTATATATACACATGATGTAATAGGCGTAAATCAGCCCCACCCTGCGTTCTGTGCGGCAGCATACCGTACGGCGACGTACACTGTGGTGTTTGTGCGGCACTTAGGCCACGCCCATACCTGCGGGAAATCAAATGTACAAAACCAGGCGTACATTCTAAGTGTGATTTTATAGTCATTGCCAGATTTTAATCACAATGAACAACTGCAACTTTAGGCAGACATAAATTATATCTGTGAATGTCATACCCCTTTTACACCAAAAACCCTGGTCGGACCCAGGTCTTTGAACGCTGGAGTTTCCAGGGTCTGACCCTGCTTTATACCCCATTTACACAGCACTTAGACCTGGGTGGGACCTGGGTCTGCACCATTTACACTTAACCTGGGTCAGCCCTGCCTTTCCTTAAAAATGCTTGCTCGTTGCCAAGGGGGTATAAATATATATATATATATATATATATATATATATATATATATATATTACTACTACTTGAATAACATTTCTGAGGGGGTAGATGGGGGAAGCTGTCCCCGGGTGCTGGGAGGAGGGGGGCCCTGCGGCTGCTGAGGGGCTGGGGGGGTACCTGTCAGCCTAAGGTCGGAGGGGGGTGTCTGCAGCTGCTGAGGGGAGGTGGGGGTACCTCTCAGACTGAGGTCGATGTGCGGCGCCGCCGCTGTCCCCGGGTGCTGGGAGGAGGGGGGTGTCTGCAGCTGCTGAGGGGAGGTGGGGGTACCTGTCAGACTGAGGTCGATGTGCGCCGCTGCTGCTGTCCCCGGGTGCTCCCCCCGCAGCCGCAAAGTTCCTGCGGCGAATGTACAGTCAGTGCCGGGGGTCCCTCCAGCGCATGGGAACTAGTACTAGTTCCTATGCACTGGAGGGACCGCCGACACTGACTGTCCATTCGCCGCAGGGACCGGCTGCCAGGGGGAGTTACAGCAGCAGCGGCGCACATTATCCCTCAGGCTGACCGGTACCCCCACCTCCCCTCAGCAGCTGCAGACACCCCCCTCCTCCCAGCACCCGGGGACAGCGACCTCAGGCTGACAGGTACCCCCCCCTCCCCATAGCGGGCACAGGGACCCCACCTCCCGCAGCAGCTGGGCACAGCTTTCCCAGCGCTGCACGCTGTGGACCCGCCGCGGGTGCCTATACCCGCAGCGGGACCATTTACACCAGCATTTACACGGGTCCTATCCGGATTCTACCCAGGTCAGGACCTGGGTAGAGGACCCGTGTAAATGGACATGGATATACCCTATTTACACCGCCGGTGATCCGGGTCTGACCTGCCGCTGACCCGGATTTTTCGGCGGTGTAAAAGGGGTATTATTTTGTAGTATGTACAACAAATGACACTAACCCATTCCATATGTTAATCCAGTCTACAACTCATGCAATAGTAATCACTGATGGCATGCACATCACATGTGATAGGCCTATAAATAGTGGCTTGATGCTAGGTTCATTCATTTGTATCCAGATCTGTATTGTGGCCAGGTGTAAGGTAAGGTTTCCCATGTTCATTGTAGAGATGATATACATTTACAATGTAAGGGTATTCATTTATGCACAAGATTTTAACATATCTCACACTATTTTTTCACCAAAGCCTTGTTTGCATTAATGATTCATGTTACCTGGCCACCATTTAACACACAGGTGTTCAACCTGTGGCCCTCCATATATTGGTGAACTACATGTCCCAGCAAGAGCTGACATTTGTGCCATGCTGTTAGAGTTAACAATGTGGTTATTCATGTTACAACATGCACTTTCACAACATCGGAAGGCGCACACTTTGATGCCCAATGCTTTACCATCTAACATATTTGTTACAATTCTTCCTTCATGTGTATGACTACATGATTTCAGGCACAATTGTTATTAGAGATATTACTTAATTATTGTTTAAGTGTTACATGTAAGAAACATATTTGATATAAAATAATTGTGTGAGGTTATATTATTTTGGCATAATTGTAGATCATTATGGATATTCGGGACCTGAGCGGGCACCCTTCAATTGTACGTATGGATTCATATGTTTCTACGTGAGTTTATTGTGGACCATTCTTTGCATAGGTGTACCTTTTCATGTGATCATTTTATTGTAGGTTGCGGAAACAATGATGGAATTTGTGGCCCATGGGCTGAGGGCACTTGCGGCTCCACCCCCTCATCGCCAAAGGAGGCCAGGACGTGCAAGAATCTTTCGCATACGGGTGACACTCTTTGGGATGCCCGATGATGAGGTACTTACTAGGTACCGGTTACCCCCACATGTCATTCTAGATATACTCTCTTTCATTGAGAGTGATCTAGAACCTCTTCATGGGCTCACGATGGCAATTCCACCTCACACTCAGCTGCTGGCGGTCTTGCATTTCTGCGCCTCAGGATCATTCCAACAAGTAGTGGCAGTACTTGCTGGAATATCCCAGCCTGCTTTCAGCAGAATCCTGAGGCGTGTGATGTCAGCCATGTTTAGGCGCAAGGGGAACTTCATGGCCATGTCTTTTGCACAAGAGACCCTTCACAGAAGCCAGCAGGCATTCCATCAAATTGCTGGCTTCCCTAATGTGATAGGAGCTGTGGATGGCACCCATGTACCCGTGCCTCCATCACGCAGTGAGAAGATCTATAGGAACCGAAAAATGTTCCACTCACTCAACGTGATGGTGGTATGTGGCCCATCCATGGAAATTCTCGCCTTCAACTCGAAGTTTCCCGGAAGTGCCCATGACTCTCATGTTATCCGACAAACCGGGAATTGGCATAGACTCCAAGAGCTTGAAGGCCGTGATGCGTGGGTTCTGGGTGACTCCGGTTACCCATGTACGCCCTGGCTGCTTACGCCGTACAGCTCCCCAACATCGGGCCCACAGGAGGCATTCAATAGGGCGCATGTTGCCACCAGGCAAGTGGTGGAGCGCTCAATTGGCCTGTTAAAGGGTCGATTTAGAGTGCTCCACCGCACTGGTGGTGACTTACAGTATGCACCTGAAATGGTGTCGAAGATTGTGGGATTGTGTGCATTCTTTCACAACATAGCTGTGCGGCGTAATATACCTTTTGATGAGTGGGAGGTTCCATCTGAGCCGCAAGATGTTCCCCTGCGCCCATCCCGCTCCACAGAAAGCCGTGGGGATACCAGCTGCGGGACTCTGTGGTTCGATGATTCTTCATGTACATTTTTGAATGTTGCACAGACCAACCCAATTTGTCAACAATTAAACCCATCAAGGATGAAAAATATGTTATTGTTGTGTATTAGGAAGTAACAATTAGGCACCATGGCCTATTAATGCAAAATGCTATTGTACTACGTTTCATGTTTGAAGTGTATTGGTTTTAGTCCAATATTGCAGTTCACAATTATACCTTGTTCAGAGATGTTGAAATGTTTTTATTTTTTCCAATATTGTAGCTGATGTTATCATCCATGTCTGGTGAGTATATTGATTTTCAAACTTCTTTCACCATGTATGTTTTGTATGTGTTGGTGATGATTTCATTTGGACATTTATTATTTTGTAATTGTGTTTTTTTTTTATAAATGTACGCATACACATAAATGCATACAGTAACTTAGCTTTCACATCACATAAAACATTTTGAAACGTTTTGAAAAACTGTAATTTTAAATGGTATTTTAAACGGGTCTAGTGTTCATATTGCAGCAGATTACCATTTAAAAATACAGTTTAAGTACCATTCACATCACCAGTCAAGCCGTTTAACCTCTGAACACGTTTCTACCCACAGCTTATTTCCTGGTTCAGGGAAGGGACACAAGACAAGGGACAGCCTATCACAGTGCTCTAACCTTTATTTTTTTACTAAATACCATTTCAGTGCCATTCAGACAGCACAAAAAACGGATCTGAATTGGCTTTAAAATGGGTAGGACTCTGCTTTTTAAACGTGTTGAAATACCAGTTAACTTTAAATGGTATTTCAACTATGACACTTTCACACTGCAGCCTTAAACGTTTTAAAAGGCAAAAAAACGGCAATATACCATTTTAAAAGTGTGATGTGAAAGCTACATAAGTAATGCGAAGTACAGCTATGCAATGCCAAGCTATAGCAAGCGTTGCTTGGCGGTGCAATGTTTTAGCCGATTCTTGTAGCGCATACACAAGTGGGTAACAACAGACACACTTTGGGGTTAGATAGGGGTGACCAAGTCATCCCTTTCATCCGGGACACATCTTAATGACACAGGTTCTGGGGATGGCTTTCACCTCGATTGTAACTGCCACAGATCCTGTGTAGTTAATCTGTATCCTGGATTAAAGGGCTGACTTGGTCACCTTAGGGTTACAGGCCCCTGCTGCAAGCGTACAATCTGTAGCCTCTTATAGGTGAATAGAGTTTATAGTTTATTTATATTTCTGAACTAGATTAAGTATGGCATTAATGGAGTATGGACAGGCGTGGCTTATAATGGAGTCACAAGTGGTCAGTGCCCCTGGGCCCTCCTCTAGCTAGGCACCCCCTGTGGTTGGCATGTATATTTGCCAACATAATTGTTGGTTGATTTTGACTTAATAATGATTATGTGCATGGGAGTGGGTTAGTGCTGCAGCTTCACCTAACTGGCAATATGACAATGATTTATGGAGCAGACCATCAGCAGCCAAGCCATCCATGATTGCACAAGTGTACTGTGCATTCCTGAGAGTTGACTAAGTCCCATGCCACGTTGCATCATAGAACAGAGACTGAGCGGTTTTTGATGAGTTGTTATTGGTGGAGCTCATTACATGCTTCTCATGTCAAAGGACAACAGCAGCAGCAGCTTAGTCATGGGTGGGTTGGGATTCAGAAGGAGCACTATGACTGTGAGGTCTTCTACAGAGTAAAGGGTAGAGTGACAAAAACAGGCTTTACATTTAGTATGTATGTATGTATGTATGTATGTATGTATGTGTCATATATATCTATATATGTCTCTATATACCTATATATATATATATATATATATATATATATATATATATATATACATGTCACCTTGCATTTTAGATTTATGTATCACTATGTTAAATGTATTCATGAATATCAATACTAATTTTACCCCCTTTAACATGCCCACAGATGACCCTAGCCAAGCAGATGAGGGTGTCCGTGGGGCCCTCCTGCGACTGAGGGAACACCTGCACCTAGTACTGGCAGACCTACAGGACTTGACAGACCTGCTGCTTTAAAGAATTTTTTTTGTATTTTGACTTTTCAATATTTTGCCTAAAAAATAAATAGTTGTTAACAGTTAGAAGTTGTCTGTGTGTTTTTTTTTTACATTAAACAGTATATGTGTAAATTGTTTACAAAATTTTTCAGTAGCAAAAGGTACATACTGTATATAGATGTATGTTATTGTAGTGTGCACATCCTTGCAATACACAAATGTACTATAATTGTAGAGCAAATAACATTATCCAAACAACAAAATACACACACACACACACACACTGTGTTTATAACTGTTGGTAAGTTTGCTTTAGTATGTGTTAGTAATAATTAGCACATTGTAGAATATTGCATTTGACGTGCAATTATGATATAATATGCATACATAAAACCTAGATAAAGGGGTATCAATGAATAAAAAGCACTTCACATGATGTAAGGGTTAATGTCTGTAATTAATGTGGTAGTAATGTGTTTAAGTATCTATTAGGATTTAATTGATTCCAATTACAAACAAACACTATTGAATGAGGTTGCCTAATTGCATAATTGTGTCATGTGACAGATTTATGAGTTCAGATAATAGTCGTGAGTTTTGCGGAAATACACCGCATCGGTGCGTACGGCCAGCTTCCAGTCCGTTCAGACGCTGTAAGACCGTGCAGAATATGTGTGTGTCCACCGCACACGCAAGGTTTGGATGTCGTCCGTAAACACGCCCTCTTCTTAAAGAGTGAGTCCGTCCGAATGCGGAGGAACGGTGGGCGTTTCTTCTTACGATGTCCGCACAGCGTGGCGTGCGGTCCGCTCCGAAAGAATTCGGGATGGACCGCATCGACCAGAATAACCTCCTTAATTAGGTAGCAAAGCTACGCTTCATAGTCGCATAGACTCAAATGGAGATGATTGACGACGGGTGAGAGGAGACACCGGAGACGAACAGGAAAAACATAAAAAAACATAAAAATATATAAAAAAACAGGAAAAACATGACTGATTATTTAGTGGTTTTTAGAAATAGTAGAAACATAGGAACAGGAATAAAACCCCCTCTACAAGTGATAAATAGTTCTCATCTACATCTTAATACCCACAACAAGAAGCTACAGTTTGCATTCATACTTAAATATTACTCATAGATTAAAATAATTAGCAAATATATTGGGACAGCGAGATACAGATGGGGCAGGTCCCATCTTGGCAGGGGATGGCGCTGGCGTCGCCAGCCGCCATCCCCCGCCAGCGCCATGACGATGGTGAGAAGGGGACGCGCGCGTACGAGAGGCGCGCGCGTCCCCTTCCGACGGCGCTTTCATCCGTTTCCCCGGGTCCCCGACGGCTTGCCGGCGGTAACCCGGGGTCCCCGCCGCCTGCCCGCATCCCCCCCTAACCCCCCTAACCCTGTCCGTCTCCCTGAGGCGGAGACGGACAGGGTTTCCGTCGCGCTGGCGACGGAGACTGAGACGCGCGTGCGCGTGAGACGCACGCGCGTCTCAGTGTATTCGCTGGCGCGGCTGCTGGCGGGTCGCCAGCGCAGACGTTCTGGCGATCCGCCAGCCAGAATGGGACCTGCCCCATCTGTATATAACACACTCAGACTGATATAAAACAATTATACATATATAAAATATATGTGTCGAAAATCCCAAGCAGGAAAAACAAAGAAGAACATACACTCGGCGTATGATGTTTAATTTATGTCAAAAAAGGTGTAATTTCTACGCATTCAAGATGTAGATGAGAACTATGGGGAATGGTAAACCGGGTGAATCTATACTAAAGTGCAATGGAAATATTGGACGGGACGATTAACCCCCCCCCCCCCCATTTGTGGACTACCAATACATTTTATTATCAATGTTCTTGCGCACTTATTTCCTTTTGTGTGTATATGTATATATATATATATATATATATATATATATATATATATATATATATATAGAAGCAGATGGCCGCACTCCCAATAAATAGTCAGGATATATATATATATATATATATATATTTATGGGTTTGTATATCCGGCACTCCTGCTGACCTGTGCGAATGGACTGGGTGCCCTTGCAAAAATCTAATAGACTTGGTGGTGGATCCTCAGCAGAGTAATGCACCACACGGCACTCCAGTAGGTAAAAAAAGTTCAATTTATTTGTGCAACAGTTTCGGAGCTTAACGCTCCTTTGTCAGGCTAACAGCAGAAATATATATGGGGTGCTGGGTCAGCGGCACTCGCAATAATAAACAGACCACACCAGGCGGATGTACATCCACCTGGTGTGGTCTGTTTATTATTGCAAGTGCCACCAACCCAGCACCCCTTGTACACTGACAGCCTCACAGCTGTCTTTAGACGGGCACCGCTTTATTCATCATTGACTGTGATACCTGTTGTGCTTGGAGTGCCACCACCTCACAAGAATTATATATATATAAATAGACAGACAGACAGACAGACAGACAGACAGACAGACAGATAGATAGATAGATAGATAGATAGATACAGAAATACCAACACACTCGCCATTCCTACAAATCGGGTGCAAACAGCACCCACACTTCCCAGGTTGGGGTGCAGTAGCCTTTGACCACACACTCTAGTAAATACAAACACAGGGGGCCCAGCACTCACTACAACAAACTTTCTCACCTTAACATTCAAATAATCAATTAAATAAATAATAGGGTTTTAGTTCATGAATTGATCAATGCATTTAAGCTTGCAGCCCATCGCCAAGGGACCCCATTTCACTGGAACTCACTGCAAGTCTCTTGGCGATGGGCTGCAAGCTTAAATGCATTGATCAATTCATGAACTAAAACCCCATTATTTATTTAATTGATTATTTGAATGTTAAGGTGAGTTAGTTTGTTGTAGTGAGTGCTGGGGCCCCTGTATTTCTGTATATATATATATATATATATAGAATATGGCAATGAAGACAGCGTCACTCCGGGACTTCAGTGAAAACAACAACTTTACTGCATCACGTCTACGGCGTTTCGGGCATCGCCCGTCATCAGGACAGTTCTGTCCTGATGACGGGCGATGCCCGAAACGCCGTAGACGTGATGCAGTAAAGTTGTTGTTTTCACTGAAGTCCCGGAGTGACGCTGTCTTCATTGCCATATTCTGTATTAGGGTTTGTTAACCCCTCAAGCGAGCACCCGGGCAGGTATTCCCTGTTGCCCCAGGTTGCACCCAGGAGTTGCCGGACAGATCGTGCCATTATATATATATATATATATATATATATATATATATATATATATATATATATATATAGTTAAGTGGATGAATAAACATGCAGCGGCACTCAGAGGTAACTTGAAAAAACTTAAATATGGCATTTATTAGAAAATGCTGGGTCACAGACGGTTCGGGGCTATGATACCCCTTTTTACCTTGAAAAAGGGGTATCATAGCCCCGAAACGTCGTGACCCAGCATTTTCTAATAAATGCCATATTGAAGTTTTTTACAAGTTACCTCTGAGTGCCGCTGCATGTTTATTCATCCACTTAAATCTGCATATTATTCCGGAAGGCAATGGGGCATAAGGAAATAAGGAGAGTGCCAGGCCGTCGGCTAACTATATATATAGATAGATATATATATATAGATAGATAGATAGATAAATAGTCACACATAGCAGAGGAAATTTAATAGGACGAGAGATTCAAAAAGTGAAAGAGTTAGTAAAAAATCTATTTTTTTATAGCGGCAATCATCAAATTGATTTTGCAGTGTAAATGATTGCCGCTTTAAAAAAAACTGGAGATTTCTTACCAAATCTCTTACTTTCTGAATCTCTCATCCTATTACATTTCCCCCAGTGTGTACTGTTTAAATATATGGGACGTTTAGATTTAATAGATTAATTCTTGACACCTTACTCTCTGTCCACATCCACCCCTTTCTGCTCTTCCCACTACCACCAGCTGCTGAGCCATGGAACCAATGAAATGAATCCATTCCTACTTCCCCCCCATCAATCCACCATAGACATTATTGCATCAATTACTTACGCTGGTGTTGAGTACTATACTTCACTTTTAAGTCTCATTCTTCTCACTCGAAGTGTGCAGTGGGAGCCATTAGGGAATAAGGTATTGTCCATGAACAGAACACATTTATTTTTCTTTAAAATGATTGTATTATAAAAGGAGTGTAACGTGAATATAAAGGTACTTCCTCATCTTTGCGGCCACCGCTTACGCTATGGATTTTATGTAGTGCTGCTCCCCACACTTTTGGCTCGGTGGCTACCTTTGCTCACTGTTACTTTACTAAATGTAATAGATGGTGGCGTGGACACCTGAAGGTGGCATGGACCCAGGGTGGTGGTCTACACTCTTCTGGATTTATAATTTCATCTCATGTCCATAGGTACATTTTATTAAATATAGTAAACATCTTTTACCTAAAAAAAAGTCTCTAGAGCAGATTTGTAACAGTTTGGTTTGTATTTGTATCGGTTAAGTAGAGAGTAATGTATCTGGCGTAGCAGTGGCCGCAAAGATGAGGAATTACCAATATAAATTATATAAAATTGTATTGATGAGATTGTTTTGTCAATACTGTAAGTATTACATTTTTTTTTTTTTTTTTTTGAAACTTTGTAGTAGAACATTTGACAACATGGAAGACACTTCAGCTGCATTTGACATTACAAGTAACGTAACAGATTACAGCCCCCAGAATGGAAATGAAGACTATACACTGTTTTTTTACATTTTAGTAATCAGTATTTAAATTATTTATATTGTAAGCATCATCCTGGGAATTATCGGGAATGGATTGGTCATCTGGATTGCTGGTTTCAAGATGAAGAAGACAGTTAATACTATCTGGTTTCTCAACCTAGCTGTTGCTGACTTTACTTTAAATGCCTCCATCCCTCTGCAAATTTTGGTGGGGATGTTCAAAAGTCGGAGTCTCTTCAGTGTAATTATTTGCAAGGCTGTATCGACTGTACTGTACCTCAACATGTTTCTCAGCACCTCTTTCCTAATGATCATCAGTGTTGACCGATGTACATCAGTCCTGTGTCCTGTGTGGTCACAAAACCACCGAACGCTCAGATTATCTTCAATGATCTCCGCAATTATCTGGGCATCCTGCTTTGTACTTAGTTCCCCATATCTTGTTTTCATGGACATTATTCTTGACCCAATTAACAATATTTCATACTGCATTCCCATATATAGTGAAGACTATCATACATCACTGATGAGGAGCAAAGCTATGCTCATTACTAGATTTGTCTTCATGTTCCTAATCCCATTTTCGATAATAATAACTTGTTATAGCCTTGTCACATGTAGACTGAGAAGAAGTAGGAAACTTTCTGGATCTGGTCGACCCTTTAAAGTCATCATTACCGTTGTAATTTGTTTCTTCTGCTTTTGGTTCCCAATCCATTTATTGTCCTTATTAGAGTATATGAATACTGAAATCAATCAAAATGTAACACTTATATTGTATAGCATTGCTTCTTGCTTATGTATCCTTAACAGCTGTGTAAATCCCATCATCTATGTATTTGTCGGGAGGGATTTCAAAAAGAGTTTATTTAAGTCCATCCCATTTCTTCTAGAGAAAACATTTGAAGACCGGTATTAATCTGATACAAAGCATTGATATGATTATCATCGGATGCACTATATGAGAAATTTGTATTTGCATATCAAAATAGATCATTTATTTAAAACTGCGGGAGCTCCTACTATCTTTATTAATGTAGTTCAGATAAGGAGATGCCCACCAGTTTAGCGAAAATAAAGGGTTAAAATTCAAGACATATACGAACAGATATGGTGACGAAGATAAAGATTGTGTTTATAGATTTTAAACCATGTAGGCAGATGTGGTTGAAGGATGCGGTTTTTAATTCAAGGGATAGATCCCATCAGGGTAATGTCTTTATTATTGGATAAATCCCACTGATGAAAAATAGGGAAGATACCTTGTTATTAGTTGCCTTAGTAGGCTTCACAATACTAGGCAATTGCCTTTATAGAGTTCAACAAGGAGGATTTGTCTCCATATATAATTTATATACAAGTTGAGACAATTGTATATGTAAACACTGTTTTGCTGGCACAATGCCCAGACACTGTATGGAGCAACTATGTTATAGTTCAGCAGTGTGAGGTTTTTTTTGTGTCTCAGAAGAACACTGATGACCTCTGCTGGTGATTGTCTTATATGGCACTATATACACATTTGGACATACAGTAAATCCCAGCTTTTAAATGTAAATTATTAGTGGTGCCTCTATTATCGACAAATACACAAATAGCTTTCCTATATAAACTTATTGTGTTTTGTATAAGTCTATTTGTATAGAGACACTGTGGAGACAGTGATCCTACTATTTTCCAATCAATAAATCTGACATTATATTCATGCAACCTGCATCATAACATCCTACAATCTGCCTAACACGGGTTAGGACACGTGTTTCGCATTTTAGCTTCCTCAAGCTAGCCAAATGATTGTCTCCACGTCTGGACCTATATTTCCATGTCCAGTCAATGGCTGGATCAGTTAGGATCATGTGGTATTTTATAGCCAATCATATGGCTGATTGTCCGGCATTGTGTCGAGGGAACTTCCGCCTTTCCCCAGGCTGCTGCGTGCTATGTCTTTGCGTGACCTCACGCCGTTAGTCACTTGACCAAGGCATCAGATCACGTGATTGGTCCAGTGTGCGGCTTCCACCAATCACAAAGTATCGGGACTCCGGCCCCGACGTCTGTGTGTTTAATATTCAACCCCGGAACCTGTATGTTCATTAATATTGTTCTTTTACATTAGAAATTTGTATTTATTCTTGTATCCTACATGCCTGGAATTGAATATATTAAGTGTGTGGTCTAATTTCCTCTTGTATGTGTAATGGTGGTTAATAAAACTTGTTTGTTTATGCGTGGTTGTGATTATTGTTATATCCTAAGCATGGATCGTAATGGACCCTGTGCTCTGTATATTCTATCATTAATAGTGCCTCTATTGTGACATTGGTTGTATATTGTTATACATATTTACATACTGTAATATCCAGGGGTGGATTGGGATGTAAAACCAGCCTGGGAAATTTATAGAAGCAGCCCTGGGGGCGGGGTCTGCTGGGGGGTACGGATCCTGTGTAATAGAATCTGATTTAGAGTTGCATGCAGTTGCAGTCTTCCTTGTATTTTTTGATGCATTTGTATATGCAACTTTATGCCAGGGTTGCTAGAATCAAAAGAAATATGGCCTGCTATTCTGCAATAGCAAAACTGGTGGCATAAAAAAAACCTGTAGGGGTGGGTTATATACCTATTACTACATTACTGACCCCCCTATACCAACCATTACATTACTGACCCCTCTATACCCACCACTATACTACTGACCCCTCTATACCCACCACTATACTACTGACCCCCTTATACCAACCACTATATTACTGACCCCCCTATACCCGCCACTACATTACTGACCCCTTTTTACCCGCCACTACATTACTGACCCCCCTATACGCGCCACCACATTACTGACCCCCCTATACACCCAACTACATTACTGACCCCTCTATACCCGCCACTACATTACTGACCCCCCTATACGTGCCACCACATTACTGACCCCTCTATACCCACCACTATACTACTGACCCCCCTATACGCGCCACCACATTACTGACCCCTTTTTACCCGCCACTACATTACTGACCCCTCTATACCCGCCACTACATTACTGACCCCTTTATACCCACCACTACATTACTGACCATTAGAAGTGCCATAAACAAGGACGGGCTGTACAAGCCAAGGACTGTATGTAATAGAACATGAAGGTGAGGGACGGGACGCGGATGGCCAGAAGGGCTACCCTGAGTTGGGGTGGGGGGAGAGCGGAAGGGCACACAGTAAAATCAATTTAAAAAGCAGTGCAGATTTCGAAGTTAAAAAAAAAAATTGTGAAACTTTTTTAAAAACGTGTGAAAATGATATAAAAAATGTGTAGGAATACAGTATTATTAAAGTGTTAGAGAATCATAATGACCCTACTACAGAATAGGATTATAAGGAGGTGTATGTAAAAATATGCGAGTATTGTATACATAATATGGCTGGTGATAGGAGGTGCATGATGTGTAGATTGTGCCCGTGACATAAAAAAAATGATCTTATTTGAAGAAAACAAATTGTGTTTGGTTAGTGAGTGCTTAGGTTATGTTTTATGGTATGGCATGAATATGGTGAAAAATGTCTGTAGAGTGACAACTGCTAAAGGTGTCACACCATTTTGTGATGTGAGTATGTATTTTGAGATATCCTCTATGGGTGTATTTCGAAATCACATCTAGAGCGCAGAGGCGTACCTAGATGTTCGTGGGCCCCATAGCAAAAGTTTGTAAGGGCCCCCTATTTAGCAACTGATGGTGATAAATGTATGTAAACCATATTACTTAGACAGCAAAGATGGGCCCCCTTCAGCTCTGGGCCCCAGAGCAGCTGCACCCCTTGCACCTATGGTAGTTACGCCCTTGGGTGGTTGTGGAGGAGGAGGTTGCAGAGGTGGTGGTTGCGGTGGAGGAGGTTGCGTAGGAGGAAGTGGCAGAGGAGGTGCAGTGGGAGGAGGAGGCCTGTGAGGTGCAGGTGGCAGAAAGTGGTAGGTATACATAATGCATCACTAATAATTTTTTGCCCTACTATTTGTTATGTAGCACTGCAGAATCAATTCTGTATTACTATAGTATTAAGTAAAAAACCTAAGTGGGTAACAACAGACACACTTAGGGGTTAGATAGGGTGACCAAGTCATCCCTTTCATCCGGGACACATCTTAATGACACAGGTTCTGGGGATGGCTTTCACCTTGATTGTAACTGCCACAGATCCTGTGTAGTTAATCTGTATCCTGGATTAAAGGGCTGACTTGGTCACTTTAGGGTTACATGTCCCTGCTGCAAGAGTACAATCTGTAGCCTCATATAGGTGAATAGAGTTTATAGTTTATTTATGTTTCTAAACTAGATTAAGTATGGCATTCATGGAGTATGGACAGGCGTGGCTTATAATGGAGTCACAAGTGGTCAGTGCCCCTGGTCCCTCCTCTAGCTAGCCCTGTGGTTGGCATGTATATTTGCCAACATAATTGTTGGTTGATTTTGACTTAATAATGATTATGTGCATGGGAGTGGGTTAGTTCTGCAGCTTCACCTAACTGGCAATATGACAATGATTTATGGAGCTGACCATGAGCAGCCAAGCCATCCATGATTGCACAAGTGTACTCTGCATTCCTGAGAGTTGACTAAGTCCCATGCCACGTTGCATCATAGAACAGAGACTGAGCGGTTTTTGATGAGTTGTTATTGGTGGAGCTCATTACATGCTTCTCATGTTAAAGGACAACAGCAGCATCAGCTTAGTCATGGGTGGGTTGGGATTCAGAAGGAGCACTATGACTGTGAGGTCTTCTACAGAGTAAAGGGTAGAGGGAAAAAAACAGACTTTACATTTAGTATGTATGCATGTATGTATGTATGTATGTATGTATGTATGTGTCATATACATCTATATATGTCTCTATATACCTATATATATATATATATATATATATATATATATATATATAGGAAACAAAATACCCAGCGCAAATAGTCCTCAAATAAGCAGTGTAATGTCCACAGTCTCCAATAAATGTGTGCTGTCCTCTTCAGAAGGGGGATCGTACCAAGATCCAATGGATACACATGCAAGGAAATCAAAGAAGAGACGCACCAATGAGCATAAATTCAACGTACATTTACTGCACACATAAAGCTCACGTACATTCAAGGTTTAAAATGATATGCTTGCCAGCCTGGTAGTACAGATAGCCACTGTCGACCTCTCCGATAGCGCGAACCACCACCGCCCAGCTGCAGACCAAAGGATCACACACCAAGACGCCGGAGTCTCGCCACAGACGAACAGGATCAGCAGGACCACCAGTGGAAGAAAGGACGTCACTCCGTCACACGAACAAGCCACGCCCAACGCGTTTCGACTACGGTCTTCGTCAGGGGGTGTGGTTAACCCAGGTAAGTAACAGATTTATATACCCTATTTCACAGGTGGCGTCATTTTCTCATCAATTAAGAAAAAGCCGGCAAGCATTTACAACTTAACGAGCACATTCACAATAATACATTCAAAATCCATTTAATACAATAAACCAAAAAACATATATTCAAAAACAGGCTGGTACCTAACAGCAAATATGCATCTTATTCAATTTATTATAAAAGAATTTTTCTTATTTTAAAAACATTTATATATAAATAGAAAATGGAGAATTAGAAAAATACAAAAATACAAAAATAGATATAAAAAACATGCATATATACATAAAAGGAATATCTACATATATATACATCTAAAAATATATGCTATTATGATGTCCGGTCTCAGCCTGAAACGACAAAATCTATTAAAAAACAATTCATAGTGCAGTTATCTATGTACTAAAATATATAGTAATATAGGATATCAGAAAATAGCAGCAGAGTAGGATTAGCAGCAAAAGTTGATAATTATGGAACCATGAACAATATTCTTAATTAACATAATATATATGTATATTAACCATAAGAAAGGAACATCTAATCAAGACAGAGGTAATTAAAGGTATAGCTACATAATATAAGACTTGAATGCGGTCGACACTACCACTGTGAACACGATGTCAGTTCGCAACCTCTTTAAAGCTGGATGGACAGAGCACAGCTCAACAGTGCCCAACCAGCCAGACAGCTGACGACACATGACATTCGATCTATCACAGAAAGGGGGTAATGTCGCAACCTTCATTCAGACCTC
This sequence comes from Crinia signifera, assembly GCF_055691185.1. Classification (NCBI taxonomy): domain Eukaryota; kingdom Metazoa; phylum Chordata; class Amphibia; order Anura; family Myobatrachidae; genus Crinia; species Crinia signifera. Next base: position 22,052,195 of record NC_139226.1, read on the forward strand.
GCGGGGCCATAGTTCCTAAGGTATAAATCCAGAAGGTTTCTCTTTTACTTAGTTTTTTCTGGATATCTCCACCACGTTCATCTAGGGTCACGTGTTCGATAGCTTTAAATATCAGATTTTCTATATTGGAATTGCAGCAATTGAGAAAGTGTCTCGGGACACTATGTAGGACTATTTTATTTTTAATGCTCCGAGCATGTTCTAATATCCGGAGCTTTAGTTGTCTTTCAGTTTTCCCTACATAGCGTTTCCCGCATCTACATTCCAAAAGATATATGACATTAGTCGTAGTACAACACATACGACTCTTAATATCAAAAGATTTGCTACCATCATGATTGAAAAATTTGTGTCGATCCCGACTAGCATGTCGACAGATCTTACACTTGTTACACGGGAAAAAACCTTTAGTTGTACATAACCAACGGTCTAACCACAGGGCTAGCTAACTGCACTATGAATTGTTTTTTAATAGATTTTGTCGTTTCAGGCTGAGACCGGACATCATAATAGCATATATTTTTAGATGTATATATATGTAGATATTCCTTTTATGTATATATGCATGTTTTTTATATCTATTTTTGTATTTTTGTATTTTTCTAATTCTCCATTTTCTATTTATATATAAATGTTTTTAAAATAAGAAAAATTCTTTTATAATAAATTGAATAAGATGCATATTTGCTGTTAGGTACCAGCCTGTTTTTGAATATATGTTTTTTGGTTTATTGTATTAAATGGATTTTGAATGTATTATTGTGAATGTGCTCGTTAAGTTGTAAATGCTTGCCGGCTTTTTCTTAATTGATGAGAAAATGACGCCACCTGTGAAATAGGGTATATAAATCTGTTACTTACCTGGGTTAACCACACCCCCTGACGAAGACCGTAGTCGAAACGCGTTGGGCGTGGCTTGTTCGTGTGACGGAGTGACGTCCTTTCTTCCACTGGTGGTCCTGCTGATCCTGTTCGTCTGTGGCGAGACTCCGGCGTCTTGGTGTGTGATCCTTTGGTCTGCAGCTGGGCGGTGGTGGTTCGCGCTATCGGAGAGGTCGACAGTGGCTATCTGTACTACCAGGCTGGCAAGCATATCATTTTAAACCTTGAATGTACGTGAGCTTTATGTGTGCAGTAAATGTACGTTGAATTTATGCTCATTGGTGCGTCTCTTCTTTGATTTCCTTGCATATATATATATATATATATATATATGTTATCCTTGGATGAGTGGCGCCACTTTATGCTTTAATAGATATATTCAAAAAACAACAATATTCCCTTATTGATGTAGGGTGTCGGCCCGTCTTAAAGTAACAAAGTACCGGTATAATACTTATAGAGAAATGTGCAGGGAAGAAATAAGACCTTGGCGACTAATTGTTGTAATAAATAGTATATAAAAATATCAAATATAAAAAATTTTATTATGACAATATAAGACAAATATATAAAAACGACCAGAAGGGGGCGGACTGCTACAAAATCAGACTTAAAATATTCGGGAGTCAGGGATACATAAAAGCATATATAAAACAAAAAGATATATATATAGAAAATTTTATATATAAAAAGGGGGAATGGGATATAAAAAGTACAAAATACAATGGATAAAAAATAGAAGTAATAGCAGCAAATTCAATAAAGAACGCTTATCTTTTTGAGAAGGTAGGAGGTCAGATACCCGACGCGTTTCGTCTATGTGACTTCTTCAAGGGGTAGAGAGCAACTGAGCTCAGGCCGGTATTTATACCTGTATGCCTGTCAGATACTCAGTGACATCACTTCCTGTGATTCACTGGATTAATAAATGGTGTAAAAAGTAAAAAGGAGATATTAGGGATTGTAGGGGCCAAATGAACATATGATTTTATACATAAATATGATGTCCAGCTAAATGCTATATATACAGGACTTAAAACGTTTTCAATCATAGTAAAAAACGTATATTGTATGAAGTTGCGGCACTTCCGCCACACTTCCTGTGTCCTTAGAGCGCGACTGCGCATGTCCGGCTTGTTAGATGTGATTAATGAGCGACGACCTCCTTTCTGTATGCGCCTGTGCCAGGAGGTTCTATTCAGAGATGCGAGTGTCTCATCTTCACATACTCAGCTCTAGTGGATGTGTCTGAAGTCGCGGGTGCCGGCGGCCATTTTCTTGTGGATCACATATAGGAAAACACCGTGATTCGACTGGCGGCCATCTTTTCAGAGGTAGTTCTCAACGTATGAGGCATATATAATGACAAGAACAAGGAACATAGTAACTACAAGTATCTGGGTTATATTTAACAGCAAAACGAACGGGGGTAATTCCCACAGTATCACTATGCGCTGATGATAAACGAAGTATGAATACTAATCATATAAAAACGTACTTGAAGAATTTATATATGAGAAGGTGATTTTAGATACATTGATTAATGCGATATAACGCTCAGTGAAAGTGGTAATTATAAAGTGCTAGTGCTAATATAGGAATAATAGTGTCAGATTCGTTTGTGACACATTCTAGAGAGTTAGTGACAGGATTATTAGAATTTAATAGATATATAAAGTGCTAGACTACTACTTAAAGTGCTGTGCATTTAATATTTAATAAGTTTATTTAGATATATACAGAAAACTAAAGTGCTATTAGGGTTAGGAAAAGGTGATACATATTCATAGAACATTAATCCAAGGTTATCTGGTTCACTGTTTTTACTACAGCACCAGGTTTTCCCAAGGGGTCTCCCATCTTTGTACTAGCCTGGCCCAACACTGCTTAGCTTCCAAGATCGGACGAGATTGGGCGTATCATAGTGTGGTTTGACTGTAGAGTAAAATGACGACACCTGGAGATGTTATTAGTGTTTTTATTAATAGTGAAGCAGAGTGAAAAGGAAAGAGGATTGTTATAATAATAAAATGGTAAGAGAACCTTAAAGAAAAGGTGCAATTTCATAATTGTCATTAAAACCCCGGGGATGTAGGGTGTCCAACTCAAAAATCCAATACATCTCACGTTGGGATAGTTTGTTCGCCAAATCTCCTCCTCTTGGTCCCAGTTTGACATGTTCTATGGCTTTAAAAGTCAGTCCTTCTGGGTTGGCATTGTGGTGCGTCTCAAAGTGCTTGTAGATGATATGGTTGTCAATTTTATTCTTTATATTTCGGTTATGCTCTTGGATTCTTAGTTTCAAAAGTCTCTTGGTTTTACCCACATACTTCAGATGGCATGGGCACTCTAGTAGATATATTACGGAAGATGTGTTGCAGTTCATGAAGTCTTTTATGTGATACTCTTTTGTATCGTTGTAGTTGGTAAATCTTTTCCTGGTGGGGTGGACAAATTTGCAGATGTTACACTTGCCGCATTTATAGGAACCAGTACATTTTAATCCGGAGTTGCTTTGTGTGCGTGAAGATGTAATGAGACTAGGTGCTATTAGATCTTTAAGGTTTTTGGATTTTCTGAAGATAACCTCAGGGTTAGGTGGTAGTAGTTCTTTCAGGATTGGGTCCATAAGAAGTAGATTCCAATGTTTCTTTAAACTCTGTTTAATTACCTGTTCGTGTTGGTTGTATGTGGTAATGAAGGCGATTGTGTCCTTTTTTTCCTCTTTGGTCTTATATTCAAGGAGATCGTCTCTATTAACCTGATTTACTTTCGTGATTGCATTCTGTAGGAGTTGGTCAGGGTATTCTTTTTCTTTAAATCTTCGTTTGTACATCTCAAGCTGGGCCTCGCATTCATCATTTCTATTGCAGTTTCTCTTTATACGGTTAAACTGGGAGTATGGGATATTTTCTTTCCATTTTCGCAGGTGATTACTTCTAAAATGTAGGTAGCTGTTGGTATCAACTTTTTTAATGAAGTTTTTGGTATTTACTTCGGCGCCTTCGCCCGTTAGAACCAAGTCTAGAAATTCAATCTTTGTTTTGTTGATACTGGAAGTAAAATTTAGGTTCATTTGGTTATCTCCAATGTACTCTAAAAACTTAAAAAACAGCTCCTCGTCACCTTCCCAAACTATTAAAATATCATCGATGTATCTCTTGTAAAATCTGATATTTTCCTTAAAAGCGTGGTCTGTATATATGAAACGTTTTTCCCAGCTCCCCATAAAAAGATTTGCAAAACTGGGTGCAAAGATAGTGCCCATTGCTGTGCCACATTTTTGAAGATAAAACTGGTCAAGAAATTTAAAATAGTTGTGACTTAAAATAAATTTCATGAGGTCGCATATAAAATTCTTGTGCTGTGGATTAAGTTCGTCATCTTCCTCCAGAAACTCCTTGCATGCTTCGATTCCCAATTGATGTTCGATACAAGTGTACAATGACTGTACATCTATTGTGGCCCAAAGGAATGAATCTTTCCATGTAAAATTTTTTAAAAGATTTAAAACTGTGGTGGTGTCCTTTAGATAGGCTGGTAAGTTTGTCACATGCTTCCGTAAAAAAAATATCCACATACTCCGACAAGTTAGAGGTCAAGGAGTCAATCCCTGCCACTATGGGTCGTCCTGGTGGGTTTTCTAGGAATCTACTTCTTATGGACCCAATCCTGAAAGAACTACTACCACCTAACCCTGAGGTTATCTTCAGAAAATCCCAAAACCTTAAAGATCTAATAGCACCTAGTCTCATTACATCTTCATGCACACAAAGCAACTCCGGATTAAAATGTACTGGTTCCTATAAATGCGGCAAGTGTAACATCTGCAAATTTGTCCACCCCACCAGGAAAAGATTTACCAACTACAACGATACAAAAGAGTATCACATAAAAGACTTCATGAACTGCAACACATCTTCCGTAATATATCTACTAGAGTGCCCATGCCATCTGAAGTATGTGGGTAAAACCAAGAGACTTTTGAAACTAAGAATCCAAGAGCATAACCGAAATATAAAGAATAAAATTGACAACCATATCATCTACAAGCACTTTGAGACGCACCACAATGCCAACCCAGAAGGACTGACTTTTAAAGCCATAGAACATGTCAAACTGGGACCAAGAGGAGGAGATTTGGCGAACAAACTATCCCAACGTGAGATGTATTGGATTTTCGAGTTGGACACCCTACATCCCCGGGGTTTTAATGACAATTATGAAATTGCACCTTTTCTTTAAGGATCTCTTACCATTTTATTATTATAACAATCCTCTTTCCTTCTCACTCTGCTTCACTATTAATAAAAACACTAATAACATCTCCAGGTGTCGTCATTTTACTCTACAGTCAAACCACACTATGATACGCCCAATCTCGTCCGATCTTGGAAGCTAAGCAGTGTTGGGCCAGGCTAGTACCAAGATGGGAGACCCCTTGGGAAAACCTGGTGCTGTAGTAAAAACAGTGAACCAGATAACCTTGGATTAATGTTCTATGAATATGTATCACCTTTTCCTAACCCTAATAGCACTTTAGTTTTCTGTATATATCTAAATAAACTTATTAAATATTAAATGCACAGCACTTTAAGTAGTAGTCTAGCACTTTATATATCTATTAAATTCTAATAATCCTGTCACTAACTCTCTAGAATGTGTCACAAAAGAATCTGACACTATTATTCCTATATTAGCACTAGCACTTTATAATTACCACTTTCACTGAGCATTATATCGCATTAATCAATGTATCTAAAATCACCTTCTCATATATAAATTCTTCAAGTACGTTTTTATATGATTAGTATTCATACTTCGTTTATCATCAGCGCATAGTGATACTGTGGGAATTACCCCCGTTCGTTTTGCTGTTAAATATAACCCAGATACTTGTAGTTACTATGTTCCTTGTTCTTGTCGTTATATATGCCTCATACGTTGAGAACTACCTCTGAAAAGATGGCCGCCAGTCGAATCACGGTGTTTTCCTATATGTGATCCACAAGAAAATGTCCGCCGGCACCCGCGACTTCAGACACATCCACTAAAGCTGAGGATGTGAAGATGAGACACTCGCATCTCTGAATAGAACCTCCTGGCACAGGCGCATACAGAAAGGAGGTCGTCGCTCATTAATCACATCTAACAAGCCGGACATGCGCAGTCGCGCTCTAAGGACACAGGAAGTGTGGCGGAAGAGCCGCAACTTCATACAATATACGTTTTTTACTATGATTGAAAACGTTTTAAGTCCTGTATATATAGCATTTAGCTGGACATCATATTTATGTATAAAATCATATGTTCATTTGGCCCCTACAATCCCTAATATCTCCTTTTTACTTTTCACACCATTAATTAATCCAGTGAATCACAGGAAGTGATGTCACTGAGTATCTGACAGGCATACAGGTATAAATACCGATACACCCACAGAAAAAGAAGTATCTTGTAGGGTGCACTGAGAATCAAAATATTTATTATAAAATATAACTTTTAATAGTTCCTATAAAAAGTCTCTTAATCAGATGGAGACCGCATGACCTTGTCTCAGAGTGAAATATTTAAAAGATAGAACAATGTGATAAGAATTGAAAAAATGTGAAAGAATTAAAATGAGAAGAAAAGAATGAACGTATGTGTGTCAGTTATTTATATATTTCTTGGCTTAAATTGCCTTTATAATAAATTTCTGCTTGCTGCTGTTATTATGTTGCTGCTGAGCAAACAGTAATGTTGCCACCAGGGTTTATTAAATTATAGAACAAAAGGAGAGGGATTAGTCGCACAAGACTATATATATGATGTTATGGATGACCCCCTATGATGCTATACAAAATTCAGTTTAATATGATAATGGCTGAAGAGGAGGTGTGCTACCCCAGGACAATAAGAAGTATCAAAAAACGAGAAGAAAACAGGAATGTCCTGTCTGTGTGGGTGCACCTATATCATTTAAAATTTATACTTTTATTAGATATGTTTTAAAAATTACTGCGAAATGTTAAAAAATAGGGAGAAATAGACAAACAACACTCAAAGTAGGAAATCACAAGTAATAAAATAAGGTGGCAGGCAGGCTGCTCTCACTAAATTCACTTCTATAATGAGGATGGATTAACATGTGTAAGTATATGGTGTTTGGTGTGTTTTCACATATAGTGTTTTCACCGTAAAATATCCACACAAGAGGTATGATCCCTGTTCCTGTTGGATATACAGAGAACAGGTACTGAGACAATCACCCTGTTACCCAGAAATCAGCTGGGAAAATATTGGGTGTGAGGTACAAAATATATATGCTGTCATTGAATCCTTGGCGGGCCCGCACAAGGAGATTCCTGTTATAGATCTCAAGGACTCGGCTATAGATAGATGTTAATCTGCTCTGTTCTCAGGATCTATCAGGCTAATGCGGAGTGGTGTTCACCGCAGAGCTCTGAGATCACTGATATCATGCAGGACACGTCTTTTAGCCGGTCTGCTCAGTGTTACAAATTCATTAGGCTGCCCGTATGTTAATAGTGCCTGAAATCAGAGCTCAATGGCTGAGCACTTTAACAAAAGCGGGTTCTAGCCAGTGCTGGTACCTCTTATATGACACTACCCTTATAAGGGCTGTGAGATATAGTGGATAGTATACACAGGTAATCAAAATAACATCCTAACAATGAAAAATAATAAAGAGTGAGGAGAGCTGGCTCTGCCTGCGCACCGCTAGCCGGCACGCGCTTCGCAGAACAGCTTTTTCAAGGCCAACCAGACCTTAGCCACGTCAGGAGTTTTATACCCCTGTGCGTCCCAGTCCGCCAATGGGAGGTCCGCCCGTGTGAGTATTTGCTACGGTATGCGAGCGGCATCAATTTCTGCTGTCGGGAATAGAAAGCGCGAAGTCTCCCTGTTGAAGTACATAGGTACATAATCTATCCTGACTGTGCATCAATGGCTCTCATATAATCGGTACGTTTCTCCACTGTATATCTGATGGAGGCGTACCTGTATTGCGATGTAGTGGGCTGATAATAAATTGATGTATGGTTGATAGGTAATCTGTCACGATCCGCTGATGTTTTATCGTCAGCGGGTTTAATGCTTAATTGCGGTTTCATAATTAATGGTCTGTCCATCATCCTAAACGCCCTGCCTTCATGTAATCTCCGATCGTCGGGATGTGACTGTGGAGAAATAAATTCTCCAATCCGTCTATTTTCGCAGAGTGTGGTTGAATTTTATCAACACATCTTATGTCGTCATGTGTGTCAGATACATAATTCCTGGTAATTCTGAACTATGAGTGCCTTGTTAGGGAAATATGTATCATTCTCATGTCAGTTAAAACACTGTCAACACGTATTGTGTCGCCCTTCGTGTCAGTGATATTGGTCCTCCTGAGTCCGGGATCGTGAGTATAGTGTGCTACTCTCTTGTCAGATAACACCATATCATCATCACCCCTGTGACTGGGTTAATGTTTTGATCTCATTGTTTAGTGAAACTCAGGGGTGCAGTTGTTACTCTTATGTATTACTGTGGAGACTTCAGGAGAAAATTCCCTTTGTGCATAGTTGGAGGTAATCGTGATTTGTATGGTCTCAGCAGTGATCGACACATCCTGTGTCGTCCTGATTGATGTCGGTTACATTTGTTGCTACACAAATGTATGTTGGACATGTTCATTGGAATTTAATGCCTATGTTGGTAAACAAAAATTGTCAAGGAAGCAAGAATTCTGCTTGAATTCAATTGGATAGGCTAAAACCTTGTTGAGGTAAGCGGAGACATATCTCGTGTTGTCCTGTTTTATACATGAGAAATAATTCGTTTGATAGAGTAATGATATATGCCTTTGGCTCAAAATCCCATATAGCATGTTTCTCATGGGGTCGCTGGTGCCTTGCCATTAACAGTAATAGTAAAACAGTAGTTGACACCCGTTTTAGTTGTTCATGGTATGGAGCGTCATTGTGAATATTTGTATCAATGTCTTATCCTTCGATACATTACTATCCAGGCTATTCGTACTTAAGTTAATGTTTCCTTTCCAATGTTATTCAGTATCAGTGCCCCGAGGTAGACTTCTTTATTGATTAGGATGGGTATAGGGATAGAGGATGTACATCTTACAGATGTACAGTAGGATTTGGATGATGGTCAACACATCTTGTGTCATCATTGTTGGTACCAATGGAATTCCCTCGTAAACAAATGTGTTGAAAAAGTTTTCACATGCGGTTATGTTGATTTCTAATATTATTGGAATCAGAAAACATTATGTCCTCAGTTGTCATGTTTCATATGCGCATATTTATAACTTAAAAGGGTAAAGGTAGGAGTATCTATTTATATATTCAATGAGAGAGCACTGTATCATATGGCAGTGTTAATTTTTCTCATATGAGCAATGTTTTCTGCTGCTCAGTAATATGTGATTTTTCTGATTTTTTCTCCCAGCTGTGTAGTGATTTTATACACGTCCGCACTATAGAGGTGCGTGGGGATGGAAAGGACCTTTACAGATCAAATTGTCAAGGATATGTCCCTTCAATATTTTATTCTTTATTCTGCATGTCCCTGTTTCTGTATTTAAGCGGACTTACCGCCAGACCGGGTGCAGTTGGACCATATAGTTTTATTGTCACACCTCTCCTTGAGATGGAGTCAAATTAATATAATATAACCCATTTATATCAATAGGATCTCTGTTACCCAAAAATTAAGTGATGTCCTCGCTGGGTTAAGAATGGTTGTATAGGTGTGTGACAATCATAAACGGACTGATAATAAGATAGTACTTCTTGGTCCTAGGGTGATTTATGTTAACACCCCTTATAATATTATTCCCCACCTCTCCTCAATCCCGGTACTAAGCGGTTTACCGCCGGGAAGTGCCGTGACAGATATGTTAAATTAAATGTTTCACATATACTCAGTTGTAATTAAACGTGCCTCAGTTGGACATACAGCATTTAATGTCTTTTTTTGTGTACATACAAAAGAATTTTTCACATAAATTGAGCAGTAATTACTGTTTTATTTTTTCTTTTAGACACTTGTATTCACATTAGGGTATTATTCTCTGTGTGTTCGTGCACATAATTCCCTTTATTCACCCCAACATTATAGGGGTTATGACAGTTAAATGTGCCAAGGTAGGGAGCGCTAAGCGCTGGTTCCCAGTGAAGGAGTATCAATTACAAGTGTTATACAGTAATAAGCGGTCGCATCCGCCTGTCTGTTTAGTTGCGGGTAGCACAATATGTATGCTCCCGGCAATATCAGTCTGTTTCCCTGTTTATGCGGTCGCACAAAGTATGCTGCGCCGCTGCCTGTCAGTCTGTCTCAGATAGCACTGAGGGTGTGCTCCTGACGTGGCTGAGTGTTTGCCGCTATTAGAGTCACAAAATATATAATGGTACAGGTTCCGGGTAGCTTTTAGAATATGCTCCCGGCGTAACTGCACATATGTACCGCTATCGGCTTATGTGACAGGCTGCCTATTAGCACAAGTCCCGGGGAGCATTAAGAGTATGCTCCCGGCGTGATTGTACATTCATGCCGCTGTCGGCTTTTGTGACAGACTGCCTACTAGCACAGGTCCCGGGTAGTGTGTGTTCGTGCCGCTGTCAGCTTCAATGTCAGGCTAAGTGCCTATACAGACTGTGTTAACAGAATAACTATATGCTCATACAAATAAACCCTAAGTGGAACAGCTATACTGGCTGACTACACAAACATATCATTCTAATCTGACTACCAACGACCGTTTCACTATCGCTTCCTCAAGGTATCAACCAGACTGTTCTCCTGGACGGGTTTAAATCCCCCGCCTTCATTTCTCATTGGATGAGTGTCACTGTTCATTTTCTTGTGGATACTCCCCCTCTCTATCCATTATATGTAAAAGGAGTTCCTGATACATTTTTACTGATATCTTGTCAGTTTTTGTCTAAATCTGACATCATAATAACTTTTCACTAAGATGTCATAAGTTTCATTGCATCTGGATTATTCATTATGAAAAGTGGCATTTTTTTATATATTGTTTTTTATTTTTTAATTTTTTAATTTTTTAATTGTTATTTTTTGTTTATTTTAATTATTTTCAATTTATCCACGACTGTTAATATCTAAGGATACATGTACTATATACGTATCATGCCTTCCTACGAATTAAACTGGTATTTGTCATAATATTTTTATAGTCTGTTACATTCCATTATCTGACCTTATTGGGTGTCAAAATATGGGGGACTCTTGCTATTATCATTGAGTCTTCTTTCTTGTTGATTATATCCATGTATTATTTGCATGTATTATTCATTATCATTTTATCTTATTTATTTTATTATTCATGCACAGCCTACTTGTAAATTGTGTTTTTATATCAAAAGACACAACGTCATTCATGTTAATAATAATTGGATACATTGAGTGGTAAATTATTTGAAAAGATTTATTTAAGACAATTCTTATGTGAAAAAGGAAAGAAAAAAATGGATTAATGAGATGTGGTTTTGTGTGTCTTCTAGGGATAAATAATATTAATAAAATTAAATAAAATAAATTATTATTGTTAAATATACATCTATTGGTGAGAGAAAAACGTGATAATAAAAAACAAACCGTAAACATAAGTGAAAATAGACCGTGACAATTTAGAAAAGATGTGATTATTGTTACTTGATATATGCGGTGAAATATGTGATTATATCACGATAGACGTTGTGCACAATTACTTATGTGTACATGAGTTTTTCTTTTTATTATTGCAAATTTTTAATACTTTTTTAGGATTTATATACGTCTTCTATATCTCTTATACAATATTATTGACAAATGTACAGTATAATATTTCTCCATTTATTCGTTTATTAGATATTAAATCTAATTTACTATAGATATCCAGTGGTGCAGGATTACATCTTACTGATCCCTATTCATATAGCCCTAAAACCCTCAATACTATATATATCGGGGATATTGCTATTTATAAGGGCAATTGATTAAAGGGAGAGGGAAGAAAGAGGGGGAAGTTTTAGGATGGGAGAAAGAACCCAGTTTGAATGGGCTACAATTGAAAACATGGAGGGTACAAAGGAAGGTTTTATAATTCAGGTAATGTGGGACGGGTTAGTGTAAAGAATTTTTGATTTTTTTTTGAATTTTTTGATGTCCTTCATAAGTCCCCCAAAGGGGTTAACAGGTGTACTTCTCCATTTTTCTTGTCTGTTCGTAAGATCTTGATTAAGGCTGAACAGTGACATTTTTGTTGATTGACTAGGTTGATTTAGATTCAATAGTATTATTTGTAAATGTATTTTTCAAGGGTATATTACCCTATTTTAATTTGAACAGCACTGTGCTCGGAATAAGAATCTGGTAGAACACCAGTTTTAACTTGGAAGACACAAAAGAAGGAATTCCCGCACCAGTATCTTTTGTTTGGATTCTTCTCCCCCAGTTGTTTTCAAAAAACTTAGTGGAGATCCAATCTTCCACTAAACTTGTCCGGGGGGTGCTACCCACTACTTAAAGTTAAACCTATACACTGGCTTGAGGTACATTGGCATGACAAGTAGACAGCTGAGAATAAGGGTGATGGAACACATCAGAAATATCAAAAATGCAGGGCGTGACCGGGAGAATTTCAAACAACTTACCAGTGTGGCGAGACACTTTTTGAAACACCATGGCGGGAGACCAGATAAACTACAAGCATTCGGAATAGAAAAACTTAACCTTGGAATAAGAGGGGGAGATGTCATGAAGGAACTCCTTAAAAAAGAATCCAAGTGGATCTTCCGAATGAATAGTGTAGAACCATGGGGCATGAATGAGACCAACCAGTTCACCTGCTTTCTTTGATTCCGGAATATGAGAACGAATCCAGGCCCTGCAACCTTCCCTTTGTCCTTCTTTTCCATCATCAAAAAATTCAAAAAAAATTCAAAAATTCTTTACACTAACCCGTCCCACATTACCTGAATTATAAAACCTTCCTTTGTACCCTCCATGTTTTCAATTGTAGCCCATTCAAACTGGGTTCTTTCTCCCATCCTAAAACTTCCCCCTCTTTCTTCCCTCTCCCTTTAATCAATTGCCCTTATAAATAGCAATATCCCCGATATATATAGTATTGAGGGTTTTAGGGCTATATGAATAGGGATCAGTAAGATGTAATCCTGCACCACTGGATATCTATAGTAAATTAGATTTAATATCTAATAAACGAATAAATGGAGAAATATTATACTGTACATTTGTCAATAATATTGTATAAGAGATATAGAAGACGTATATAAATCCTAAAAAAGTATTAAAAATTTGCAATAATAAAAAGAAAAACTCATGTACACATAAGTAATTGTGCACAACTTCTATCGTGATATAATCACATATTTCACCGCATATATCAAGTAACAATAATCACATCTTTTCTAAATTGTCACGGTCTATTTTCACTTATGTTTACGGTTTGTTTTTTATTATCACGTTTTTCTCTCACCAATAGATGTATATTTAACAATAATAATTTATTTTATTTAATTTTATTAATATTATTTATCCCTAGAAGACACACAAAACCACATCTCATTAATCCATTTTTTCTTTCCTTTTTCACATAAGAATTGTCTTAAATAAATCTTTTCAAATAATTTACCACTCAATGTATCCAATTATTATTAACATGAATGACGTTGTGTCTTTTGATATAAAAACACAATTTACAAGTAGGCTGTGCATGAATAATAAAATAAATAAGATACAATGATAATGAATAATACATGCAAATAATACATGGATATAATCAACAAGAAAGAAGACTCAATGATAATAGCAAGAGTCCCCCATATTTTGACACCCAATAAGGTCAGATAATGGAATGTAACAGACTATAAAAATATTATGACAAATACCAGTTTAATTCGTAGGAAGGCATGATACGTATATAGTACATGTATCCTTAGATATTAACAGTCATGGATAAATTGAAAATAATTAAAATAAACAAAAAATAACAATTAAAAAATTAAAAAATTAAAAAATAAAAAACAATATATAAAAAAATGCCACTTTTCATAATGAATAATCCAGATGCAATGAAACTTATGACATCTTAGTGAAAAGTTATTATGATGTCAGATTTAGACAAAAACTGACAAGATATCAGTAAAAATGTATCAGGAACTCCTTTTACATATAATGGATAGAGAGGGGGAGTATCCACAAGAAAATGAACAGTGACACTCATCCAATGAGAAATGAAGGCGGGGGATTTAAACCCGTCCAGGAGAACAGTCTGGTTGATACCTTGAGGAAGCGATAGTGAAACGGTCGTTGGTAGTCAGATTAGAATGATATGTTTGTGTAGTCAGCCAGTATAGCTGTTCCACTTAGGGTTTATTTGTATGAGCATATAGTTATTCTGTTAACACAGTCTGTATAGGCACTTAGCCTGACATTGAAGCTGACAGCGGCACGAACACACAGCAACGCCGGGAGCACAGTTACTGTGCTACCCGGGACCTGTGCTAGTAGGCAGTCTGTCACAAAAGCCGACAGCGGCATGAATGTACAATCACGCCGGGAGCATACTCTTAATGCTACCCGGGACTTGTGCTAATAGGCAGCCTGTCACATAAGCCGATAGCGGTACATATGTGCAGTTACGCCGGGAGCATATTCTAAAAGCTACCCGGAACCTGTACCATTATATATTTTGTGACTCTAATAGCGGCAAACACTCAGCCACGTCAGGAGCACACCCTCAGTGCTATCTGAGACAGACTGACAGGCAGCGGCGCAGCATACTTTGTGCGACCGCATAAACAGGGAAACAGACTGATATTGCCGGGAGCATACATATTGTGCTACCCGCAACTAAACAGACAGGCGGATGCGACCGCTTATTACTGTATAACACTTGTAATTGATACTCCTTCACTGGGAACCAGCGCTTAGCGCTCCCTACCTTGGCACATTTAACTGTCATAACCCCTATAATGTTGGGGTGAATAAAGGGAATTATGTGCACGAACACACAGAGAATAATACCCTAATGTGAATACAAGTGTCTAAAAGAAAAAAATAAAACAGTAATTACTGCTCAATTTATGTGAAAAATTCTTTTGTATGTACACAAAAAAAGACATTAAATGCTGTATGTCCAACTGAGGCACGTTTAATTACAACTGAGTATATGTGAAACATTTAATTTAACATATCTGTCACGGCACTTCCCGGCGGTAAACCGCTTAGTACCGGGATTGAGGAGAGGTGGGGAATAATATTATAAGGGGTGTTAACATAAATCACCCTAGGACCAAGAAGTACTATCTTATTATCAGTCCGTTTATGATTGTCACACACCTATACAACCATTCTTAACCCAGCGAGGACATCACTTAATTTTTGGGTAACAGAGATCCTATTGATATAAATGGGTTATATTATATTAATTTGACTCCATCTCAAGGAGAGGTGTGACAATAAAACTATATGGTCCAACTGCACCCGGTCTGGCGGTAAGTCCGCTTAAATACAGAAACAGGGACATGCAGAATAAAGAATAAAATATTGAAGGGACATATCCTTGACAATTTGATCTGTAAAGGTCCTTTCCATCCCCACGCACCTCTATAGTGCGGACGTGTATAAAATCACTACACAGCTGGGAGAAAAAATCAGAAAAATCACATATTACCGAGCAGCAGAGAACATTGCTCATATGAGGAAAAATTAACACTGCCATATGATACAGTGCTCTCTCATTGAATATATAATTTAATAAACCCTGGTGGCAACATTACTGTTTGCTCAGCAGCAACATAATAACAGCAGCAAGCAGAAATTTATTATAAAGGCAATTTAAGCCAAGAAATATATAAATAACTGACACACATACGTTCATTCTTTTCTTCTCATTTTAATTCTTTCACATTTTTTCAATTCTTATCACATTGTTCTATCTTTTAAATATTTCACTCTGAGACAAGGTCATGCGGTCTCCATCTGATTAAGAGACTTTTTATAGGAACTATTAAAAGTTATATTTTATAATAAATATTTTGATTCTCAGTGCACCCTACAAGATACTTCTTTTTCTGTGGGTGTATAGGTTTAACTTTAAGTAGTGGGTAGCACCCCCCGGACAAGTTTAGTGGAAGATTGGATCTCCACTAAGTTTTTTGAAAACAACTGGGGGAGAAGAATCCAAACAAAAGATACTGGTGCGGGAATTCCTTCTTTTGTGTCTTCCAGGTATAAATACCGGCCTGAGCTCAGTTGCTCTCTACCCCTTGAAGAAGTCACATAGACGAAACGCGTCGGGTATCTGACCTCCTACCTTCTCAAAAAGATAAGCGTTCTTTATTGAATTTGCTGCTATTACTTCTATTTTTTATCCATTGTATTTTGTACTTTTTATATCCCATTCCCCCTTTTTATATATAAAATTTTCTATATATATATATCTTTTTGTTTTATATATGCTTTTATGTATCCCTGACTCCCGAATATTTTAAGTCTGATTTTGTAGCAGTCCGCCCCCTTCTGGTCGTTTTTATATATTTGTCTTATATTGTCATAATAAAATTTTTTATATTTGATATTTTTATATACTATTTATTACAACAATTAGTCGCCAAAGTCTTATTTATTCCCTGCATATATATATATATATATATATATATATATATATATATATGTGTGTCACCTTTCATTTATTAGAGTTAAGTGGATGAATAAACATGCAGCGGCACTCAGAGGTAACTTGAAAAAACTTAAATACAGCAATTATTAGAAAATGCTGGGTCACAGACGTTTCGGGGCTATGATACCCCTTTTTACCTTGAAAAAAGGGTATCATAGCCCCGAAACGTCGGTGACCCAGCATTTTCTATTTAATGCCATATTGAAGTTTTTTACAAGTTACCTCTGAGTGCATGTTTATTCATCCACTTAAATCTGCATATTATTCCGTAAGGTAACGGGGCATAAGGAAATAAGGAGAGTGCCAGGCCGTTGGCTAACTATATATATAGATGTATAGATAGATAGATAGATAGATAGATAGATAGATAGATAGATAGATAGATAAATAGTCACACATAGCAGAGGAAATTTAATAGGACAAGAGATTCAGAAAGTGAAAGAGTTAGTAAAAAATCTCTTTTTTTATAGCTGCAATCATTTACACTTCGCAATCAAATTGGTTTTGCACTGTAAATGATTGCCGCTTTAAAAAAAAAACCTGGAGATTTCTTACCAAATCTCTTACTTTCTGAATCTCTCATCCTATTACATTACCCCCAGTGTGTACTGTTTAAATATATGGGACGTTTAGATTTAATAGATTAATTCTTGACACCTTACTCTCTGTCCACATCCACCCACCTCTGCTCTTCCCACTACCACCAGCTGCTGAGCCATGGAACCAATGAAATTAATCCATTCCTACTTCCCCCCATCAATCCACCATAAACATTATTGCATCCATTACTTACGCTGGTGTTGAGTACTATACTTCACTTTTATGTCTCATCCTTCTCACTTGAAGTGTGCAGTGGGAGCCATTAGGGAATAAGGTATTGTCCATGAACAGAAAACATTTATTTTTATTTCAAATGATTGTATTATAAAAGGAGTGTAACGTGAATATAAAGGTACTTCCTCATCTTTGCGGCCACCGCTTACGCTATGGATTTTATGTAGTGCTGCTCCCCACACTTTTGGCTTGGTGGCTACCTTTGCTCACTGTTACTTTACTAAATGTAATAGATGGTGGCGTGGACACCTGAAGGTGGCATGGACCCAGGGTGGTGGTCTACACTCTTCTGGATTTATAATTTCATCTCATGTCCATAGGTACATTTTATTAAATATAGTAAACATCTTTTACCTAAAGAAAAAAAATGTCTCTAGACCAGATTTGTAACGGTTTGGTTTTATTTGTATCGGTTAAGTAGAGAGTAATGTATCTGGCGTAGCGGTGGCCACAAAGATGAGGAATTACCAATATAAATTATATAAAATTGTATTGATGAGATTGTTTTGTCAATACTGTAAGTATTAAATATTTTTTTTTTTATTTGAAACTTTGTAGTAGAACATTTGACAACATGGAAGACACTTCAGCTGCATTTGACATCACAAGTAACGTAACAGATTACAGCCCCCAGAATGGAAATGAAGACTATACACTGTTTTTTTACATTTTAGTAATCAGTATTTCAATTATTTATAATGTAATCTTGATACTGGGAATTATCGGGAATGGATTGGTCATCTGGATTGCTGGTTTCAAGATGAAGAAGACAGTTAATACTATCTGTTTTCTCAACCTAGCTGTTGCTGACTTTACTTTAAATGCCATCATCCCTCTGCAAATTTTGGTGGAGTTGTTCGAAAGACGGATTCTCTTCAGTGTAATTATTTGCAAGGCTGTATCAACTGTATTGTACCTCAACATGTTTCTCAGCACCTCTTTCCTAATGATCATCAGTGTTGACCGATGTACATCAGTCCTGTGTCCTGTGTGGTCACAAAACCACCGAACTCACAGATTATCTTCAATGATCTCCGCAGTTATCTGGGCATCCTGCTTTTTACTTAGTTCCCCATATCTTGTTTTCATGGACATTACTGATCACCCAATTAACAATATTTCATACTGCATTCCCATATATGGTGAAGACCATCATAAGTCACAGATGAGGAGCAAAGCTATGCAAATTACTAGATTTGTCTTCATGTTCCTGATCCCATTTTCGATAATAATGATTTGTTATAGCCTTGTCACATGTAGACTGAGAAGAAGTAGGAATCTTTCTGGATCTGGTCGACCCTTTAAAGTCATCATTACCGTTGTAATTTGTTTCTTCTGCTTTTGGTTCCCAATCCATTTATTGTCCTTATTAGAGTATATGAATACTGAAATCGATGAAAATATAATGTTTATCATGGATAGCATTGCTGCTTGCTTATGTATCCTTAACAGCTGTGTAAATCCCATCATCTATGTATTTGTCGTGAGGGATGCAACAAAACCCTCAATTCTTTTCAAGCCTCACGATCACAGTTTGATTTAAAATTATAACACAAAATTTATTTGTAAAACATTATACAAATCGTTCCAGAAGAGAATCAAATCTATTCTTATGTATTATGGCTTCACAAAAAGAATTTATGATATCACCTGCAATAATAAATCTATATAATAAGTTGAAGAGTCTGTGTGTGTGTGTGTGTGTGTGTCCGTCGCATTGCGGACACACCGTGGCACTCAGAGACACCAAATTTGGCAACAAGATACCTCTTGACCCGGTGGTGTGCAGCCCGAAGCCGTTTTTGGGAAATTTCACTTAGAATTTTAAAAAACACCAAGTTTTAATTTTCCTTCATTGATGATCTGGGGAAAAGATTGACGATCTGGGAAACCGTGGACGAAGGAACAACTCCACACCTGATTTCATTGCTGTCATTCAGTATGAATGACACATTCTAACATTATGGTGAAGGCTTTAAACAATTAGGAAATAATTGAGGATATACATAGACCACACAAAACACACACACGTACACATTGTACACGCACACACACACACACACACACACACACACAGTACACCACATACGCACACATAGCACACAGCACACAACACACACATTTATACGTAGAGCACCTCACACACTTAAGCTGTGAACACACGGGGGAGATTGTTGCTGAAATCGCTGGAAACACACCGCATGCAGTACAATACAAATCCATACACACTACAACACACACCCAAGAACAGTACAACAAACACACAACTCCTGGCTTCAAACAATTCTATGGAGACGGACCACGATAAAATGGCCGCCCCATAAAGCAGACAGTTCTCTGAAACTGTTTGCGGTATGGGGACAGCCATTTTATCGTGGTCCGTCTGCATAGAATTATTAATTGAAGCCAGGAGGGGAGCCGGGACGCGCAGACAGGTAAGCCTGCAGCGATGGGGGGTTGGGGGGTGGCACCGGCGGCCGGGGTGGGGAGGGGTGCGCCCCCCCATTAACGGCGGGGGTGGGGAGGCCGGCGGGGAGGGGGGGCGCCCCCCCATTAATGGCGGGGGGGCGCCCCAAACTAAGCTACGCCACTGAGAACACACACACTTAAACATTGCCAGGATATGCACAGATACACACACACATATACGTAGCGCACCTCACAAACTTACACATTCGGCAGATATACACACAACACACACACATAACACACAACTCACAGTACAACACACACAAACATTCACTACAACACACACCCAAAAACAGTACAATACACAGAACACACACTTAAACATTGCACAGATACACACACATAACAAACCTCTAACAGCACAACACACACCCACATTCACCACACACACCCAAAAAACAGTACAACACACACAAAACACACATTTAAACTTTGCACAGATACACAAAGACACAACACACACATACTGTATATACATAGCACACCTCACACACTTACGCATTGGACAGATACATACACTATAACACACAAAACCACATACATTACAACACACACACAAACAGTACAACACACACAAACACACAGAACACATAAAAAAAATAATTTGCCGTTTATTTAACAGTCTGTACCGGCATATAAAAACTGTACCTAATGTACCATTTCTACTTTGTTCCCCATATCTGTCTCTCCAGTCCTCCAGTTGCACTGAGAAATCTTTGTCCTGGCCAATGCACCCATTGATCAATACAAAGTGGGTACACTGCACTCACCCTGTTAGTCAGTTGGATATCAGGCACTGCTCTGCCTTAAGGGTTTCCCAGACTCTTTTGGTTCATAGATAATGTTTGGTCGATGGGCATGAGCGCTGCATGCGTTTGTTTGAATGTTATGGGTGTAAGAAGTTGAAGAATAAGACTAAGATGAAGATTTGTCATGTTATAGTGTACAATTTACTCAATAAATCGTGAAAAAAATATGTGTACATAGTACAATCAAGAAAAGAAAGTAGGATTAAAAAATAAATTATGATTCAAACTGATAATTGTTTGGATGGCGGTGGGTTGCGAAACAAATCTATAGGTGGAGGGGGTATGGATATTGTGGGCATAATTGGTGTTTGGTACACCTACAGGGGGTACCCAGATAATGAGAAATTTTCACTACAGTGTCACCGTAGGGGGATTTCCAATTGGGGTTCAGGTGGTCTTTTAGGGACCCCTTTACAATTCCGTTGGTCTCTTCTCCTGGAGCCTATGGTCTCCCTCAGTGATTGACTATCATTAAGGGAGACCGTAAGCTCAAGGAGAAGAGACCTACAGGATTGTAAAGGGTCCCTAAAAGACCACCTGGACCCCAATTGGGAATCCCCCTATGGTGACAATGTGATTGTAACACTGTAGTAAAAATCCCATCAATCACCTACCCATGTAGGTGTAACAAACACCAATTATGCCCACAATATCCATACCCACCTATAGATTTGTTTCACAACCCACCCCATCCAAACAATTATCAGTTTGAAACAGAACTTATTTTTTCATCCTACTTTCATTTCTTGATTGTACTTCTATGTACACTTAAATTTTTTCCACGATTTATTGAGTAAATTGTACACTTTGTAACATGGCAATTCTTTTTCTCAGTCTTATTCAACTTCTTACACTCAAACCTAGTCAATGCACCCATTGATGATTGTGATGGCTGGATCAGTGGATTGGCTCGGCGGGTGTAGGGAAGAATTTGGCCCATTGCACCCATTCCCAGTGGGGCATTACAGTGGTGCGGGTAGCGTGCGTCGCGTCATGACATCATGTGGCCAGGCCCGTGGACCTGCTCCCACACTCAGGGGCTGCCCCACTGTTTGGTAGAGATGCCCGGTGCATGTGCTTTACAGATCCCCAGACCTCAGAGACTGCTGCAGGTTCGGTGAGGGGAGTGGCAGTGGCAGGGAGCAGTGAATTTTTAATTAATTATGGCGGGGTAAGTAACGCCCACCCCGGTCCCTTCGCACTCAGCGCCTGTAATTACACACCCTAGAAACTGTACAATTTGAAAGTATAGAAATGGAGGTGTGGCCACGTCCCTTTCTGATTTTTTACCGATTTCTGACCCTCAGATGTTGGAGGATACAGTAGGTGCTAAATCTCAGGAGTGGATGTGGAATTCATCAACACATACAAGTTATCAACTCAGGAGCGTTGCGTTTCAAACAACAACACCACACCTGATTTCATTGCCGTCATTGAGTATCAATGCAAACACATTCTAACATTATGGTGGAATCTATAACACATTACAATCTTAGGTCTTTGGCACAGCATATTGTAAGATGACATTTTTCAGCAATTTTGGAAATAAAGAAACCCCAAGGGTTTCCCGGGCAACGCCGGGCGGGTCAGATAGTAATAAATACCTAGGGAGTTATCCTGTTTAATATACATTTATAGTGGGGTGGTGGACGTCTATTCACTATGGTACCATCCATTCACTGTATTTATAAGGATTTACCCTTTAAATACAATGTTTGGGCAATGAGGGGATCAATATATTTAATGTGAAGTAAATAATTCTATCAATTAAAAAAATAGGTTACAATATACAATACAGTAGACTGCATTAAAACACTTTTCTTGCTCCCAAGACCCGGATTGACGCTTCATTGCTGCATTACCTGTGGGGATTTCCTTCTTCCATGGCGGGAACCCTGGCAAGTAGAAAAGAAAGTAAGTGGAGTGCCGGACATCAGTACAAAAAAAACAAAACATATGGTACTTGTGTATTATCACGGCGCCCACGATATTAAGTCGCACGAAATATAATCGCATTGCATGCCATACACCCGATGCACACCGATGCGATGCAATTTTAAATTGTATAAGCCCCCTGTACGATTTTAAATTGTATAAACACTCTAATGGGGGCTTACATTGTTAAATGCACCCCCACGCCACCCCCACTATGAACGCCAACCTGAAGCGTGGCGAGCGCAGCGAGCCCGCGAGAGGCGGCGGTACGCATCCTCCGAACTTTTCATACCCCCACTATCCACGTTGTTGATCTTATACAGCTTGACGAGCGCAGAAAGCCACTGAGCCCGAAGCGTGGCGAGCGGACGCGTATTACTTTACATGTATTCCGCGTCCCCTCGCGGGGCTCATATGCCTTATGGTCTGCGATGCGCTGGGCGCCGTGCTAGTACACAAGTACCAAACATATATAAACACAGGAGAGGGTTGGATGCAGCACTTCATGTACAATAATGTAATAAATTATACAATGGAAAAATATCATACATCAGTTAGTCTTCTTGTTTAATATCCTACAGTATAGTTAGTATACAGAACATTTTATTTACATATGACTATTAGTACAGGTTGAATATCCCTTATCCAAATTATTCTGAAAACCTTACATTCCAGAAAGTGAATAAACGTTTTTCATTGCTAACAGCACTTCTGGGGACATCTGTAACTGGAACTAAATATGTGCAATAAAATTATTGCTTGACATTCAAATTCAGTGGCTGATATAGGAAACAAAATTTGTTTCATGTTTTGAAAACTTTTTTTATGCACAAAAAAAATATATATATTTGTGTGTATTTCATGTGTTTAATGTGTTTGTACAACATAAATGTAAGAAACCTCAATCATTAAAATATAAAAATATTATGAAATATGGAATAATCCGTTTTCCAAAATGATTTGGGTCCCAAGCATTTTGGATAAGGGACACAGAAGACATACAGAAGCCATACAGAAGCTATACAGTTAGAAAGCAAGGATTGCAAGTAATCCCCCCCCCCCCCCCCCGCCCCCAAGAGAGGAGGTGATCGACAGAAATGACTGCTGCAACGTGAACACCATTGCACCTGCTGGACGAATATCTATCGTTAAACTTTTTCCTATAAGGTTGCGCTCCATTTATTGTGTCACCATCTTTCTTGTTTAACATGTTCGTGTTTGCAACATATTTTCATAACATCTTTCATCATGTTTACCCTCTTATTCGTGGTATTGTGGTATTCACTCCTTTTAGGATTTATTGCATATTGACATATTGGACAGCCCATGTCCTTTGATGTCTATTACTATGTACACCATGAATTTATATATTACTGAGCTACTGTATGTATGCTACCATTTCTACCTTCATCCTGTGTTCTAATGTGTTTTCTAATTCACTTGTTTCTGTGTATACAGATCTCTATGGCAACCCGCTCCAGCGGATGCTGAGCGCATCGCTGATGCTGTCACCCCTGGTCACCTGGGCTGGAACACCGGAGATCGCGGAGGGTGTTTGATGTGGGGAGCTTACTTAGGTAAGTGCTTTGTTGAATGTAGTGTACTCTGATGAAGGAATTAAATTTCCGAAACTGTTAGCACACTTAGCTGTTTGTGGTGTCAGCTTCTTACTATTTATTCGAAAATTTTCTCTTGTGGAGTGCCACCAGCACCGTACCTCTGTCTATATATATATATATCACGGACAATGAAGAAAACAGACTCAGCTTAGTAGCTTTATGTTTCAATTTGTGATTAGAATTTTCATCAGAAGCAAGTGATATATGAGACAAACAGGGTATAAATACCTTATCCAGGGGAGTGCACAGCTATCTGCTCCGTGCTTCCTCCGGCATCCACGTGCGCAGTCCGGTGCCCCTTAGTGACATCACCGGCGTCTGCTGGTTGCTAGGAGACGGCAGGGTCCCAGCATCCACAGTCATCAGATCCACAGACAAAATTGTTATATGAAGTAGCATTTTTATTTGGAGAATTCTCAATTGTACTAATCAGAGATGTTGTAAATGCTCTAATAGTGGAACTGTTAGAAGGATGGTCAAAGAGTACCCGAGATTTAAGGGGAGGTCTTAAGGTGTCTGGAATTTGTGGCAACATGTTATCTTGATTGCCAAAATGATCCTTAAGTAATTTGTGATTAAATCTGCTGAGGTCCACCCTGCTGGGAAAGGGATTATATTATGATGATGTGTTTGTTATCCGGAGGTGAACATCAAATTCACGTACAGTCATAACTCCAGTGAAATACCATTTTTGAATAGTTAGTATAAAACTCTCTGATGGTATTATCAAAACCTCAGTGTTTACAAAACCCACTAATGGCAACTCGTTATTATTATCATCCAGTTCCCAACCTGAGCCCTTGAAGAAATCATTGCCATTTTCCCAATTTTGCAGAGTACGCAGGATATGTAGCGATCTCGAAGATGAGGCAATTCAAATCAAGATAATGGCGGATAAATTCTTGGAACGTGGATATACTACACAGACAATACAAAATGCCATCAGAAGGGTCATGGACATTCCAAAAGTAGAGTTCCGTATTGCCAAACCAAGAAAATCCCTGAAAAAGAAAATAGTTTTCGATCATGAATTTTTGGCCACTAATAGAAAAATTATGGGAATGGCTAAAAGATTGTAGGCAGTAATTAATTCAGACCCAGAACTGCCCCTCCTCAAGGACACCACACTAATCCCATCCTATCGCAAAAATTGGAGCATTAGGGACTGTGTGATGAAAACCACCCCTACTAAAATAAAGAAGGAACAATTGTCCCATTTCCTCATGAAAAAAATGGGTAATTACCATTGTTTAGGGTGTGCTACCTGTAACTTTTAGAAACAAGAGATACTTTCTCATACCCCCGGTCTGGCAAAATCTACAAGACAAGATAAAAGAAGCAAAGCTTCTCTCTACAGCATAACACCATCTCAAGATGATGTTATGTGGCCCTCAGGTTAGATTAGAATGAAGAAAATGTTCTATTCCTGTCGTGCACTTGGCCCCTTCTACCATGACAACAGAAGATTCCGTTTCTGGTCTGAATGGAAAGTGGATCTGTCTGCCAATGGTATTGGCAGACAGATCCACTTTTCATTCAGACCAGAAACGGAATCTTCTGTTCTGCCTTCTACGTGCGTTTCCAAAGGACCATTAGATATTGTGGGCCCCTATCATTGGACCGGGCCCAACACTGAATTTACCTGGTTGACAGCCCCATCCACATTAACCTAAAAACTGAGTAAAACCCCAAGACCCTTAAAGATTGTGAACACACCGGGGCTACCTTGACCCTACAAAAGGGATAATTTGGATAATCATCCCTGTGAAGAGAAGACTATAACAGCCCTCACACAAGAAATTAGATGCCTGTATATACATTGAAATTTTCTTTAGACATCTGAAATCTACCCCAGTGAGGGAGGTCACTACAACCCTAGGATTTTTGGAGCAATACAAGCCGGTAGAAGCATTGCTAAAAATTACTACCGATTTTCGGAGTCTGCCCCACTGAGGAATATCATTATTGTCTACGCTAATCTGAGGAAATACATGCTAGCACAAGCGTTTTAATATCACAATGTACTAAACCCCTGATGAAGTCTTTTTCAAGACGAAACGCGTCGAGATGCTTGTATTTCCGAAAAGGATACCATTTCCAGATGTGAAAATTATCTAATAAAAAGCACACTGGTTTTTTAAAAATAATTGTACTGTTTTTGTATTTTGACAAACTATTGGTGGTGAAAAAGCGCTCTCTATACCTCCTTTCTTTCTATATATATATATGTATATATATATATATATATATATATATATATATATATATATATATATATATATATATATATATATATATATATATATATATATGGAAACTTGGGGGATAGGCACTCATTACTAGTATCCACAGAGATGGGTGCAGGAGCCTAAGATTAGTAATATGGAAACTTCCTATCCAGAAGATAAGTGAGGCAGCACTCCTTGTTCAAGATGCAAAAGTAAATCACATTTATTCCATTGATTCAAAGGTTATATGCTGCACTGGGGTGCAACTGATGGCAAAAGCAGCATAAAGACATGGGTTTGGAGTCTATTACAATTTCATAGTCACCAAATGATTGATATGGCAGTCTACGAGCCCGTTTCGGCTTATCCAGCCTTCATTCTGGGTCAGTCCAGGATGAAGGCTGGATAAGCCGAAACGGGCTCGTAGACTGCCATATCAATAATTTGGTGACTATGAAATTGTAATAGACTCCGAACCCATGTCTTTATGCTGCTTTTGCCATCAGTTGCACCCCAGTGCAGCATATAACCTTTGAATCAATGGAATAAATGTGATTTACTTTTGCATCTTGAACAAGGAGTGCTGCCTCACTTATCTTCTGGATAGGAAGTTTTTATATATATATATATATATATATATATATATATATATATATATATATATATATATATATATAGACGTCGGGTAGATAACCGGCACTCTCAGGACTAGTTAATGAAGGAGGCAGACACAGAGGTCTTAAGCAACGTTTCGGTTTATTACAACCGTTATCAAGCTCACAGAAACAATGATACAGTGCATACATATATAGACTTACCAACACCACAGTGCAGGGCGCCTGCACCCCTCCGTCAGCCCGGATCACATGACGTCACCCTCATGGGACGCGCACCAGCCGGTGCGTCCGGACCTCCTTTGGGGTTGCTAGGCGACCTGTAGTAAACAAAAAAAGTGTGCATGAGTGAACAAATGGTTAAAAAACCGGCATATCCCAAATACAACAATATGTCACATGTGTGACAAGAACCCAATGTGTAAATACACAATCCTGGGGTACGGACAGCTGGATACAAATAATGTCAATAAGGCAAGAACCCGAAGATGAAGCAGCAGCAAAAGCATAGCAAGGTATCATAAAATACACACTATGCGATGAGGAGATCGGGATCTAGGAAAGGATCCTACAATCACCATACACCCTGCAGACAAGGGGGGTGGCATTGTGGTACAAGACATTGACGCATACCGCAATGAACTTCTGCGGCAATTATCCAACGAGGATGTATATTTACCGCTGCCCAACAACCCCACGGCAGAATACAACCAAGAACTCCGGGAGGTCCTACAGCGGGCGACCACTGATAAAGTGATCACGGACAATATCGCCAAGGCCCTATTCCGTGAGCATCCCATTGCCCCTATATTGTATTCATTGCCCAAACTGCATAAGGATGCCCAGAATCCCCCTGGCCGCCCGATTATTGCGGCGCGTGACTCTATTTACTATGAGGTGGCTAAATTCTTGGATCACCACCTCCAACCTTCTATACAGGTACAGTCGACTTACATGAAGGACACTACGACACTCATTAACAAATTGATTGCGTTACCTGTATTGCCTGATAACTGCTTATTATGTACCCTTGATGTTGTCAGTCTCTACACCAACATCCCCTATAGGGAAGGTGTAGAGGCTGTCAAACTTCTCCTTGAAAACAACCCCATGTACGCGGGTCCCAATATTGAATTGTTCATAAAGCTTCTTACGTTAACTTTGACAAGGAATTACTTCCTTTTTGACAAAAAATTGTATCTGCAACGCAGGGGCTGCGCAATGGGATCTTGCGTAGCTCCTGCGTTCGCCAATGGTTATATGTTTCAGATGAAAAAAGAATTTTTCTTTAAAGATAAGGCCATCTCCGATAAGATTATTCTGTTTCTACGGTACATTGATGACCTCTTGCTGATTTGGTCGGGTACCGAGGAGGAACTCATCAGTCATATCACCCACATCAACAACCTTGATACCACCATCAAATTCACCCATGACATCAGTGATAGTTCCATACATTATCTCGATGTCCAAATCACATTATGTGATAATAAGGTCTCCACGAATCTGTATAAAAAGCCCACAGATCGAAATACTCTTTTACACTGTTTAAGCGCCCACCCAGAGGCCACCAAGAGGGGTCTCCCCTTCTCGCAATTCCTCAGGGCACGCAGAATCTGCGATGACCCTGGGGATGCTGAAGCTGAAATCAATGGGATGATTGACAAGTTCTTATGTAGGGGATACAGACTGCCAGATTTATTGATTGCCAAACAAAAAGCTCTGGATACCCCCAGAAAAGACACCTTGGCTGCCAAAGAGAGGAAAACTCTACATGACAGCATCCCCTTCGTCCAATCCTATAACAATTCTTCGCAAGCCATTACCAAAGCTGCTAAACAGCTATGGCCTATGGTAACCAATGACACAGACCTAAAAAGTTTTGCTCGCCACAAATTATTGCCCAGCTACAGTACAAGAGGAATCGCAACCTCAAGGACTACTTAGTCCATAATGATATTTCTAAATTCAATACCCCTGTCACACCGGGTTTCCTACACCGCAAACCGGGGTGCTATAAATGCATTAATTGCACCACCTGTGGCTTCCTTGAGACAGGTGATTCCTTTAAACACCCTCACTCCGGCGAAACCATCAAAATCAAACATGTGTTGACATGCATGTCGACACATGTTGTCTACACTATCAGATGCCCTTGCAGCCTGGTATACGTAGGCAAAACTACATGCCAGTTTAAAACCAGAATGGCTGGTCACAGATCAAGCATCAGAGCCTCCCTTGAGGGAAGAATACCCCTCCAATGAACAACCCGTTCCCCGACACTTTAGGGAACACAAACATAGCTTAGCCACCCTGAGGTACAAGATCATCGATCACATACCTCCCAGTCTAAGAGGTGGAGATCGAAATCTTCTATTACTTCAATGGGAAGGCAAATGGATTCACAGATTGAATACCGTACACCCCCTTGGCCTCAACGAATCTTGCAGTCTACATTGCTTCTTGTAAATCCCCACCGCTCCCCCTTACTGCTTTATCTCCTCATCGCATAGTGTGTATGGGTCTTTTATGATACCCTGCTATGCTTTTGCCGCTGCTTCATCTTTGGGTTCTTGCCTTATTGACATTATTTGTATCCAGCTGTCCGTACCCCAGGATTGTGTATTTACACATTGGGTTCTTGTCGCGCATGTGACATATTGTTGTATTTGGGATATGCCGGTTTTTTAACCATTTGTTCACTCATGCACACTTTGTTTGTTTACTACAGGTCGCCTAGCAACCCCAAAGGAGGTCCGGACGCACCGGCTGGTGCGCGTCCCATGAGGGTGACGTCATGTGATCCGGGCTGACGGAGGGGTGCAGGCGCCCTGCACTGTGGTGTTGGTAAGTCTATATATGTATGCACTGTATCATTGTTTCTGTGAGCTTGATAACGGTTGTAATAAACCGAAACGTTGCTTAAGACCTCTGTGTCTGCCTCCTTCATTAAACAAGTCCTGAGAGTGCCGGTTATCTACCAGACGTCTAAATACTGTGCTTCCCTGCACCAAGACAAGGCACCTGGGCATCATCCTCTATACGCTCCACCGGGAGTGCCGATCATCTTCTTGTCCATCCATCTCCTATATATTTGGCTACATCTGTCACTCAAAGTGGGTGTCTGTGTCTATAACGCTCTGTTCCTGGACTTTCCTCTTAATTTGTGATTGCCTTCATCTGTGCTGAACACTTTTCTGAGAAATTAACCTGTTTAAAACAGGTGATGGCAATCATACATTAAGGGGAAGTCTAGAAACAGAGCATTGTGTCCCTCCTGGAGAGGGTCATGTTGGGAGGTATGTGACAGAGAACCAGCCCAGTGAGCCCACAGACAGTGCCAGACACCCACTGCCTTCCCATGTTGCCCAGCACTGCTACTCCACAGCCACCAGGTGAGCACCCCCCTCCCGCGATTTGCGGCAAAACCTCCCCCCCGCGCGCCCCCCCCCCTCCCGCGATTCGTGGCAAAAACTCCTGCACCCCCGCGACCCCCCCTACCGCGATTCGCAGCAAAAACACCCCCGCGACCCCCGCGATTCGCTGCAAAAAGAACCCCCCCCATGACCCCTCCCACAATTCGCGGCATAACCATCACCCCGCGAACCCCCCCTCCCGCGAATCGCGGCAAACCCTCCCCCGTGACACCCCCCCCCCCGATTCGCAGAAAAAACACCCCCCCGCGACCTCCCTCCCGCGATTCGCGGCAAAAAGAACCCCCCCCCGCGACCCCCCCTTGCACGATTGGCGGCACCCCCCCTGCGACCCCCCTCCCGCGATTCGCGGCACCCCCCCCCCGCAATTCGCAGCAGACCCAGGATTAAATGGCACATGCAAAACACTGACATGGCTATGGTCGACAATGAAAAAGGTTGACATGAGTTTTTGAAGATTTATTTTTAATTTTTTAAATTTTTTCATATTCATTGTCGTGTATCGACATGGACACCAATGAAGTGGCACACTTATGTCAACATTTACATGTGTTGACCTTTCTGTGTTGATTTTTTCTTGTGGCGATTCACGTCACACCCCCCGCAACCCCCCCTCCCGCGATTCGCGGCACCCCCCGTGACCCCCCACCTCCCGCAATTCGCGGCAACCCCCCACCGGAACCCCTGTGAACCCCGCCCTCCCGCGATTCGCGGCACCCCCCGTGATTCGCGGCAGCTCCAGAATTAAATTGCAGATGGAAAACACTGACATGGCTATGGTCGACAATGAAAAAGGTTGACATGAGTTTTTTTTTTTTTTTTTTTTTCATTTTTTGAATATTTTCATATTCATTCTCATGTGTCGACATGGACACCAATGAAGTGGCACACTTATGTCAACATTTACATGTGTTGACCTTTCTGTGTTGATTTTTTCTTGTGGCGATTTGCGTGACCCCCCCCCACCCCCCCCCCACAACCCCCACTCCCGCGATTCACGGCACACACACACACACCTCCCCCGCGATTCTCAGCACCCCACCCCGTGACCCCCCCTCCCGTGATTCACGGCACACCCCCGCGACCCCCCCTCCCATGATTCGCCGCAACCCCCGCCCCGTAACCCCCCTCCCGCGATTCGCGGCACCCACCCCCGCGACCCCCCCTCCCGCAATTCGCGGCACCCCCCCGCGATTCGCGGCAGCCCCAGGATTAAATGGCACATGCAAAACACTGGCACGGCTATGGTCGACAATGAAAAAGGTTGACATGAGTTTTTGAAGATTTATTTCATTTTTTGAATGTTTTCATATTCATTGTCATGTGTCAACATGGACACCAATGAAGTGGCACACTTATGTCAACATTTACATGTGTTGACCTTTCTGTGTTGATTTTTTCTTGTGGCGATTTGCGTCACACCCCCCCCCACCCCCCCCCCCCACAACCCCCACTCCCGCGATTCACGGCACACACACACACACCTCCCCCGCGATTCTCGGCACCCCACCCCGTGACCCCCCTCCCGTGATTCACGGCACACCCCCGCGACCCCCCCTCCCATGATTCGCCGCAACCCCCGCCCCGTAACCCCCCTCAAGCGATTCGCGGCACCCACCCCCGCGACACCCCTCCCGCAATTCGCGGCACCCCCCCGCGATTCGCGGCAGCCCCAGGATTAAATGGCACATGCAAAACACTGGCACGGCTATGTTCGACAATGAAAAAGGTTGACATGAGTTTTTGAAGATTTATTTCATTTTTTGAATGTTTTCATATTCATTGTCATGTGTCAACATGGACACCAATGAAGTGGCACACTTATGTCAACATTTACATGTGTTGACCTTTCTGTGTTGATTTTTTCTTGTGGCGATTCGCGTCACACCCCCCCGCAACCCCCCCTCCCGCGATTCGCGGCACCCCCCGTGACCCCCCACCTCCCGCAATTCGCGGCAACCCCCCACCGGGACCCCTGTGAACCCCGCCCTCCCGCGATTCGCGGCACCCAACCCCGCGACCCCCCCCTCCCGCAATTCGCGGCACCCCCCGTGATTCGCGGCAGCTCCAGAATTAAATTGCACATGGAAAACACTGACATGGCTATGGTCGACAATGAAAAAGGTTGACATGAGTTTTTGAATTTTTTTTTTCATTTTTTGAATGTTTTCATATTCATTCTCATGTGTCGACATGGACACCAATGAAGTGCCACACTTATGTCAACATTTACATGTGTTGACCTTTCTGTGTTGATTTTTTCTTGTGGCGATTCGCGTCATACCCCCCCAACCCCCCCCCGCAACCCCCACTCCCGCGATTCACGGCACACACACACCCCCCCGCGATTCTCGGCACCCCACCCCGTGACCCCCCCTCCCGTGATTCACGGCACACCCCCCGCGACTCCCCCTACCATGATTCGCCGCAACCCCCGCCCCCGTAACCCCCCTCCCGCGATTTGCGGCAACCCACCCCGCGACCCCCCTCCCGCGATTCTCTGCAATCCCTCCCCTCCCGCAATTCGCCGCATCCACCCCCCCCCACAACCCCCCCTCCTGCAATTTGCGGCACCCCCCGCGACCCCCCCTCCTGCAATTCGCGGCACCCTCCGCGACCCCCCCTCCCGCGATTCGCGGACACCTAAGTTGCAATACAGGCATCTTTCATACAATTCTAACCATATTTCTCATATACAAACGTTCACAAATTAAGGGGGCGCAGCCCCTTACGACGGTGTGAAGAGCACCCGTAGGGCGCGATGAATCACCTAGTATATATATATATATATATGTGTGTGTGTGTGTGTGTGTGTGTATGCAAGTGTGGGAAGTAGTGTATGGCTGCATGGAGGCAGTATGTATGTGTATATGATAGTGGCAATGTATGGCTGTATGTATGGAGGCAGTATACATGTGTACGCACTGTATTTATGGAGATGGATGGGTATACAGTGGTGTAACTGCAGAGGGTGCAAGGGATGCAACTTTTATGGGGCTTGGGGGCTTTGGGGGGCCCAAGACAATCCCCTGCACCCATATTTTTTTAGTTTATTATTTTTTCAAATACTAGTGCTGTCCTGTCACCTCACCACCTCCCCCATCACCCCCTCTCACCTCGCCACCTCTCTCCTCCCCCCTCACTATCACCCTCTCTCTCCACTCAACCTCTCTTATCTTGCCCCATTCACCTTGCCCCTCATCACATTACCCCCTCTCACCTCACCCCCTCTCTCCTCCCATCACCTAACTCCTCACCGTCTCTTTATCACTCCCCTCTCTGGTACCCATATGTATGTATGTGGCCATGTATGTATGTATGTATGTATGTATACAGTATATGAGAGATGCAGTGCATATATGTATGAATGTAAATACAGTAGGATAGAGGTAGGGAATGGATATGTATGAATGGCGGCAAAGAAACTTATAAGATGCTACCTCTCTCTGCACTTTCACCTAATTAGTAAATTGGGTAATTGGTGAGGGGGGTGCAGAAGGCAGAATTTTGCCTAGGGAGTCGTTGGTGGCACTAGCTGCTCAGCAAGGTATGCAAGGCAGGGAGGCAATCCCCCCGCTCTGCTCCCTTGCTGATATGAGGTGCGCTGTCACTGACAGGCAGCGGGGCCAGCTTCATGACAATCTCGCTCTACTCCCTGCCAAACTTCACTTGATTTATATAGGCTGGGGCAGGTTTTACAATCAACCTAAATCCACAGTAAAGCATATAACAGTGAGGCTTTAGATTGATTAGAAAGGCTGCCACAGTCTGAGTGAGCTGAAAGAATCACATGAACTTCGCTGTGTCCGAACACCTGCTCCTGCCTGCCTGCCACCCCAGGTCTAAAATTTCTCCAACTAATATGTTCAGTGGGGAAACAGGCAAATGAGGGATAACTGTGATGGGAGGGACAGGAGGGATAATTGTGATGGGTCATAGGAGGGATAATAGTGATGGGGGCACAGGAATGATATGTATAAATAAAAGTATAATTAATGTATGGGGGGGGGGGGTGCAAAAAATATTTCTAGTAATGCCACTGTGCCCAGGTCAGACTTTTACCACTAGATATGTCCCAACATCAATTAAAAACGAAATAAACAGAGATAATAGGAAATAAAAAAGTGGCAGTTATGGCATTGCGTTATATTAGTTAAATATGCCCTATTCCACATAGACTCATCACAACTAATAAAGGAAAATGAATAAAAGATGCCCATACAGTATAACCCATATTCTCACATCGGAGGTAAGGAGGGTGCACAGCACATAACATGTTGAGACCATTTGCGAGTTTGTAAAGAAAAGAAGATTAATGTAATGCCAGCACTAGGCATGGAATGGGTTAAACATCCCAGGCTGTGTGTTTGACCATTGCGGAACATGTGACTCGGGGATCCAATAAGGTGCTTGGGAATGGCAGAGTTAGCTGAATATTGGGTCAGTAAAGGGAGGAGTCTTCCTCTCTTTCCTGCTGAAATTTTGGTGAGTGGACGTTTTTCCCTTGAGCTCCCACTTGTCCTAATTTAAGCACCTTTCCCTGCTAGCATGTCCTCACGGTCCCCACGCCCACGGCGTTCTGCCAGGCTGCCTGCCCGTTTTGATAATGAGGATGCCCAGCTGCCCGCCGCCGCGCTTACCGCGCAGTCGTCTGCAGCAGCGGCATCCACGCCTCCCGCAGGTTGGCGAGTGAGGAAGGCTGTGTCTGCTAGCCACAGCCCCTGGGCTGCGGGTGCGGCCTCCTCCGGGTCGGCTGGTGGGCGGCGTGGAGCCGCGTCGCGGCACGCGTCCGTGGGTGGGAGGGGGCCTAATGCTGCCTCAGCCTCCCCGACCCCGGCCCCTGCTAGTCGGCGGGGGGGTCCCAGGAGGGCTGTAGCTGCTCGGTCACGGAGGAGCGTGTCTCCTCTGTCTGATAGGGGCCTCATTCAGAGCTCCCAGCTGGCTGCTGGGGCTCAGAGGGCACCGCTTGCGCGCACACCAGCCAGGGTGCGGGAGGTGCGGCGATATCTAGAGATAGCAAGGGATTCCCCACCGGGGTCCCCGAGGCAATATGTGCCCACTTTGCTGGGCATCAGGTCCCGGCTTGCCGGGGGTGACGCTGCGGGTGGGGGACCTAGAGGTTCTGGACATGCTCGGGGCAGGAGCTCCGCCCACGGGGGTCGACACGGTCGGAGGACCAGTCGGGGCCCTGTGGCGGGATCTGTGGCCTTTGACCCTGAGGACCTCTCTGCTGCTTGGTCCTCGGTTGCTGGGGCTCTGGCTCTCATGGTGCAGGCAATGCCTCGGGACGCGTGGGTTGACGGTGCTAGTGGGAGGTCACCGGCTTTGGCTAGTAGGGGTGTCACCCGGGATTGCTCCCAAATCATGCGGGCCATACAGGATATGGGAGACGCAGTCGCTGTGATGGGGGGGAGGTCTGCCCGTAACCCTGACACCGTTGAACCCACCCCACGGCGGGCCAGTAGACAGGGTCCCTCATGCCGGGCCTCAGGCCGCCCAGCCCCTGTCCCAGATGAGTATGATAATGCCATGGAAGAGAATTTCCCTGATGCCGATGATGTCGTCGTCGAGAAGGTCGACACGACTGACGATGCCGACACGGATGATGATACCTGGGCTGCTCAGCCAGAGTCGGCAGGTGAGGCCTCTGATGAGGAGGGGTGTCAGGGTTTGCTTCTGGGGGGTCGTCAGGTAAATCCCAGGGCACCCGATCTACCTCTTCTTCCTCTTCTTCTGCCAGTGGGTCTGACCACAGCAGCGCGGCGAAGGCCCGCAAGCGGGCCGCTAAGTACGCTAAGAAGGCCGCGAGGCGCCTGGCGCAGGGGACTAAACGGAGGAAGAAGGCGGCCTTATCACGTAGGGAACGCAAGAGGCGTAACCTTCCCGGGGTGGTGCACTGCGACTACACGGCAGTGTTGAGGGGCCTTAGAGAGAGCTGTAGGGTTAAAATTCAAAAAGGGGATTTTGTGGATGTGTTTAGCCTGACGGAGGAGTCCAAGAAGGCGTTCAAAGAGGCCAAGGGTAAAGGGGGGATAGGGGCGGAGGCATACCGCTCCTATGATAATTGGCTGGCAGGTTTCTGCGTATTCGCGGCCTGCTACCTGGAGGACAGGCCTGAGGAGCATATGAATGTCATAAGGTACATCCATATGGTCCATGACATGCACCTCAAATATGGTGGCACTGCTTGGCATACCTACGATGAGCAGTTCCGACGCAAGCAGGAGTGCTTGCACATATTGGACCTGGGGTGTAAGGATGTGGAGGTGTGGATGGAAGTGGTCAGGGTCCATCTGAGTGCAGTTGAGGGTGTAGCTATAGCTGCTGCCGCAGCCGTGGCCCCCTCCAATGCACCCAGGGTTCCACCGGGCACCCCGCAGGCGCAACGTCCTGCACCTGGGGCCAGGCCTGCGGGAACAGGGCAGGCGAAGGGGAAATGTTATGCCTATAGCAACTCTTCTTGCCAGCTGGGACAGAAATGCAGGTTTAAACATGTCTGCATCAACTGTTCCGGGAACAACCCAGCCTCCAACTGCTTTCGAGGCGGCTGCCCCAGCAGAGGGGCGGGCGCAGGTTCCTCCTCCAAGGCGGGTCCCTCCGGGAACCCTCGATAGGGCTCATACCCCGGTTCGGGTCGAGGCGATGGCCGGCTGGCTTAGCCGATACCCAAATATGGGGCGACTGCAGAGTTTTTGTTTTAGGGTTTTAGTCAGGGGTTCCAGTTGCCAGTTCAGGGCGTAGTTAGAGGGGGCTCCTTCAGAAACCTGCAGTCTGCTCATTCACTCCCTGAAGTGTTAAGGGAAAAAGTGGACAAAGAATTACAGTTGGGGCGTATGGCCGGCCCCTTTGATCAGCCCCCAGTAGATGGCTTGGTTATCTCCCCGGTAGGAGTCGTGCCCAAGAAGGTCCCTGGCAAATTCCGCCTAATTCAACATCTGTCTTACCCTGCGGGTTTCTCTGTCAATGATGCCATCCTGGAAGCATGCTGTTCAGTGGCTTATCAGTCATTTGACGATACTCTGGCTATGGTTAGGTCGTATGGTACAGGGGCCCTTATGGCTAAGATTGATGTTGAATCCGCGTTCCGGCTGCTTCCATTGCACCCCAATGCTTTCAGGTTAATGGGCTTTCGCATAGGAGAGGAGTATTTCATCGACAAATGCTTGCCGATGGGGTGTTCGGTATCCTGTGCCTTCTTTGAGAGGTTCAGTACCTTTTTGCATTGGTGTGTGGAGAAGTCGTCAGGGGAGAGCGGGATCGCTCATTACCTTGACGACTTTCTGTGTGTGGCCCCGGCTGGGTCCACCCGTTGTGCGGCCATCTTGGATAGCATCCGTTCTCTTTTCCATCAATTCGGGATTCCGATTGCGGAAGAGAAAACGGAGCGCCCTGTCACGTGTCTTTCCTTTCTGGGGATCCAGATCGACTCTGTGCAGGGGCTTTGCTCGCTACCGCGGGATAAAGTCATGAAGCTTGGGGAGGCCTTAGACGTTTGTCGCCGAGCCAGAAAAGTCCCATTGCGGCAAGCTCAGTCTTTGCTGGGGCAGCTGAATTTCGCTTGCAAAGTTATCCCTATAGGCAGGTTGTTTTGTAGAAAGTTGGAACATGCCACTGCTGGGGTGGCCAGAGCGCATCACCTAGTCCGCCTGTCGAGCGAGATCAGGCGAGACCTGGAGGTTTGGGTGACATTCCTCCAGCATTTCAACGGTGTGCGGATCTGGTTGGCCCCGGTAGTGGACAATCTTCAGTTGCTGCTGTTCACTGACGCCGCAGGTTCCACTGGTTTCGGTTGTTTTTTAGCAGGTAGCTGGTGTGTTGCTCCTTGGCCCTCTAGTTGGTATGAGTCAGGCTTGACGCGAGACTTGCTGCTGTTGGAGTTGTTCCCCATTATGGTTTCCATGGAGATCTGGGGACCTCGCCTGGCGAACAGGAGTCTGCTTTTCTGGTGTGATAATTTAGGGGCGGTTCACACCATTAACAACCAGAGGGCCAAATCGCTTGTTGTGTTGCGCGTGTTGAGTCACCTGTTTCTCCAATGTTTGCGCTTCAACATATTGTTCAGGGTGCGACACGTGCCCGGGGTCGAGAACGAGGTGGCTGATGCCCTTTCTCACTTCCAGTGGCAACGCTTTCGGGAACTGGCCCCCGATGCTGACTCTGTGGGGGTTCCCTTCCCCTCTTCTGTTTGGCAGGTGATCGGGCCGGAATGGAGGGGTTAGCCGAGTCCTCCCTGGCGCCTGCTACCCTTAGGACTAATCGGCAGGCCTGGACCGAGTGGGAGGAGTTCTCTGGAGGGGCCATGCGTGCCGGTAGGCAGGGGTACAAGCGCTTGTCGTCCTTCTTGTGGCATTTGTACAGCTCTGGCAGGTCCAGGGCAGTGGCGTCCCGCTATTTAGCAGGGATTTCCTTTTTCTGTAGGCTTAAGGGCTATCATGACTACACAAAAAGTTTCTTAATTACCAGAGCAATGAAGGGCTGGTCCCGTGTTTCCCCAGACCCCCCGGACGCCCGGCGTCCTATAGATGCTTCCATGCTCCCGGCCCTGATGGATGGGGTGGGTTGCTGCGCTGACTCAGTGTATGAGACCCTCTTATTCCGCCTGGCTTTTTCTTTGGCATTCCATGGGGCTTTCAGGGTCTCTGAAATTGTGGCGCCGGCTAAGTCCAGGGAAGCAGTCCTTTTGTTGTCCGATGTGCGATTAGATTCTGGGACACTATGGGTGCGGCTTAGGCGGTCCAAAACAGATCAGGCGGCTAGGGGTAGATGGGTATCATTAGCGCCCGTGAGTCCGGATGGGGTCTGCCCGGTGGCTCTTGCCTCGCAGTATGAGTTGGTGCTGCCGCCCCGCGAGGGCTCTTGGCTCTTGCATTATGACGAGTCCCCGGTGACTTTTTATCAGTTTCGCTGGATGTTGCGTATGTTTGGCAGGAATGGGTCTCTCCCCTTGGGAGTTCGGTACCCATTCCTTTCGCATTGGGGCAGCCACATCTGATGCTGTGGCCGGGCGATCTATTGGGGACATTAAGGCCTTAGGGAGGTGGCGCTCTGCTAGCTGTAAGAAATATATTAGGCCTCACCTCCTGCCCTGAGCGCGCTGTGCTGTCTTGTTTGTTTTGTTTGGATGCTGAATGTTCCTTTGTTACCCCTACCCTTGTCCTTCCTACTCGGGGATTAGATATGCTCTGCTGTTGGGCCAGCGTCCGGAGTTTTCTCGCTTTTTGCCTGACCTGACGGACTGAATTGACCTTTTAATTCGGCTATAGTCTTAATTAAGAGTCCCTCAGCAGGTCCAGTCATTTTTTCTCTGGCCGAGTACACCTTTCATTCCGCATTCCCCTTCCACGTATTGTTACCCTCAATGGTTTGTGACTCTTCCCTTTTGTGTCCTGGTATGGCTTCAATTGTGACATGGGTTCGGAGTCTATTACAATTTCATAGTCACCAAATGATTGATATGGCATTCTACGAGCCCGTTTCGGCTTATCCAGCCTTCATTCTGGGTCAGTCCAGGATGAAGGCTGGATAACCCGAAACGGGCTCGTAGACTGCCATATCATTCATTTGGTGACTATGAAATTTTAATAGACTCCGAACCCATGTCTTTATGCTGCTTTTGCCATCAGTTGCACCCCAGTGCAGCATATAACCTTTGAATCAATGGAATAAATGTGATTTATATATATATATATATGTGTGTGTGTGTGTGTGTGTGTGTGTGTGTGTGAATGCAAGTGTGGGAAGTAGTGTATGGCTGCATGGAGGCAGTATGTATGTGTATATGATAGTGGCAATGTATGGCTGTATGTATGGAGGCAGTATATGTGTACGCACTGTATTTATGGAGACAATGGATGGATGGGTATACAGTGGTGTAACTGCAGAGGGTGCAAGGGATGCAACTTTTATGGGGCTCGGGGGCTTTGGGGGGCCCAAGGCAATCCCCTGCACCCATATTTTTTTAGTTTATTATTTTTTCAAATACTAGTGCTGTCCTGTCACCTCACCACCTCCCCCATCACCCCCTCTCACCTCGCCACCTCTCTCCTCCCCCCTCACTATCACCCTCTCTCTACACTCAACCTCTCTTATCTTGCCCCATTCACCTTGCCCCTCATCACATAACCCCCTCTCACCTCACACCCTCTCTCCTCCCATCACCTAACTCCTCACCGTCTCTTTATCACTCCCCTCTCTGGTACCCATATGTATGTATGTGGCCATGTATGTATGTATGTATGTATGTATACAGTATATGAGAGATGCAGTGCATATATGTATGAATGTAAATACAGTAGGAGAGAGGTAGGGAATGGATATGTATGAATGGCGGCAAAGAAACTTATAAGATGCTACCTCTCTCTGCACTTTCACCTAATTAGTAAATTGGGTAATTGGTGAGGGGGGTGCAGAAGGCAGAAATTTTGCCTAGGGAGTCGTTGGTGGCGCTAGCTGCTCAGCAAGGTATGCGAGGCAGGGAGGCATTCCCCCCGCTCTGCTCCCTTGCTGGTATGAGGTGCGCTGTCACTGACAGGCAGCGGGGCCAGCTTCATGACAATCTCGCTCTACTTCCTGCCAAACTTCACTTGATTTATATAGGCTGGGGAGGTTTTACAATCAACCTAAATCCTCACAGTAAAGCATATAACAGTGAGGCTTTAGATTGATTAGAAAGGCTGCCACAGTCTGAGTGAGCTGAAAAATCACATGAACTTCGCTGTGTTCGAACACCTGCTCCTGCCTGCCTGCCACCCCAGGTCTAAAATTTCTCCAAAATATATGTTCAGGCAAATGAGATATAACTGTCATGGGAGGGACAGGAGGGATAATTGTGATGGGTCATAGGAGGGATAATAGTGATGGGGGCACAGGAATGATATGTATAAATAAAAGTATAATTAATGTATGGGGGGGGGGGGGTGCAAAAAATATTTCTAGTTATGCCACTGTGCCAAGGTCAGACTTTTACCACTAGATCTGTCCCTACATCAATTAAAAACTAAATAAACAGAGATAATAGGGAAA
Source organism: Crinia signifera (assembly GCF_055691185.1). NCBI lineage: Eukaryota > Metazoa > Chordata > Amphibia > Anura > Myobatrachidae > Crinia > Crinia signifera. Next base: position 22,093,759 of record NC_139226.1, read on the forward strand.
AAAAAATGGCAGTTATGGCATTGCGTTATATTAGTAAAATATGCCCTATTCCACATAGACTCATCACAACTAACAAAGGAAAATGAATAAAAGATGCCCATACAGTATAACCCATATTCTCACATCAGAGGTAAGGAGGGTGCTCAACACATAACATGTTGAGACCATTTGCGAGTTTGTAAAGAAAAGAAGATTAATGTAATGCCAGCACTAGGCATGGAAAGGGTTAAACATCCCAGGCTATGTGTGTAACCATTGCGGAACATGTGACTCGGGGATCCAATAAGGTGCTTGGGAATGGCAGAGTTAGCTGAATATTGGGTCAGGAAAGGGAGGAGTCTTCCTCTCTTTCCTGCTGAAATTTTGGTGAGTGGACGTTTTTCCCTTGAGCTCCCACTTGTCCTAATTTTAGCACCTTTCCCACCTAGCATGTCCTCACGGTCCCCATGCCCACGGCGTTCTGCCAGGCTGCCTGCCCGTTTTGCTGATGAGGATGCACAGCTGCCCGCCACCGCGCATACCGCGCGGTCGCCTGCTGCAGCGGCGTCCACGCCTCCCGCAGGTCGGCGAGTGAGGAGGGCTGTGTCTGCTAGCCCCAGCCCCCGGGCTGCGGGTGCGGCTGCGGCCTCCTCCGGGTCGGCTGGTGGGCGGCGTGGAGCCACGTCGCGGCGCGCGTCCGCGGGTGGGAGGGGGCCTAATGCTGCCTCAGCCTCCCCGACCCCGGCCCCTGCTAGGAGTCGGCGGGGGGGTCCCGGGAGGGCTGTAGCTGCGGGGTCACCTCTGTCTGATAGGGGCCTCATTCAGAGCTCCCAGCCGGCTGCTGGGGCTCAGAGGGCACCGCTTGCGTGCACGCCAGTCAGGGTGCGGCGAGGTGTGGGGGCACGGCAATATCTAGGGATAGCTGATATGGCACACTTAGCATCACCCCTGGACTGATACAGCACACTTGGCAACACCCCATATATTATACGGCATACTTGGCTCACCCTAGGAATTATTTGGCAGACTTGGCTCACCCCTGGACTGATACAGCACACTTAGCATCAGTGGTGGCGGGGGGCGGAGCTACTGGGGTACAGCAGCACAGGGAAGGACACCGTAAATGTGTGCCCTGGGCAGCCCTCTCATTCCTCCCTCACCCCCAGACACCGGAAATGCGCGCCCTGTGCTGCCCTCTCACCCCCGCCAAGACGCCAGAAATGCGCACCCCCTTTCCCCCCAGACGCTGGGTAAATGTCCCCCCAGATGTCGGAAATGGGGGGGAATGTCTGAGGATGGGGCTGCTGTGGACGGTGATCCCAGGAGCAGATGCAGCAGCAGGACCAGGTGAGCGGCAGATACCGCACAGCACACAGACACTTCGCCGCGCCGGGACATCATCGCTGCCTGACTGACTCACTGACTGACAGCTGCGCCGGCGACTTACAGGTGGGGGGGTTGCGGGACGTGGAAGCCATTTTTTTTGGGGGGGGAGCAGAAAATATTATGGCTGGGGGGCGCAACATATATAGTTACGCCACTGCCTGAATTGATACAGCACACATGGAATTATATGGCACTCATGGTGACTTTCCTGCAGTAAAAATAAAGAAAAACTTTTGGTACTTGTGTACTAGCACGGCGCCCCGACAATTAGTCGCCTGACTTTTTAATCGCATCGCATGCCATACACCCGATGGCATGCAATGCGATTTTAACGCATATGCGATATTAAATTGTATAAGCACCCTGATGGGTGCTTTTAAGCACCCTAATGGGTGCTTACAATGCTTAAATGCACTCCCACGCCACCCCCCAATTATAAACGTGAACCCGAATTGTGGCAAGCGCAGCGAGCCCACGAGGGGCGGTAGTACGTGTCCTCCGACCTTTTCATACCCCCACTATCCACGTCGGCGTGGAGTTGATTTTATAAAGTGTGGCGAGCGCAGAGAGCCACCGAGCCCGAAGCGTGGCAAGCGGACGCGGATACCTGTGAAGCCCGCGAGGGGACGCGGATACCTGTGAAGGTATCCGCGTCCCCACGCGGGGCTCGCTGCACTCGCCGCACTTCGGGCTCGCTGCGCTCGCCACACTTTATAAAGTCAACTCCACGCCGACGTGGATAGTGGGGGTATGAAAAGGTCATAGGACGCCTACCGCCGACCCTCGCGCGCTCGCTGTGCTCGCAACGCTTCGGGTTCACGTTTATACTTGGGGGGTGGCGTGGGGGTGCATTTAAGCATTGTAAGCACCCATTAGGGTGCTTATACAATTTATAATTGCATCGTATCGCATTGTATGGCATTGTATGCCATATACAATGGCATACAATTTTAAAATTGTATGCCATTGTACAACATCGCCCGATATCGCGTCGCATGCGATATGGTCTGCGATGCAATGGGCGCCGTGCTAGTACACAAGTACCAAACTTTTTTATTATTTTAATAAAAAAAATGGCAGCACCTCTGGATTGATATGGCAGACTTAGCAGCACCCCATGAATTATACAGCACACTTGGCTCACCCCTGGACTGATACGGCACACTTGGCTCACCTCTGGACTGATACGGCACACTTAGCATCACCTCTGGACTAATACAGCACACTCGGCAGCACCCCATGAATTTTACGTCAGACTTGGCTCACCCCTGGAATTATACGGCACACATGCGGGCCCCCTTGGACTGATACAGGACACATGGGGGGCACCGATGGAATTACCGGCACACATGCAGGCACCCCTGGACTTATAAGACACACTTAGCATTACCTCTGGACTGATACAGCACACATGGCAGCACCCCTGGACTGATACGGCACACATGGCAGCAGACATGGAATTATATGGCAGACATGGCAACATTCCTGCAGTAAAAAAAGAAAAAACTTTTATTCCTTAATTAAAAAAAAGGGCAGCACAACTGGAATTATACAGCACTCTTGGCTCTCCCCTGGACTGATACAGCACATTTAACAGCCCTTGCAGTAAAAAAAAAAACACCTTTTCATTACAAAGAATTATACGGCACACATGCGGGCTCCCCTGGACTGATACAGGACACATGGGGCACCCCTGGAATGATATGGCACACATGCGGGCACCTCTGTACTGATACGAGACACATGTGAGCACCCCTGGACTGATATGGGACACATTTGGGCACCCCTGGTCTGATATGGGACACATGGAGGCACCCCTGTAATTATATGGCACACATGCGGGCACCCCTGGACTGATACAGGACACATGGGGGCACCCATTGAATTATATGACACACATGGGGGCACCCCTGTAATTATATGGCACACATGTGGGCACCCCTGGACTGATACAGGACACATGGGGGCACCCACTGAATTATATGACACACATGGGGGCACCCCTGGACTGATATGGCACACTTAACACCCCTTGCAGGTACAAAACAAATATGCCTTCTTTTATTTTTATTAAAAATAGGGGCAGCTCCCCTGGACTGATATGGGACACTGAGCAGCACAGCTGGACTGATATGGGACACTGGGCAGGACAGCTGGACTGATATCGAGCAGCCCTGCAGTAAAAATAAAAATCTTTTTTTTTTTCGAGCAATCCCCTTAGATGTCCCCCACAGCAGTCCCTTATAGCAGCCCTCCGTAGTAGTGCCACATAACAGTGCCCTTAGTAATACCCCCTTAGTATAGTGTCCATGACAGTAGTTCCCCCTTAGTAGTTGTACCCTGGTCTTTTCTAGTTTTCCGCTTAGTAGTTCCCCCTTAGTAAATATACCCTTTAGTTTCAGCGTCCCCTGTCCCCCTTAAACAGCCCCTATTAGTGCCTCCATTAGTGCCTCTATTAGTTTGTTTCCCATAAGTAGCCCATGACTTAATTAACCTTTTACTTAACCATAAGTACAAAACCTCTAACTTAAAATAATTGAGACTGACGCAAATAAATCACGCAGACAAAATAAAGACTCAGACACCAGAATTACGTTTAAAAAGGTCAAAGGAATTATTTATTAAAGACCTTGTTAAGCTAAACTAGAATTTAAATTTGGAATTTTTGGGATCTTAAAGATCAGGTCCCTAACGTTAAGCTAAAAGATGGAGGATGGCAAAAAATTATAGTCGCTACCACACGCCAGCTCCAGTCAACTTGAAACACGTGACTTAAACTTAAGGAGGGGTTCACCACCGCCTCCTAACTGGCACAACCTGCATCGTGAGGATCTCACCACCCCTTAACCTGGCAGAGCAAAAATTGGGCGGTCCCGCAGAGGAACGCCCCTTGTCCACCCGCATGGCGAGGACCACTCGCCGTCCTACGAAAGGGGTGGTGTCCCACGATGACCGCTTATGCCCCCCTTTGACTGCTGGCTGGTAGCGACTTTCCGCCATTTTGGCTGAAAAGCCACCACAAAAATTGCTTAAAAAGGACCAAGCGTACCAGCACTCCGAGGGATAACCATCCCACACCGTTGAGTGTTAAAATAGGGAGGGCGGGAGGGCTTCCAAAGGTAAGAAGGTGGAGGTCACATGATCCCTAGGGCTTAAGTAGTGCTATAATGTACCCTCCCCCTTAACTCCTGATAGGCTAACTACTTCTGCCAACCTTATCACTAGGCAGAAAAACTGAAACAGAGTTTTTTCACTGCCTGAACTTTTACTGACCCTAAGTCAGGGCTCTTATATTGCTTCATGCTTAGGCAGCCTTCAGCTCCCTTAAGTAGCCCATGACTTAATTAACCTTTTACTTAACCATAAGTACAAAACCTCTAACTTAAAATAATTGAGACTGACGCAAATAAATCACGCAGACAAAATAAAGACTCAGACACCAGAATTACGTTTAAAAAGGTCAAAGGAATTATTTATTGAAGACCTTGTTAAGCTAAACTAGAATTTTAATTTGGAATTTTTGGGATCTTAAAGATCAGGTCCCTAACGTTAAGCTAAAAGATGGAGGATGGCAAAAAATTATAGTCGCTACCACACGCCAGCTCCAGTCAACTTGAAACACGTGACTTAAACTTAAGGAGGGGTTCACCACCGCCTCCTAACTGGCACAACCTGCATCGTGAGGATCTCACCACCCCTTAACCTGGCAGAGCAAAAATTGGGCGGTCCCGCAGGGGAACGCCCCTTGTCCACCCGCATGGCGAGGACCACTCGCCGTCCTACGAAAGGGGTGGTGTCCCACGATGACCGCTTATGCCCCCCTTTGACCGCTGCCTGGTAGCGACTTTCCGCCACAACAAGGTTGCCTCAAGGCAACCTCCACCGCCATCCCCAGGAGAGATCCCGAAAACCATTAACCCGAGTATTCAGGCCCAAACTCTAAAAATATCCTCCAAGAAAATGCAATTTCCCGCAGGGGAAAGATGCACCCCATCCTCACGATAAAACCTCACACTGCCCAAAACCAGTGAAGGATGTTTGACCACAATTCCCCCCATGGCTCTAACAAAAACTCCTATGGCGGAGTTCACTTTCTTGCGAGCCTTTTCAATGGCGGAGATCCTAACTGCACCCCGCCAATGAAACCTGGGGACTATCTCTGACCACACCACCTTAACACTAGGCCAGTGTGCCCTCAAAGCTACCAGATCCGACTTGATACTTAGAATCAAGTCAATCCCTTTGGTAATACCCAGATCATTACCACCGAGATGAATGACCAGCCACTCAGGCCTGCCCCAGTTCCTCTCATGTCTCATGAGCACTTTCAGGAACTCTACCCAACGCAGGCCCCGGACTCCTATCCACCTGAACTGCCTATCACCAAGATAATCATGTGACCTTCTCGCCATTGGATGCCTACCGGCCCAATAAATAAAAGAATGGCCGATGAGCCATATTTGTCCTGATGAATCCGTTGAAACTGAAAAAATAAGGAGATTCCCTAACATCAGTATCTTATTCTTAAAAACACAACTTGATACATAATCAACCCATGTGAAGGAGAAAACTTAAAAAACCTCCCGTGGACCAGTTTTGCCAATTGAATTAAGGCCCCCGTGGTGGAAAAAGTAAAAGCAACCTTCACACCATCGATTCCGGAATGCTGCCGTTCCAAAACTGACAGTAAACTTCGTTTTAGGGTTGGCGCAACAGGCGCATCTACAACTTATCTAAACGAACATAAGACTTGTATGCATTCGACTTCCACCGGCCTAGCGCCCGGATCTCACTTACCGACGATCCAGATGCCGCCGCCTGTGTAGCCGACCCAATCCGAAAGGAATGGGTCCCATACTCCTGGGGCCTTAGCCCCAGCACCTCTAAACACTGCTTTAAAACTGCAGCAAATTGAAATTTTGACAGTGAACTGCCATCTGCATGCAACAAAAACTGCCCCTGAATCCCCGCAGGGCGGATTCCTAAATAAGCTTGCGCCAAGCTGAGCGGGCAGATATCCTTAACGCTTTGCGCCTGCAATGTGACCCAGCGCCCCTTTCCCAGTTGATCTGTTTTGGACTTGACCAACCTGCATAACACGCTGCCACTAGCCATTTGGACGTTGCCCACCAACAAACCTGCCTCTTTGCCCGCTTTGTTCTTAGCCACTAATTCGCTTACTCTAAATGCCCCGAAAAATGCAAACACAAAAGCGGTCCTGAACAGGAGCACCTCAAAAGGAGATTCCCCCACATCCGCTAATACCTTAACCATATCCTTCAGTAGTGCCAAATCAATGGGACGCCTTGCGTCCTTTGGCGCCGGGTTGGCCCTGGCCCACCCTTTCATGGCCCTGGCCAACACAAAGGACCGAGTGGGGTCTTCCAGACCTCGCAGCCTAGAATGAAAGGCTATGCCCGCAAGGGCAATCGACATGGCCCCTTTAGCCCTACCCGCCTCGTAGTGCTCCCACACAAAAACACCCAACCTGTCTTCCATGGACTCACCTTCCCGCCCATACCTACCCAGGAAGGCCTGCCAAACCCTCCATGCTGCATCATATGCCCTTTGTGTGGAAGGAGCCAGAGCGTTTCTGGCCAGCCCCACTAACCCGGTTTGATGATCTGCCAGACATAAGGCGGGCATGTCAAACCCACTGGAGACGCCCCAGGTACTAATTCCCGGAACCTCTCCCATTGGAAACGGGACAATGCATCCGCAATGTTATTGTCTATGCCCGGCACATGGCTGGCAGAGAAATTAATATTAAAACGTAAACACTGCAATACTAGATGCCTGAGCAGCCGCAAGGTGAACGGGCATGAACTCCTCTGATTATTTATCGCGTGCACTACCCCCATGTTGTCGCACCTAAAAACCACCTGCCTATCAGCCAAATCGCGGGCCCACAACACCAGAGACACCACAATAGGATACAATTCCAATAACAACAGGTTCCTGGTAAAGCCCCTATCCACCCAGGACTTTGGCCAGCCCGAAACACACCACTCCAACCTGAAAAAAGCCCCAAACCCACAACTGCCTGACGCATCCGTAAATAACTGCAACGCACTGTTGTAGCAAGGAGGTGCAGGCCACAACACTACCCTGTTGAAAGAAACCAAAAACGAGGACCAAACCTTTAAATCCTCCCTGATTTCCCTGGAAAGGTAAACCGAATGATGGAGCCGTGCAACACCAGTTGTTGCCCGTTCCAATTTGCGACAAAAAACACGCCCCATGGGTATGATCCTGCACGCAAAGTTGAAAGATCCCAATAAGGACTGTACCTGTTTTAACCGCACTTTCCGCTTACCCAGGCAGTCTTCAATGAGTCCCAACAGCTTCTGAACCTTGTCCGCCGGGAGACGGCAGCATCCTGCCTGGGAATCAATTTCGATTCCCAGATAACTGCGGCAATGGGTTGGACCCTCTGTTTTCCCTTCCGCTATGGGAACCCCTAACGCTCCAAAAACCCTCTCAGTAACCTCCAATAACTTCTCGCAAACTTTGCTCCCGCCCTGACCCACCAAAAGGAAGTCATCAAGGTAGTGAGCAATACCCTGATGCCCTGGAGCCGACTGAATGCACCAATGCAAAAAACAACTAAACCTCTCAAAATACGCACAAGAAACCGAGCACCCCATAGGTAGACATCTAACTACAAAAAACTCGCTACCTAACTTGAAACCCAGGAACCGCAAGGAATCCGGGTGTATTGGTAACAACCTAAACGCGGCTTCAACATCTACCTTTGCTAACAACGCATTACGGCCACAGCCTCTCACTAACTGCAAGGCCTCCTCAAACAGCTGATACCTAACCCTGCACAGTTCTTCCGGTATAGCATCATTAACTGACCCACCGTGGGGGTGAGATAGGTGTTGGATCAACCTGAACTTACCCGGGGTACTCTTCGGTACAACACCTACCGGAGAAATGCATAAACCCTGTATTGGCGGTACCGCATATGGACCGCACATACGCCCTAGCGCTATTTCCGCGTCCACTTTCTGGCGGACAATGAGAGGAAAATCCCTGGCCGATTTTAAGTTCCTAACCGAAACAACAAGCACAGAACCTTCGATCGGCAACTGAAAACCCGAGCGAAAACCATTCAACAAGAAACTGGCAGCCTCCCGATCTGGGTAGCTCCTAAGCCACCTGCCTAACTCAGCCACCACTATAGGCGAGGGGGCCTTACTTGTGACTTCCAGCGGCATCACTGGCATCACCTGTCCTGGAAGATGGGGCTGCGGTGCAATCCTTTGCCGGGTGATTGGACCCGCACACTCTGCAGGAGTGGCGAAAACGACAATTCGCCCCCCTGTCGCATTTTCCCTCATTATACGCAAAACACTTGCCCTTGCCCGCTACCTTGGGGGATTGAGCTGGCGTCACCGCCACCTTTTTCCCCGAAGCTTCACCCAAAGGCCTGGTCTGCTGAGTGACCTCCAACCAGACCTCCACATCCTTAAACCCCATGGGCAACACCCCATTACCGTCCTGCTTGCGACAAAACTTTTCATCATACTCCCGCCAGGAATACCCCTTTGTCTTCAAATACATCTCGTGTACCAAAAACAAATATTTTATAAGATTGGGGTATTCCGCCACCCTCGTCTCAGCATAACAGGCTGCAAAAACTAAAAACCCTTTCAGCCACTGGTGAAAATTTCTAAAAGCATTCTCCCCTATTCCATCGGCCTTTTTCGCCTTCTCAAAAGCCTGCTTCATATCATCAGTTAGTGTAAAAATATCCACATATTTCCCCTTTCTAATCTTTTCCCTCATCCTCTTACGGATGCCCCTGGTGACCGCTGTGTTCGCACAATGAACCATTTCGGTGAACAGAGGTGGCTCCGCAGAAGGAGGAGCAGCGCTTGCACCCACAGGCTTGTCTTTTGTGGTAACTTTAGCAACCTGACGCGCAATCATCCTGGATAACTTACGCGGGTGCCGAGGGGAATCCGACCCCACACTACTAGTGTCGCTATCTGTGGAATCACAAGATGAATGACCCGCACACTCACCCGTGCCCGATGCCCCTGGAGCTTCATCGGCCGCAACGGCCGACCCGGAAACTGCTGCAGACGTTTCGGGGGCTGTCCTTGTCTCTGTTCTGACTTCCCGACTTCTCCTCCTGGATGCCATTGTCGTCCCTGCACCCGCACTCGCCTGTGAAGACACAACCAGAGAAGGGGGGGGGGGGAAGAAACAACACTACCCCCTTCGGCCACGACGGGGGCCGAAGCCCCCTCCGGGGTGGGAGGGACAACCTCAAAAGCACTTGAAACCGGGATCCGCTGTTGATGTGTACCATTTCCCCGCGATGTTTGAGGGAACCCCCCCACCACCCCGGCTCCCGGGGAACACCCGTAACCCTGACCCATGTGAGGCTGCCAGAAACCAGAATAACCTGACCCTTGTTCCCAGACACTGCCCGCTAAACTGGGTGAGCTGTACCCCTGTGAAACCATGGGCCCCCACATTGGCTGGGACATGAACCCCGGTTGGTACCCTGCTCTATGTTGAAAACCATAACCCGTGGGAAAAACGGGCCTAAAGGGGGGCCCCTGTGACAACACCCCTTGACCACTACCCCCCACATGTGACTGAAAATATGGGGAGCTGTGGGGGGGCCCCTGTCCCTGCCAACCCGACATGGGGGAAACCAGAGGCATTGGGAAGGAATGAGCCCCCTGCCAGGCTGCTGAAGATGTAACCCCCCCCCTAAGGGAAAACCCGGGTAAACACTTGCTACAGGACCCCGCATTTGCACAGAAGTGGCCACAGAACTACTGGCATAAAAAAATGTTTCCTGCCACCCCTACCCCTGCAGGTGGCGCTGGTGCACTACCCCCTTGCCCCATCATGGCATTGGAACCCATCCACCTGGGCCCTGATTCAGGTGGAAACCCCTGGCTAGCCCCAGAGTTGGGGGGAGCCAAACCACTCCCCCCCATTCCCACTATATACTGGGGTCTGCAGCTACTCAAACCCCCTAATCCAGGATCACCATATCCGAAGCCTCCAGAAACATTCCCACCCACAGAGCTTCTGCCCGCTCCTCCCATACCCAAAACTGCTTGGCCGCCCCCCGCCCGTCCCCCCCCTTCAACCAACATCACTTCCCCCACAGCATCAGCATTTATGATCACATTCAAGTTGCTCCCCGCAAGGGAAGGCAACTGCCCAAACACATCCCCCTGCACGTTCTCCGGCCTGTGCTCCCGCAGCGCCGGGGACCCCCGAGCCTCAGCAGGCTGTGAGGGAGTCCCCGCCGTCTGTCTCACAGCGTCAGGCCTCGCGCTCACCAGAGCCGAGGCCTGCGCATCCTGCCCGGCGCCTCTCTCAGCAGGCGCCGGCATCAACCCCGCCGCGTCACCCGACGTCAGCGCAAGGCGCGCGCTAGCCAGTGTCGCGCCCTGCACCTCACCTGCCGGAACGCTCCCCGCCGAGGGAGCCGGCTGACCTAACACCCCCGCGAGCGACCCCGCCGCGTCACCCGTCGACAGAGCAGGGCGCGCGCTAGCCAGCGCCGCGTCCTGCCCCACAGCCGCAGACAAGCTCCCCGCCGGGGAACCCGACTGCACTATCACACCCGCCACTGAATCCTCCGGCAGGGACCTCCCCAGGCTGCCGGCCTGCTCCCTGCCCACCCCCGACACCCCGGTCGGCGCCGGAGCGGGAGAGGAGGGAGGGGGAGACACCACACTAACCAGGCCACCTCCCGGGCTCCCAGAGGGGGCAGGCAAAGCCTCGGCCCTATCCTCTGTGCCCACTACTCTCACCCTGGGCCGCCGGTACCCCGCAAGGGGCCTGGCAGCGTCCACCAGCCGGCGGGGAGGGGGAGCAGATCGTCTAGGCCTAGGCATTCTAATGCTTAAGGTGACAGAGAAAAGAATATTCCACTTACCAGGTCTGCGCAGGAGACCACAGGATACCAGCACTTCCAAAGGTAAGAAGGTGGAGGTCACATGATCCCTAGGGCTTAAGTAGTGCTATAATGTACCCTCCCCCTTAACTCCTGATAGGCTAACTACTTCTGCCAACCTTATCACTAGGCAGAAAAACTGAAACAGAGTTTTTTCACTGCCTGAACTTTTACTGACCCTAAGTCAGGGCTCTTATATTGCTTCATGCTTAGGCAGCCTTCAGCTCCCTTTAGAGTTACTTTGTCCCCCATAGCTTTACCCTCCTTGCAGATAGCACAGACACATCCGTGATGTCTGACTTTCACATTCCGAATGAAGAATGGTGCCGGAGTCGGGACTTATAAAGAGTTCCGGATCTTGCGAGAATCCGACCCGGACGATGACGTTTTGCTGCCGAGCCCGGATCCGAGTCAGGCGGGAGGCTCCAAGCCCCGCACATCTCCAATATTAATATTTAATAGTTGGAGCATTACGTCGCCACCATTTTGATGTTACTAGAGCTGGACATTACGTGGCGCCTTATTGCCAGCCCTTTATGAAGAGGGGTCATACCACGGAATAAATATATATGACCTTTAAATATAATACAAGAAAGGGGGATACACGCGCTAGAATCAATGTATATAAAGAAATAAAAGATATATAATATGTAAAAAAGTTTTAATTTTATATATATATAGATGTATATATTGCACTGGCCAGTGACATTTAATGAATAAAAATAACAATTAAATATAAAAATTATAAGTAAATACAAAACATATTAAGGGCTGCACATTTTAAAAACATAGGATAATCATGTCTAGGCAGACTCGTTTTGATACTCCAAAGTGGTTTCTTGTTAGCTGATGTCTGGCCAGACAGAAATGAGCAAAAAGTGAAAAAATGTTTAAAAATGCAAAAAACGAAATAAAGGAAAAAAAAAAAAAAAAATTATATATATTGAAAGTCAATAATGGATAAAAGTCTCAGGGTTCCAAACTGCTACTGTCGTACTGCTATATTTGAGGCAGTAGTTAGCTTTGAAATAAACCAGTACTTGCTTTTTGGGTTATTCGACAGGCAGGTGGGGAATCCGATTCTGGAGCTCCAGAAAGTGTAGAGGAGGTATTTTAAAAAGCTGTATGACGCGTTTCTCCGCCTCCTGTGTAGGTATCAGCGGCTTCATCAGATATCTGATGTGCATAAGAGTTATCTTATGTGCATAAGAGTTTTGAGCTTTACAATTTAGTTCCAGGTGTCTTTGAAGATCTGGTGGAATATTGCTCATGTTATCTAAATGGTCTGACATTGTTCCCTGCTGCTGTCTGTTGCATAATCTGGTTTTACAACAACTTCTCACCAGGTTATTCAATATACGGAGAATATACATGGGGTTTTTGTTGCATCTAGTGGGAGGCAGATCAGGCAGTCAGTGAATGACATCCATTTCACTGGTAATTATAATACAATACATCGGCGTTTTTCAACCACTGTGCTGTGGCACACTAGTGTGTCGTTAGCAGTTCTCAAGTGTACCGCCTGAGCCAGAGATGCATTTTTAACACTAAACCCTGGAGCACTCAACATTGAACACAGTTGGCATTGCATACGGTCTCAGCCTGGCAGACACTGTACTGTAATTCACTGTGTTCATCTGGGGCCAATGTGTTGCGCATGCACAGACCCGCACAATCGGACCTGGGTACGAATTCGGCCCCAACTGACTGGGTCTGAATCAGGCCCAATGTACTGTATTAACGGACTGCTATCTGTCCCGATTCAGATCTACAGCACTGATATCCATAACAGCAGTCAAACATGTGCGTTAGATTATCATTTCCATTTTTGTATGTTTAATTATCAGATCTTAAAAAAAAAAAAAAAAAAATTGCAATCAAATGTAAATGTTGAAAAGAAAGACAGAAACGCAGTCACTTGTCGGCTGAACGGAGAGAAACTTTAAATGCAATATACACTGCAAGGGAGAAGGAAGGTAAGATGCTTTGGCAATGAATTGTCCATGTACAGATGGAGCCGCTCTCATTAGAGCGGCTCCTGGTGATAGAATGGCTATGCGGCGCCAGCCACCGAAGTCCGACAGAATGGGGAGAGCGAGCACGAGACGCTTGCACACCCCATTCTGTTAGCCCCTCCCTGCCTGTCTCCCTGAAGTGGAGATGGGAAGGTAAGCACCCGGTCCCCGCCGTCGAGTGAGCGGGACACTCAAGCGAGTGAGCCACTCGCACGTCCTCATCCGCCGCCCACGTCCCACCAGGCTGGCTGAGGCTAGCTCCATCTGTAACCCACAGTACCTACAGTTTAGTTATTTGTCTATCCCTATCCCTAAATATAATATTATGTTGAAACATCAAACAAGATTCCGGTAGCCACAGTTGTTATTATTATTTTTTCTTTCTTTCTTGGGGGATTGAGGTTTAAAATTTGTATTTTTGAAACAAAATATTTGTATCCAAACATTTTAGGAAACTTTATACAGTTTATGGGTATGTGACTTTAGGGGGGTATTCAATCTAGGATCACGGATGTCGATCCCTGCCTACAGCCGTGATCCTGGCCCGTTTGCGGTCAGCCCCACAGCTGAACAACAGGCGGGATTCAATATCCCACCTGCCGATCGGCAGAAAGGGGCACAAAGGGGGCGTGGCTAATAAAACGGCTGTGGATTGGCGATCTGCGGCCGGGATCGCGACAATCCACGGCTGTTATTAGCAGAACGGGACCGACAGCTTCTAAAGTCGGGCCGATTCTGCACTGATCCTGCTTCAAAGCAGTCGCTAAAGACAGCATTGAATTAGGAGCCGCCGCTATTTCCCCTATAGGAATACCCCCTCTATATTTTGGACTGCCAGGAGCAAGTATTTGATCTAGAACTTTTATACAAATAATCTCATATTAGGAAAAAGAGTTCCAGATGACCAGATATTAACAAATCTGCGATATGATTTGTATTAGTCCATTTCGTGGGAATTCAAAATAGAGACATTTGCGAGGTGTACATATACTAAAACATTTACGGCGCTGCTAACCACTTGTGGCGCCTTATAAATAAAATGTAATAATGTTGATAATAATAATTGATCTAGGGATTAGGATTTGATAACAAGGGAAATTTAAGGTCAGATATGACAAAATATACAAATAAAGTTTATCATAATATAGGTTTTTACAGAATCGACTAAGATATTTTTTTCACTTTTGCATTAAGTATTTTTCCACCGTAATTTTTTTGTTTGCTGGAGTAATTTTTTACATTGAATTTAGTGGCGAATAACACCTACAGAACACTTACTTGGTAGCAATTGCTTAATGGATTAGCACTTTGGGTTTATTACATTAATTTAATCTGCACAGGAAAACTACTCATATGTAAATTTCGGCATACCAGGATTTATTGATTTTTTTTTTTTATTCAATCGACTAATTAAAAGGTTTTACATTTAAAACTGTACATCAGTGTCAAATATTCCTTATTCTGTATCAATTCAAGATATATATATATATATATATATATATATATATATATATATATATATATATATATATATATATATATATATATATATATATAAACAAAGGACAGAGGTGCACTATAACACCGGTACTTATACTTTTGAACTAAAATGAATCAATGATTTATAAAAACAAATTGACATTTATTAGATTGTTTTAAAAATTCATCAGCGCTTTCACAGGTACATAGCCCAACGCGTTTCGTCCCTCAGGACTTCATCAGCGGCAGTGAACAAATCTCTACAAATAGTGAAAAGTTTGTCGTTACTCACATATTAAAATATAGTAAAACATGTACATGTATAAAAATAATATAAAACATCCATTTTTTAGATCCAAAGAGTGAATAGGAGGAACAGTGATCCGGAAGGAGGAGGAGGAGGAGAGAAAAAAAGGAATGGAAAAAAGGTTTACATATCTAGAGGTACTAAATCCTCTGATAGAAGTGGAGATGATGATGTCAAAACAAGTTTTTGATGCTGAAGTTTTAAATGCGACAGGAAGGGTTTGATATAAAGTTGTATAACATACCGATTTTGCAAATGCTGCACACGAAACTCCAACCAGATGGTGAAAGATCATGAATCACTTTTGACACCAGGTCATAAATCACTTTTGACACCAGTTTATTGGCTGTAAACTTCTGTCTCCAATATAACTAAAAGTAGGTAGCTAACAGAAAACCTCTATACAAATTGGATTATACACTCAATTAGACATATATGGAGTCTGACAAGGTGCAACCTTACCTCAATTGGGAAATCACTGTGTAGCACAGGTCCTCAGAGAGCCAGTGCACTGACCTGGATTGGGTCCGATAATATCTCTGGTGAGGCCGCGGCACTGGGGACTTGCAAACAAACGAAACAGGGAGCTGGTTCTCTGTTGACGTTTCAGCCCTTTATTGCGGGCTTTGAGAAAAGCCCGCAATAAAGGGCTGAAATGTCAACAGAGAACCGGCTCCCTGTTTCGTTTGTTTGCAAGTCCCCAGTGCCGCGGCCTCACCAGATATATATATATATATATATACTTTGATACTTTGGCGAAGGTGCGGCACTCACAACTGCAACTCAGGAATCACGAGTGGGCCAAATATATGGTCAACGTTTCAAAATGTTTAATTTTGTCATCAGGATACAAAATATATAAAAACACCAACCTTATATAGATGTTCACAATGTGCAGATCTGTCGGGAATGAGCGGGACCTTACACCCGCCCCTCCATCCAGAGGACCTGCGAGGGGCGGGGTACGCATCCTCCAACCTTTTTATACCCCCACTATCCACGTTGGCGTAGAGTTGATATTATATAGTGTGGCGAGTGCAGCGAGCCACCGAGCCTGAAGCGTGGCGAGCGCAGCGAGACCCGCGAGGGGACGCAGATTGCTTCACATGTATTCCGCGTTCCCTCGCGGGGCCCGCTGAGTTCACCACACTTCGGGCTCGGTGGCTTGCTGTGCTCGCCACACTAGCTAAAATCGACTCCACGCTGACGTGGATAGTAGGGGTATGAAAAGGTCGGAGGACGCGTACCATCGCCCCTCGTGGGCTCGCTGCGCTCGCCACGCTTCGGGTTGGAGTTTATAGTGGGGTGGCTGTACAATGTGATATCTGGTGTAATCGCATTGCATAGCATCGCATGCCATTGTAAAGGCATGCGATGCAACACAATTCTAAAATTGTATTGGAAGCTATTAAAACCCGAATATCGGGTCAGATCGGGTCCCATCGCATACCTTAACTAAAGGTATGCGATGGGATCCGACGGGCGCTGTGCTAGGAAACAAGTACCCATTCTTTCATACTGCATTCCCATATATGGTGAAGACTATCATACATCACTGATGAGGAGCAAAGCTATGCTCATTACTAGATTTGTCTTCATGTTCCTAATCCCATTTTCGATAATAATAACTTGTTATAGCCTTGTCACATGTAGACTGAGAAGAAGTAGGAATCTTTCTGGATCTGGTCGACCTTTTAAAGTAATCATTACCATTGTAATTTGTTTCTTCTGCTTTTGGTTCCCAATCCATTTTTGTCCTTCTTAGAGTATATGAATACCGAATTCAATCAAAATGTAATAATTATATTGTATAGCATTGATTCTTGCTTATGTGTCCTTAACAGCTATGTAAATCTCATTATCTATGTATTTGTCGGGAGGGATTTCAAAAAGAGTTTATTTAAGTCCATCCCATTTCTTCTAGAGAAAACATTTGAAGACCGGTATTAATCTGATACAGAGCATTGATATGATCAGACTTTGTTGCAAATTGTCAAAAAGAGAGAAGAAAAGAGCAGTTGTAAGCGGATGCACTCCTATATGAGAAATTTGTATTTGCATGTCAAAATATACCATTTATTTAAAACCGTGGGAGCTCCTACTATCTAAAAACATGACTGATTATTTAGTGGCTTTTAGAAATAGTAGAAACATAGCAACAGGAATAAAACCCTCTTTACAAGTGATAAATAGTTCTCATCAACATCTTAATACCCACAACAAGAAGTTACAGTTTGCATTCGTACTTAAATATTGCTCATAGATTAAAATAATTAGCAAATATATCGGGACAGCGAGATATATAACACACTTAGTAATATTATATGCAGACTGATCTATAAACAAATATACATATATGATATATGTGTCGAAAATCCCAAGCAGGAAAAACAAAGAACATGATGTTTAATTTATGTAAAAAAAGGTGTAATTTCTACGCTTCCAAGATGTAGATGAGAACTATGGTGAATGGTGAACCAGGTGAATATAACCTAAAGTGCATTGGAAATATTGGATGGCACGATTACCCCCCCCCCCCATTTGTGGACTACCAATACATATTATCAAGGTTCTTGCGCAGTTATTTCCTTTTGTCTATCTATCTATCTATCTATCTATCTATCTATATAGATATATCTCTCTCTCTCTCTCTCTCTCTATATATATATATATATATATATATAGATATCTATATATCTATATATATATATATATATATATATCTATATAGATATATATATATATATATATATATAGATAGATAGATAGATAGATAGATAGATAGATAGATAGATACAGAAGTACCAACACACTCGCCATTCCTACGAATGGGGTGGAAACAGCACCCACACTTCCCAGGTTGCGGTGCAGTGGCCTCTTTCCTTTGCACAGCACTGTATGCACTTTATGTCCGTCCTGACGAAAAGGCTGAGGCCTTGAAACGTTGACGACTATGTATTGACTAACTTTGCACTATAAACGTGTCTACTAAAATCCGGAGAGTGCCACTCATTTTTTCCTAGAGGCTCGCCCCAGGAGAATATTGCCACTATATATATATATATATATATATATATATATATATATATATATATATATATAGATAGGGTAGCGGCGGCACTCGGCGTGGAAATAAGGCAACAAACGCAGGTAGTTACTCAAACGTTTTCGATATCTAATTCGATATCTTCATCAGGATCATCCTGATGAAGATATCGAATTAGATATCGAAAACGTTTGAGTAACTACCTGCGTTTGTTGCCTTATTTCCACGCTGAGTGCCGCCGCTACCCTATCTGTGCTATATTCACTTTTTAGTGAACTGGAGGGCACCGGGACCTTTATTACTAGTACAGGAGTGCTACCTCTCTCTACAATTGTATATATATATATATATATATATATATATATATATATATATATATATATATTAAGTCGCGCTGATGTCCAGCACTCCCCGCACTCAGAAGACTCTTGCCTGGGTGCCATCCAAGGTGGGATGCCCACCAAATATAGTAGAAGAATGGGTAAGGCGTCACTACAGGGCTTAGAAGAAACAGTATTTATTGTGAGGCGGTCAACGCCGTTTCGGGTGTTACCCCGTCGTCAGGACCAAAATGTGCTCAACCAACACATTTTAGTCCTGACGATGGGGTAACACCCGAAACGGCGTTGACTGCCTCACAATAAATACTGTTTCTTCTAAGCCCTGGAGTGACGCCTTACCCATTCTTCTACTATATATATATTTAGATGTATATAGTCACACATAGCAGAGGAAATTTAATAGGATGAGAGATTCAGACAGTGAAAGATTTGGTAATAAATCTCTTTTTTTTTTTTTAAGCAGCAATCATTAACACTTCGCAATCAAATTGGTTTAGAAGTGTAAATGATTGCCGCTTTAAAAAAACTGGAGATTTCTTAGCAAATCTCTCTCTTTCTAAATTTCTCATCCTATTACATTTCCCCCAGTGTGTACTGTTTAAATATATGGGACGTTTGGATTTAATAGATTCATTCTTGGCACCTTACTCTCTGTCCACCCCCCTCTGCTCTTCCCACTACCACCAACTGCTGAGCCATGGTATCAATCAAATTAATCCATTCCTACTTCCCCCCATCAATCCACCACCCACAGTATTGCATCCATTACTTAAGCTGGTGTTGATTACTTCTCTTTTAAGTCTCATCCTTCTCCCCCGAAGAGTGCAGTAGGAGCCATTAGGGAATAAGGTATTGTCCATGAACAGAACACATTTTTTTTTCTTTAAGATTATCGTATTATAAAATAAGTGTAAAGTGAATATAAAGGTACTTCCTCATCTTTGCCGCCACCACTAACGCTATCGAACTTATGTAGTGCTGCTAAGTATTATCATCCCCTCTCGGGCTCGCTTCGCTCCCCACGCTTTTGGTTCGGTGGCTCACGTTGCTCACCATTACTCTACTAAATGTAATAGATGGTGGTGTGGACACAGGAGGGTGGCATGGACCCAGGGTGGTGGTGTGGAGCCAGGGTGGTGGCGTACACTCTTCTGGACATATAATTTCATCTCACGTCCATTGGTACATTTTATTAAATATAGTAAACATCTTTTACCTCAAAAATGTCTCTAGAGTAGATTTGTAACGGTTTCCTCGCCGGATATCCTTACGTATCGGTTAAGTAGCGGGTAACGTAACTGACGTAGTGGTGGCCGCAAAGATGAGGAAGTACCAATATAAATTATATAAAATTGTATTGATGATATTGAAAAAAACCCGTATTGTCAATACTGTAAGTATTAATTTTTTATTTGAAACTTTGTAGTAGAACATTTGACAACATGGAAGACACTTCAGCTGCATTTGGCGTCACAAGTAATGTAACAGATTACAGCCCCCAGAATGGAAATGGAGACTATACACTGTTTTTTTCCATTTTTGTAATCAGTATTTTTATTTTTGATATTGTAATCTTCATACTGGGAATTATCGGGAATGGATTGGTCATCTGGATTGCTGGTTTCAAGATGAAGAAGACAGTTAATACTATCTGGTTTCTCAACCTAGCTGTTGCTGACTTTACTTTAAATGCCTCCATCCCTCTGCAAGTTTTGGTGGAGTTGTTCAAAAGTCAGAGTCTCTTCGGTGTAATTATTTGCAAGGCTGTATCGACTGTACTGTACCTCAACATGTTTCTCAGCACCTCTTTCCTAATGATCATCAGTGTTGACCGATGTACATCAGTCCTGTGTCCTGTGTGGTCACAAAACCACCGAACTCTCAGATTATCTTCAATGATCTCCGCAATTATCTGGGCATCCTGCTTTGTACTTAGTTCCCCATATCTTGTTTTCATGGACATTATTCTTGACCCAATTAACAATATTTCATACTGCATTCTCATATATAGTGAAGACTATTATACATCACTGAGCAAAGCTATGCTCATTACTAGATTTGTCTTCATGTTCCTAATACCATTTTCGATAATAATGATTTGTTATAGCCTTGTCACATGTAGACTGAGAAGAAGTAGGAATCTTTCTGGATCTGGTCGACCCTTTAAAGTCATTATTACCGTTGTAATTTGTTTCTTCTGCTTTTGGTTCCCAATCCATTTATTGTCCTTATTAGAGTATATGAATACTGAAATCGATGAAAATACAATGTTTATCATGGATAGCATTGCTGCTTGCTTATGTATCCTTAACAGCTGTGTAAATCCCATCATCTATGTATTTGTCGGGAGGGATTTCAAAAAGAGTTTATTTAAGTCCATCCCATTTCTTCTAGAGAAAACATTTGAAGACCGGTATTAATCTGATACAGAGCATTGATATGATCAGACTTTTTTGGAAATTGATGGGAACAAATCATTAATCATTTTGAGATTCATCCTCATTCCATGAACTCTACATTCCAAAAACTCTCAGTTCTTTTAAGTGTCATTGTTTTTAAAAGAATGAATCATTTGAAAGGACAGAGCATGTTTTGCAACAAAACCCTCAATTCTTTTCAAGCCTCACGATCACAGTTTGATGGAAAAGTATAACACAAAATTTATTTGTACAATATTATACAAATCGTTCCAGAAGAGAATCAAATCTATTCTTATGTATTATGGCTTCACAAAAAGAATTTATGATATCACCTGCAATAATAAATAACAAATACCTAGAGAGTTATCCTGTTTAATATACATTTATAGTGGGGTGGTGGACGTCTATTCACTATAGTACCATCCATTCACTGTATTTATAAGGATTTACCCTTTAAATACAATGTTTGGGCAATGAGGGGATCAATATATTTAATGTGAAGTAAATAATTCTATCAATTAAAAAAATAGGTTACAATATACAATACAGTAGACTGCATTAAAACACTTTTCTTGCTCCCAAGACCCGGAGTGACGCTTCATTGCTGCATTACCTGTGGGGATTTCCTTCTTCCATGGTGGGAACCCTGGAAATGTAGAAAAGAAAGTAAGTGGAGTGCCGGACATCAGTACAAAAAAAACAAAACATATGGTACTTGTGTATTATCACTAGTGATGAGCGGGTCCGGATCTCCGAGATCCGGATCCGCACGGACGTCCTGAATCCGAATCCGGATCCAGGACGTCCGCGGACTCCCGCGCAGGCCCGGAGCCGAAATCGAGGCCCGACGTCACATTGGTGACGTCGGATTCTCGCGAGATCCGGATTACATAAAAGCCGGGACCCGCCGCCGCCATCTTCATTCTGTGGGGCGACGCAGAGCAGGCAGCAGTGCTGCCAGAGAGGGGGGTTTTATTTATTGCTCCGTGAGGGGGGTTTGCTGGAGCGTTGTGTGTGTCACTGTGCTGCTTGCTGCTAAAGAGCTGCAAGTACAGAGGGGGTTTAATCATTTTTATTGTGCTGCTGGAGAGTGATTTTTTTTTCTATATTGCTGTAGCCTGCTCATCTGTAATTTGTGTCACTGCTGCTGCTACAGAATACTACAGACAGAGGGGGGTTTATTGTACTGCCGCAGAGGGGGTTTTCTTTCTATATTGCTATAGCCTGCTCATCTCTAATTGTGTCACTGCTGCTGCTAGCCTGCTACAGAATACTACAGACAGAGGGGGGTTTAATAATTTTTATTGTGCTGCCAGAGAGGGTTTTTGTGCTGCCTGGCTACCTGTTATATGGTTGTAAACACCTACCAGGCAGTCACCTCTGTTGTTGCCAGTGCCACTACCTTGTACCTACCTCTCAGAGTATATAAAAAAAAATAAAAAAAAAATTAAAAATATATAAAAATATAAAAAAAAATAATTAAGTTGTTGTTGTTGCTGACACCACTGGCTGCCGTTAGATATCGCAGACTCAGTAATTAAATTTTTAACTGTGGTTTGCTGACGCCACTTGTTGTGTTACCTACCAGTGTATCCACTTTTGTATCTTGCTGCTGTTGTCACTGGCTAGTGACAACAACCAGCTGATATCTGGGTATCCAGTTTGCTGCCACCGCTGCCGTTACATATATCGCAGTAAATAACTCCGGTTTGCTGACGCCACTTGTTGTGTTACCTACCAGTGTATCCACAAAATAAATATTGTATCTTGCTGCTGTTGTCACTGGCTAGTGACAACCAGCTGATATCTGGGTATCCAGTTTGCTGCCACCGCTGCCGTTACATATATCGCAGTAAATAACTCCGGTTTGCTGACGCCATTTGTTGTGTTACCTACCAGTGTAACTATCCACAAAATAAATATTGTATCTTGCTGCTGTTGTCACTGGCTAGTGACAACCAGCTGATATCTGGGTATCCAGTTTGCTGCCACCGCTGCCGTTACATATATCGCAGTAAATAACTCCGGTTTGCTGACGCCACTTGTTGTGTTACCTACCAGTGTAACTATCCACAAAATAAATATTGTATCTTGCTGCTGTTGTCACTGGCTAGTGACAACCAGCTGATATCTGGGTATCCAGTTTGCTGCCACTGCTGCCGTTACATATATCGCAGTAAATAACTCCGGTTTGCTGACGCCACTTGTTGTGTTACCTACCAGTGTAACTATCCACAAAATAAATATTGTATCTTGCTGCTGTTGTCACTGGCTAGTGACAACAACCAGCTGATATCTGGGTATCCAGTTTGCTGCCACTGCTGCCGTTACATATATCGCAGTAAATAACTCCGGTTTGCTGATGCCACTTGTTGTGTTACCTACCAGTGTAACTATCCACAAAATAAATATTGTATCTTGCTGCTGTTGTCACTGGCTAGTGACAACCAGCTGATATCTGGGTATCCAGTTTGCTGCCACCGCTGCCGTTACATATATCGCAGTAAATAACTCCGGTTTGCTGACGCCACCTGTTGTGTTACCTACCAGTGTAACTATCCACAAAATAAATATTGTATCTTGCTGCTGTTGTCACTGGCTAGTGACAACAACCAGCTGATATCTGGGTATCCAGTTTGCTGCCACCGCTGCCGTTACATATATCGCAGTAAATAACTCCGGTTTGCTGACGCCACCTGTTGTGTTACCTACCAGTGTAACTATCCACAAAATAAATATTGTATCTTGCTGCTGTTGTCACTGGCTAGTGACAACAACCAGCTGATATCTGGGTATCCAGTTTGCTGCCACTGCTGCCGTTACATATATCGCAGTAAATAACTCCGGTTTGCTGACGCCACTTGTTGTGTTACCTACCAGTGTATCCACAAAATAAATATTGTATCTTGCTGCTGTTGTCACTGGCTAGTGACAACAACCAGCTGATATCTGGGTATCCAGTTTGCTGCCACTGCTGCCGTTACATATATCGCAGTAAATAACTCCGGTTTGCTGACGCCACTTGTTGTGTTACCTACCAGTGTATCCACTTTTGTATCTTGCTGCTGTTGTCACTGGCTAGTGACAACAACCAGCTGATATCTGGGTATCCAGTTTGCTGCCACTGCTGCCGTTACATATATCGCAGTAAATAACTCCGGTTTGCTGACGCCACTTGTTGTGTTACCTACCAGTGTATCCACAAAATAAATATTGTATCTTGCTGCTGTTGTCACTGGCTAGTGACAACAACCAGCTGATATCTGGGTATCCAGTTTGCTGCCACTGCTGCCGTTACATATATCGCAGTAAATAACTCCGGTTTGCTGACGCCACTTGTTGTGTTACCTACCAGTGTAACTATCCACAAAATAAATATTGTATCTTGCTGCTGTTGTCACTGGCTAGTGACAACAACCAGCTGATATCTGGGTATCCAGTTTGCTGCCACTGCTGCCGTTACATATATCGCAGTAAATAACTCCGGTTTGCTGACGCCACTTGTTGTGTTACCTACCAGTGTATCCACTTTTGTATCTTGCTGCTGTTGTCACTGGCTAGTGACAACAACCAGCTGATATCTGGGTATCCAGTTTGCTGCCACTGCTGCCGTTACATATATCGCAGTAAATAACTCCGGTTTGCTGACGCCACTTGTTGTGTTACCTACCAGTGTATCCACAAAATAAATATTGTATCTTGCTGCTGTTGTCACTGGCTAGTGACAACAACCAGCTGATATCTGGGTATCCAGTTTGCTGCCACCGCTGCCGTTACATATATCGCAGTAAATAACTCCGGTTTGCTGACGCCACTTGTTGTGTTACCTACCAGTGTAACTATCCACAAAATAAATATTGTATCTTGCTGCTGTTGTCACTGGCTAGTGACAACAACCAGCTGATATCTCGGTATCCAGTTTGCTGCCACCGCTGCCTACCGTTAGATATCGCAGTACATAACTCTGGTTTGCTGACGCCACTTGTTGTGTTACTGATATATATCCACTTTTGTATCTTGCTGCTGTTGTCACTGGATAGTGACAACAACCAGCTGATATCTCGGTATCCAGTTTGCTGACACCGCTGCCTACCGTTAGATATCCAAAATATGGAGGATAAAAAAAAAGGAAAAGATGAGGAGCCACTTCGTCGTGCTTCTGAAGCTGATGCCACTAGTCATCATGACATAGGCGATGAAATGCCATCGACGTCGTCTGCCAAGGCCGATGC
Organism: Crinia signifera; assembly: GCF_055691185.1. Classification (NCBI taxonomy): domain Eukaryota; kingdom Metazoa; phylum Chordata; class Amphibia; order Anura; family Myobatrachidae; genus Crinia; species Crinia signifera. The sequence goes on from NC_139226.1 coordinate 22,118,901, forward strand.
CCAGTGTCAAAGTAGAGGGCATGTAAAATCCAAAAAGCCAAAGTTGAGTAAAAGGCCCTTAAAAAGAAAAAGCAAATCATTGGAGGAGAAACTTAAAGTTGCCAGTGTGCCATTTACAACGCGGAGTGGCAAGGAACGGCTACGGCCATGGCCTATGTTCATGACTAGTGGCTCAGCTTCACAAGATGATCAAAGTCCTCCTCCTCCTCCTCCTCCTCCTCCTTCTCCCACTTTAAAATTTAAGAGATTTAAGGTGTCACCAACAAAAATCCAGCAAACAACTCTGCCTTCCAAAGAAGACATGGTATCACAAATCCCAGTGGAGAGTCCAAGGGTGTTGGTGGTTGCGATGCCTGACCTTCCCATCACTGTACGGGAAGAGGATGCTCCTTTCAGCATTCGCAGCACACCCTCTGCATGTGCTGGAAGCAGAGCCGGCCTTAGGCATAGGCAAACTAGGCAATTGCCTAGGGCATTTGGAATGCCTAGGGGCACCAGCAGCTTCTGCTGATTAAAATGATATGCAGCACGCCTATATTCTGTGTGTGAGTGATGCTGTATCTGCATATTAAATAGTGTAATTATGGAAATCACTGTAACATAGCATTCGTATGCAGGTACAGCCATAGTCGCACACAGAATATAGGCATGCCACATATCATTTTAATCATCGGAAGCTCCTTGTGTGTCTTGGTCACATAACCATGAAAATAAGACAAATTTTCAGCAAAAAAGGCACCCAACGTTAGCAGAACTAGCCAGGAGCTGCATGGCATATTGAGGCAAGATGTATGAGGAAACATCTGTATCCAAGCAGAGGCAGAGGTCACAGTGTTAGCGGCTGTGCGAGTGCTGTCTGTGAGTGGGTTGGTTGTGCAATAGTGTTCGGCATATGTGTAAGGGGCATTATGTGTGTCATGTATAAATGAATTAATAATGTGCGACATATGTGTAACAGGCATTATGTGTGTCATGTGTATAAGGACATTAATAATGTGCAACATATGTGTAATGGGCATTATGTGTGTCATGTGTATAAGGGCATTAATAATGTGCAACATATGTGTAAGGGGCATTATGTGTGTCATTATGTGTATGAAGGGCATTAATAAAGGTTGGCACAATGTGTAAGGGGCATTATGGTTATAAGGACATTAATAATATGTGTCATGTGTAAGGGGCATTACTGTGTGGTAATATCAGGGGTGCCGAGAGAAAGGGGTAGGTGGTATAAATTACCCAGGCCAAAGTCTGATGGAAGGGCCCAGTAGGGGCCCCGGGCCCCCTCCCCTTATGTGACAGCAGCAGCTGCAGCTCTTTTCCTCTGCCCAGCACGCACTGCTTTGTGCTGGGTTGCAGTGTGGCCATGGAGGTGCTTAAAATACAATATTTTCTTAGGATTTTTTTCTAAGGGTATAATGTGAATAATGTGAGGAGTAATGTACATAAGGTAAAGTGGTACTACTGTGTGATGTTACGTGAATAAGGGACACCATCGCATGATATAATGTGAATAAAGTTGCACTACTGTGTGGCATAATTTGAATTGCGGGTACTATTGTGTGGCCATGCCCCTTCCCAGCAAGAACACACCCCTGTTTGGGCTGTGCACCGAATGTGTGCGCTGTTTCTATTTAAAATATTGCGGGTAGGAGCACCAAAATGATGACTGCTATAATGAGGGTTGATGGTGCTGGGAAAGCGGAGCAGGGTCAGAGGTGGAACTAGTGGCGGTGCTAGGGGGCACCAGCCAAAATCTTGCCTAGGGCGTCATTTAGGCTAGGGCCGGCTCTGGCTGGAAGGATCACAGACAGTGCAGTTGCAGATGTCGATAATGAAGGTGTCAGTGTTGTACACCAGGAGGAGGATATTGATGAAGCTGGTGCTGAGGGAGAAATTGACGAGGAGGACGATGCTGATGCGGTTTGCTTAAATGAGGCACCGGGCAAGACAGTTGTTGTCCGTGAGATCCCAAAGGGCATCACCATGCCTGGACAGAAGACCAATAAATCCACCTCTTCGGTCTGGAATTATTTTTATCCCAAACCGTCCAACAATTGTTTTGCCATATGTAGCTTATGCAAAGCTCAAATAAGCAGGGGTAAGGACGTTTCCCACCTAGGGACATCCTCCCTTCTACGTCACTTGAAGAGCGTTCATAAGTTGCTGTTTAGTTCAGAAACTGTGGCTAAGAATGTACACAGTCCAGGGACAACTAAATCCCTTTGTCCTGTTGTGTCCACGTGCCCAACTACACCGCAAAGTCCCTCCTCGTCAATTTCTTCCTCAATGAGGATTGGGAGTAGTCCTATAGGCCATGTTACTTGCCTGACTGACTCCTCTCCTATCCGGGATTCTTCTGGAGGATCCTGCATTGCTACGCCTCCTACTGCTGCCGCTGCTGCGGTTGCTGCTGGGAGTCATTCATCATCCCGGAGGGGAAGTCGGAACACTTATTTCACTAAGCAATTGACTGTCCAACAGTCCTTTGCCATGAAGATGAAGTATGACAGCAGTCATCCAATGGCAAAGCGGGTAACTGAGGCCTTAGCAGATCTGATTGTATTAGATGTGCTTCCGGTGTCCATAACTGCTGGAGTAGGATTTAGACGATTGATGGACTTAGTGTGTCCCCGTTACAAAATACCGTCAAGATTCCACTTCGCTAGACAGGCGATACCGAAGCTGTACAGTAAAGTGCATAAAAGTGTTCTCAGTGCCCTGAAAAATGCGGTCATACCCACTGTCCACTTAACAACGGACATGTGGACAAGTGGAAAAGGGCAGACTAGGGATTACATGACCGTGACAGCCCACTGGGTAGATGAATCACCTTGTCCAGCAGCAACAACAGCAGCAGCACCAGTAGTAGGACCTGGGAAATGCCAGCTCCTTCCTAGGCAGGCTACGTTGTGTGTAACCGCTTTCCGTAAGAGGCACACCGCCGATAACCTCTTACAGAAACTGAGGGTAATCATTGGGCAATGGCTTACCCCTCTTAGACTCTCCTGGGGATTTGTGGTGTCAGACAATGCCTGCAATATCGTGCGGGCATTAAAGCAGGGCAAATTCCAGCATGTGCCCTGTTTTGCTCACACGATAAATTTGGTGGTCCAGAGTTTTCTAAGAGACAACAGAGCTGTGCAGGGGACTCTTTCGGTGGCCCGAAAAATTTGTGGCCACTTTCGTCATTCGGCGGCTGCATGCCAAAGACTGGAGCGGCAGCAAACACTGTTGAACCTGCCCCTCCATCAGCTGAAGCAAGAGGTCGTAACGCGGTGGAACTCAACCCTCTATATGCTTCAGAGGATGGAGGAGCAGCAAAGGGCCATTCAAGCCTATACATCCACCTATGACATAGGCAAAGGAGGGGGTATGCACCTGACTCAAGCACAGTGGAGAATGATTTCAGTGTTGTGCAAGATTCTCCAACCCTTCGAACTTGCCACACGTGAAGTCAGTTCAGACACTGCCAGCTTGAGTCAGGTCATTCCCCTCATCAGGCTTTTGCAGAAACAGTTGGAGAAAGTGAAGGAGGAGCTGAGACGGAGCGAGTCCTCTAAGCATGTGGGACTTGTGGATGAAGTCCTTCATACGCTTTGCCAGGATTCGAGGGTGGTACAAATTTTGAAATCAGAGGAGTACATTTTGGCCACCGTGCTCGATCCTCGGTTTAAAGCCTACGTGGTGTCACTCTTTCCGGCGGACACAAGCCTGCAGAAGTGCAAAGAACTGCTGGTTAGAAAACTGTCATCTTCTGAAGTGGAAAGTGACTCAGCAGCACCTTCTCCTTCATTTTCTCCAGCAACTGGTTCTGCAAGGAAACAACTGCGATTTCCTAAACCCCCCGCTGGTGGTGATAAAGGACCAAGTTTGGACATTTGGTCTGGGCTGAAGGACCTTCCAACAATTTCTGACATGTCTACTTCCACTGCCTATGATGCTATCACCATTGACAGAATGGTGGAGGATTATATGGGTGACAGCACCCAAGTAGGCATGTCAGAGAGTCCTTACCAGTACTGGCAGAAAAAAAAGGAAATTTGGAAGCCCCTGTACAAACTGGCTCTATATTACCTCAGTTGCCCTTCCTCCAGTGTGTACTCCGAAAGAGTTTTTAGTGCAGCTGGGAACCTTGTCAGCAATAAGCGTAGGAGGTTGCTTCCAAAAAATGTGGAGAAGATGATGTTCATAAAAATGAATTATCAATTCTACGAGAAAGACCAGCGTCCACAAAGTACACAGGAACCTGTGGTGGTGGATTCCAGCGGGGACGAATTAATACTCTGTGAGGGTGAGGAAGAACAAGATACTGATGGTGGTGAGGAATCGCTGGATGAGGATGAGGACGACCTTTTGCCTCTGTAGAGCCAGTTTGTGCAGGGACATATTAAATGGCAGCTTGTGATGTGGGGGCCCAAACGAACCAATCATTTCAGCCACAGTCGTGTGGCAGACCCTGTGGCTGAAATGATTGGTTTGTTAAAGTGTGCGTGTCCTGTTTATACAACATAAGGGTGGGTGGGAGGGCCCAAGGACAATTCCATCTTGCACCTCTTTTTTGTCTTTTGAATAATGTGCTCTTTGGGGCCTAGTTTGGGTGGGAGTGCCGTAGGACAATTCCATCTTGCACCTCTTTTTTGTCTTTTGAATAATGTGCTCTTTGGGGCCTAGTTTGGGTGGGAGTGCCCTTGGACACTTCCATCTTGCACCTCTTTTTTGTCTTTTGAATAATGTGCTCTTTGGGGCCTAGTTTGGGTGGGAGTGCCGTAGGACAATTCCATCTTGCACCTCTTTTTTGTCTTTTGAATAATGTGCTCTTTGGGGCCTAGTTTGGGTGGGAGTGCCGTAGGACAATTCCATCTTGCACCTCTTTTTTGTCTTTTGAATAATGTGCTCTTTGGGGCCTAGTTTGGGTGGGAGTGCCCTTGGACACTTCCATCTTGCACCTCTTTTTTATCTTTTGAATAATGTGCTCTTTGGGGCCTAGTTTGGGTGGGAGTGCGGTAGGACAATTCCATCTTGCACCTCTTTTTTGTCTTTTGAATAATGTGCTCTTTGGGGCCTAGTTTGGGTGGGAGTGCCCTTGGACACTTCCATCTTGCACCTCTTTTTTGTCTTTTGAATAATGTGCTCTTTGGGGCCTAGTTTGGGTGGGAGTGCCCTTGGACACTTCCATCTTGCACCTCTTTTTTGTCTTTTGAATAATGTGCTCTTTGGGGCCTAGTTTGGGTGGGAGTGCCGTAGGACAATTCCATCTTGCACCTCTTTTTTGTCTTTTGAATGATGTGCTCTTTGGGGCCTAGTTTGGGTGGGAGGGCCCTTGGACAATTCCATCTTGCACCTCTTTTTTTCTTTTGAATAATGTGCTCTTTGGGGCCTAGTTTTTCTATCTGCCACTGCAGTGCCACTCCTAGATGGGCCACGTGTTTGTGCCGCCCATTTGTCTTGCTTATCATAGTCATCCAGCTACCTCGGTGCAACATTTTGGCCTAAAAACAATATTGTGAGGTGTGAGGTCTTCAGAATAGACTGTAAATGAGTGGAGAAGAAAGCTGATGGGGTTAATAATAGCATAGGAGCAAAAAAACACCTAAATTATGCAATGTTAACCATTTTTATGCTTTTTTCAAAAAAATCAGAACCCAAAACCCAAAACCCAAAACCCAAAACCTTTAGGGGGTGTTTTGGCAAAACCCATTAGAACCCAAAACCTGAAGGTAATCAGAACCCAAAACCCAAAACCCAAAACGCGAAAAAGTGTCCGGTGCACATCTCTAATTATCACGGCGCCCACGATATTAAGTCGCACAAAATATAATCGCATCGCATGCCATACACCCGATGCACACCGATGCGATGCAATTTTAAATTGTATAAGCCCCCTGTAGGATTTTAAATTGTATAAATACTCTAATGGGGGCTTATATTGTTAAATACACCCCCACGCCACCCCCACGCCACCCCCACTATGAACACCAACCTGAAGCGTGGCCAGTGCAGCGAGCCCACGAGAGGCGGCAGTACATGTCCTCCGAACTTTTCATACCCCCACTATCCACGTCGGCGTGGAGTTGATCTTATACAGCGTGGCGAGCGCAGCGAGCCACTGAGCCTGAAGCGTGGCTCGCGCAGCGAGCCCCGCGAGGGGACGCATATTACTTTACATGTATTCCGCGTCCCCTCGCGGGGCTCATATTCCTTATGGTCTGCGATGCGCTGGGCGCCGTGCTAGTACACAAGTACCAAACATATATAAACACAGGAGAGGGTTGGATGCAGCACTTTATGTACAATAATGTAATAAATTATACAATGGAAAAATATCATACATCATTTAGTCTTCTTGTTTAATATCCTACAGTATAGTTAGTATACAGAACATTTTATTTACATATGACTATTAGTACAGGTTGAGTATCCCATATTCAAATTATTCTGAAAACCTTACATTCCAGAAAGTGAAAAAAAAAAACGTTTTTCATTGCTAACAGCACTACTGGGGACATCTGTAACTGGAACTAAATATGTGCAATAAAATTATTGCTTGACATTCAAATTCAGTGCCTGATATAGGAAACAAAATTTGTTTCATGTTTTGAAACCTTTTTTTATGCACAAAAAATATATATATTTGTGTGTATTTTATGTGTTTAATGTGTTTGTACAACATAAATGTAAGAAACTTCAATCATTAAAATATCGAAATATTACGAAATATGGAATAATCCGTTTTCCAAAATTATTTGGGTCCCAAGCATTTTGGATAAGGGACACAGAAGCCATACAGAAGCCATACAGAAGCTATACAGTTAGAAAGCAAGGATTGCAAGTAATCCCCCCCCCCCCGCCCCCCCCAAGAGAGGAGGTGATCGACAGAAATTACTGCTGCAACGTGAGGCTGCCTGGATATACAAATTGAACACCATTGCACCTGCTGGACAAATATCTATCGTGCACCCTGCTGGAAAAGGGATTATATTACGATGATGAGTTTGTTATCCGGAGGTGAACATCAAATTCACGTACAGTCATAACTCCAGTGAAATACCGTTTTTGAATGTTAGTATAAAACTCTTTGATGGTATTATCAAAACCTCAGTGTTTACGAAACCCACTAATGGCAACTCATTATTATTATCATCCAGTTCCCAACCTGAGCCCTTGAAGAAATCATTGCCATTTTCCCAATTTTGCCGAGTACGCAGGATATGTAGCGATCTCGAAGATGAGGCAATTCAAATCAAGATAATGGCGGATAAATTCTTGGAATGTGGATATACTACACAGACAATACAAAATGCCATCAGAAGGGTCATGGACATTCCAAAAGAAGAGTTCCGTATTGCCAAACCAAAAAAAATCCCTGGAAAAGAAAATTGTTTTCGTTCCTGAATTTTCGGCCACTAATAGAAAAATTATGGGAATGGCTAAAAGATTGTGGGCAGTAATTAATTCAGACCTAGAACTGCCCCTCCTCAAGGACATCACACTAATCCCATCCTATCACAAAAATTGGAGCATTAGGGACTGTGTGATGAAAACCAACCCTACTAAAATAAAGAAGGAACAATTGTCCCATTTCCTCATGAAAAAAATGGGTAATTACCATTGTTTAGGGTGTGCTACCTGTAACTTTTAGAAACAAGAGATACTTTCTCATACCCCCGGTCTGGCAAAATCTACAAGACAAGATAAAAGAAGCAAAGCTTCTCTCTAGATGATGTTATGTGGCCCTCAGGGTAGATTAGAATGAAGAAAATGTTCTATTCCTGTCGTGCACTTGGCCCCTTCTACCATGAGGTGCATGCGCACATATTATCTTATCTCCTACTCAGGCAGTGGCGTAACTAAGGCTCCGCAGCCCCAGCAGTTGCTGGGGGAGCCAGCAATATGTGGGCGCAGTGTCCAGGACCTATTGCCGCCGGCTGCTGGAGGGAGCCACTTCTTCAGCCCAACATTTCATGTATTGGTGGCCGCAGAATGTCCCCAGCATAGTTCTTTAAAAAAAAAAAAGGTTTCCAGAGGGATCCGGGGGATGAATGTAGAGGGAAACTTCAGTCACCTCTCAGCGCCCGCCCATCATCAGTGGCAGCATCGGGGACCAGCGCTTCCCCGCCAGCTGCAGTGGCGCTTGGCAAGCAGTGGGGACTGGTGCCTCCGCACTAGCAGCAGTGGCATTAAGCATTCAGCACCAGCAGCGGAGACCAACGCCTCCCCCCATGGCAGCACTATGCATCTGTCAGTGACAGCAGCTGGATTGGAAGCATAGAGACAGAGAGAAAGATGTCCTTTCTGGTTAGTTTTGCATCACCTGGAGTAGTGGCTGCCTGGAGTCAATCCCAAGGGATAGTGGTAATGATAACAATGTGCTGGGATGTGGGAGGGATATATGGATGCAGTGCATGGTCATATATATATATATATATATATATATATATATATCTCTATATATATATAGATATATATATCTCTATATATATATATATATATATATATATATATATATGGAAACTTGGGGGATAGGCACTCATTACTAGTATCCACAGAGATGGGTGCAGGAGCCTAAGATTAGTAATATGGAAACTTCCTATCCAGAAGATAAGTGAGGCAGCACTCCTTGTTCAAGATGCAAAAGTAAATCACATTTATTCCATTGATTCAAAGGTTATATGCTGCACTGGGGTGCCACTGATGGCAAAAGCAGCATAAAGACATGGGTTCGGAGTCTATTACAATTTCATAGTCACCAAATGAATGATATGGCAGTCTACGAGCCCGTTTCGGCTTATCCATTCTGGGTCAGTCCAGGATGAAGGCTGGATAAGCCGAAACGGGCTCGTAGACTGCCATATCATTTATTTGGTGACTATGAAATTGTAATAGACTCCGAACCCATGTCTTTATGCTGCTTTTGCCATCAGTGGCACCCCAGTGCAGCATATAACCTTTGAATCAATGGAATAAATGTGATTTACTTTTGCATCTTGAACAAGGAGTGCTGCCTCACTTATCTTCTGGATAGGAAGTTTATATATATATATATATATATATATATATGTGTGTGTGTGTGTGTGTGTGTGTGTGTGTGTGCAAGTGTGGGAAGTAGTGTATGGCTGCATGTAGGCAGTATGTATGTGTATATGATAGTGGCAATGTATGGCTGTAGGAGGCAGTATATGTGTACGCACTGTATTTATGGAGACAGTGGATGGATGGGTATACAGTGGTGTAACTGCAGAGGGTGCAAGGGATGCAACTTTCATGGGGCGCGGGGGCTTTGGGGGGCCCAAGGCAATCCCCTGCACCCATATTTTTTTAGTTTAATTATTTTTTCAAATACTAGTGCTGTCCTGTCACCTCACCACCTCTCCCATCACCCCCTCTCACCTCGCCACCTCTCTCCTCCCCCCTCACTATCACCCTCTCTCTCCACTCAACCTCTCTTATCTTGCCCCATTCACCTTGCCCCTCATCACATTACCCCCTCTCACCTCACCCCCTCTCTCCTCCCATCACCTAACTCCTCACCGTCTCTTTATCACTCCCCTCTCTGGTACCCATATGTACAGATAGCGCAGGCCTTATGCTTGCTGGCGAATCGCCAGCAGCATGCTGCTGGCGATCCGCCAGCAACACGGCGCGCCATCTGACTGAGACGCGCGTGCGTCCCCCACGCACGCGCGTCTCAGTATCCGGGCGGCCGGCCGGCGAGGCGGACGCAATACTGTCCGCCTCCCGCTCGAGGGGGGCTGGGGGGACCCGAGGAGGCTGTGGGGGGGTGCGGGCGCCCGGTGTGGGCACCGGGCGACCGAGGGCAGCACCGTCGGAAGGGGACGCGCGCGCACCTCGTGCGCGCGCGTCCCCTTCAGACACACAGATGGCGCGGGAGCAGGGAATGGCGATGGCGACGCCATCGCCATCCCCTGCAAAGATGAGCCCGGCCCCATCTGTATGTATGTGGCCATGTATGTATGTATGTATGTATGTATGTATGTATGTATACAGTATATGAGAGATGCAGTGCATATATGTATGAATGTAAATACAGTAGGAGAGAGGTAGGGAATGGATATGTATGAATGGCGGCAAAGAAACTTATAAGATGCTACCTCTCTCTGCACTTTCACCTAATTAGTAAATTGGGTAATTGGTGAGGGGGGTGCAGAAGGCAGAAATTTTGCCTAGGGAGTCGTTGGTGGCGCTAGCTGCTCAGCAAGGTATGCGAGGCAGGGAGGCATTCCCCCCGCTCTGCTCCCTTGCTGGTATGAGGTGCGCTGTCACTGACAGGCAGCGGGGCCAGCTTCATGACAATCTCGCTCTACTCCCTGCCAAACTTCACTTGATTTAAATAGGCTGGGGAGGTTTTACAATCAACCTAAATCCTCACAGTAAAGCATATAACAGTGAGGCTTTAGATTGATTAGAAAGGCTGCCACAGTCTGAGTGAGCTGAAAGAATCACATGAACTTCGCTGTGTTCGAACACCTGCTCCTGCCTGCCTGCCACCCCAGGTCTAAAATTTCTCCAAATTATATGTTCAGGCAAATGAGATATAACTGTGATGGGAGGGACAGGAGGGATAATTGTGATGGGTCATAGGAGGGATAATAGTGATGGGGGCACAGGAATAATATGTATAAATAAAAGTATAATTAATGTATGGGGGGGGGGTGCAAAAATATTTCTAGTTATGCCACTGTGCCAAGGTCAGACTTTTACCACTAGATCTGTCCCTACATCAATTAAAAACTAAATAAACAGAGATAATAGGGAAAAAAAAATGGCAGTTATGGCATTGCGTTATATTAGTAAAATATGCCCTATTCCACATAGACTCATCACAACTAATAAAGGAAAATGAATAAAAGATGCCCATACAGTATAACCCATATTCTCACATCAGAGGTAAGGAGGGTGCTCAGCACATAACATGTTGAGACCATTTGCGAGTTTGTAAAGAAAAGAAGATTAATGTAATGCCAGCACTAGGCATGGAAAGGGTTAAACATCCCAGGCTATGTGTGTAACCATTGCGGAACATGTGACTCGGGGATCCAATAAGGTGCTTGGGAATGGCAGAGTTAGCTGAATATTGGGTCAGGAAAGGGAGGAGTCTTCCTCTCTTTCCTGCTGAAATTTTGGTGAGTGGACGTTTTTCCCTTGAGCTCCCACTTGTCCTAATTTAAGCACCTTTCCCACCTAGCATGTCCTCACGGTCCCCATGCCCACGGCGTTCTGCCAGGCTGCCTGCCCGTTTTGCTGATGAGGATGCACAGCTGCCCGCCACCGCGCATACCGCGCGGTCGCCTGCGGCAGCGGCGTCCACGCCTCCCGCAGGTCGGTGAGTGAGGAGGGCTGTGTCTGCTAGCCCCAGCCCCCGGGCTGCGGGTGCGGCTGCGGCCTCCTCCGGGTCGGCTGGTGGGCGGCGTGGAGCCACGTCGCGGCGCGCGTCCGCGGGTGGGAGGGGGCCTAATGCTGCCTCAGCCTCCCCGACCCCGGCCCCTGCTAGGAGTCGGCGGGGGGGTCCCGGGAGGGCTGTAGCTGCGAGGTCACCTCTGTCTGATAGGGGCCTCATTCAGAGCTCCCAGCCGGCTGCTGGGGCTCAGAAGGCACCGCTTGCGTGCACGCCAGTCAGGGTGCGGCGAGGTGTGGGGGCACGGCAATATCTAGGGATAGCGAGGGATTCCCCACCGGGGTCCCCGAGGCCATTTGTGCCCACCTTGCTGGGCAACAAGTCCCGGCTTGCCGGGGGTGACGCTGCGGGATTGGGATCTAGGGGTTCTGGACATGCTCGGGGCAGGAGTTCCGCCCGCGGGGGTCGACACGGTCGGAGGACCAGTCGGGGCCCTGCGGCGGGATCTGCCGACATGGCCTTTGACCCCAAGGCCCTCTCTGCTGCTTGGTCCTCGGTTGCTGGGGCTCTGGCTCTCCTGGTGCAGGCAATGCCTCGGGACGCGGGGGTTGACGTGCTAGTGGGAGGTCGCGGCTTTGGCCAGTAGGGGTGTCACCCGGGGTTGCTCCCAATTCATGCAGGCCATACAGGATATGGGAGACGCAGTAGCGGTGATGGGGGGGAGGTCTGCCCGTAACCCTGACACCGTTGAACCCACCCCACGGCGGGCCAGTAGACAGGGTCCCTCATGCCGGGCCTCAGGCCGCCCAGCCCCTGTCCCAGACGAGTATGATACTGCCATGGAAGAGGATTTCCCTGACGCCGACAATGTCGTCGGCGAGAAGGTCGACACGACTGACGATGCCGACACGGATGATGATACCTGGGCTGCTTAGCCAGAGTCGGCAGGTGAGGCCTCTGATGAGGAGGGGTGTCAGGGTCTGCTTCTGGGGGGGGTCGTCAGGTAGTTCCCAGGGCACCCAATCTACCTCTTCTTGGGCCGCAAAGTACGCTAAGAAGGCCGCGAGGCGCTTGGCGCAGGGGACTAAACGGAGGAAGAAGGCGGCCTTATCACGTAGGGAACGCAAGAGGCGTAACCTTCCCGGGGTGGTGCACTGCGACTACACGGCAGTGTTGAGGGGCCTTGGAGAGAGCTGTAGGGTTGAAATTCAAAAGGGGGATTTTGTGGATGTGTTTAGCCTGACGGAGGAGTCCAAGAAGGCGTTCAAAGAGGCCAAGGGTAAAGGGGGGATAGGGGCGGAGGCATACCGCTCCTATGATAATTGGCTGACAGGTTTCTGCGTATTCGTGGCCTGCTACCTGGAGGACAGGCCTGAGGAGCATATGAATGTCATAAGGTACATCCATATGGTCCATGACATGCACCTCAAATATGGTGGCACTGCTTGGTGTACCTACGATGAGCAGTTCCGATGCAAGCAGGATTGCTTGCACATATTGGACCTGGGGTGTAAGGATGTGGAGGTGTGGATGGAAGTGGTCAGGGTCCATCTGAGTGCAGTTTAGGGTGTAGCTACAGCTGCTGCCGCAGCCGCGGCCCCCCCTCCAATGCACCCAGGGTTCCACCGGGCACCCCGCAGGCGCAACGTCCTGCGCCTGGGGCCAGGCCTGCGGGAACAGGGCAGGGGAAGGATAAATGTTATGCCTATAGCAACTCCTCTTGCCAGCTGGGACAGAAATGCAGGTTTAAACATGTCTGCATCAACTGTTTCGGGAACCACCCAGCCTCCAACTGCTTTCGAGGTGGCCGCCCCAGCAGAGGGGCCGGCGCAGGTTCCTCCTTCAAGGCGGGTCCCTCGGGGAACCCTCGATAGGGCTCATACCCCGGTTCGGGTCGAGGCGATGGCCGGCTGGCTTATCCGATACCCAGATATGGGGCGACTGCAGAGTTTTTGTTTCAGGGTTTTAGTCAGGGGTTCCAGTTGCCAGTTCAGGGCGTAGTTAGAGGGGGCTCCTTCAGAAACCTGCAGTCTGCTCGTTCACTCCCTGAAGTGTTAAGGGAAAAAGTGGACAAAGAATTACAGTTGGGGCGTATGGCCGGCCCCTTTGATCAGCCCCCAGTAGATGGTTTGGTTATCTCCCCGGTAGGAGTCGTGCCCAAGAAGGTCGCTGGCAAATCCCGCCTAATTCAACATCTGTCTTACCCTGCGGGTTTCTCTGTCAATGACGCCATCCCGGAAGCATGCTGTTCAGTGGCTTATCAGTCATTTGACGATGCTCTGGCTATGGTTAGGTCGTATGGTACAGGGGCCCTTATGGCTAAGATTGATGTTGAATCCGGGTTCCGGCTGCTTCCATTACACCCCAATGCTTTCAGGTTAATGGGCTTTCGCATAGGAGAGGAGTATTTCATCGACAAATGCTTGCCGATGGGGTGTTCGGTATCCTGTGCCTTTTTTGAGAGGTTCAGTACCTTTTTGCATTGGTGTGTGGAGCAGTCGTCAGGGGAGAGCGGGATCGCTCATTACCTTGATGACTTTCTGTGTGTAGCCCCGGCTGGGTCCACCCATTGTGCGGCCATCTTGGATAGCATCCATTCTCTTTTCCATCAATTCGGGGTTCCGATTGCGGAAGAGAAAACGGCCCTGTCATGTGTTTTTCCTTTCTGGGGATCCAGATCGACTCCGTGCAGGGGCTTTGCTCGCTACAGCGGGATAAAGTAATGAAGCTTGGGGAGGCCTTAGATGTTTGTCGCCGAGCCAGAAAAGTCCCATTGCGGCAAGCTCAGTCTTTGCTGGGGCAGCTGAATTTCGCTTGCAAAGTTATCCCTATAGGCAGGTTGTTTTGTAGAAAGTTAGAACGTGCCACTGCTGGGGTAGCCAGAGCGCATCACCTATTTCGCCTGTCGAGCGAGATCAGGCGAGACCTGGAGGTTTGGGCTGCATTCCTCCAGCATTTCAACGGTGTGCAGATCTGGTTGGCCCCGGTAGTGGACAATCTTCAGTTGCAGCTGTTTACTGACGCCGCAGGTTCCACTGGTTTCGGTTGTTTTTTAGCGGGTAGCTGGTGTGTTGCTCCTTGGCCCCCTAGTTGGTATGAGTCAGGCTTGACGCGAGACTTGCTGCTGTTGGAGTTGTTCCCCATTATGGTTTCCATGGAGATCTGGGGACCTCGCCTGGCGAACAGGAGTCTGCTTTTCTGGTGTGATAATTTAGGGGCGGTTCACACCATTAACAACCAGAGGGCCAAATCGCTTGTTGTGTTGTGCGTGTTGAGTCACCTGTTTCTCCAATGTTTGCGCTTCAACATATTGTTTAGGGTGCGACACGTGCCCGGGGTCGAGAACGAGGTGGCTGATGCCCTTTCTTGCTTCCAGTGGCAACGCTTTCGGGAACTGGCCCCCGATGCTGACTCTGTGGGGGTTCCCTTCCCCTCTTCTGTTTGGCAGGTGATCGGGCCGGAATGGAGGGGTTAGCCGAGTCCTCCCTGGTGCCTGCTACCCTTAGGACATATCGGCAGGCCTGGACCGAGTGGGAGGAGTTCTCTGGAGGGGCCATGCGTGCAGGTAGGCAGGGGTACAAGCGCTTGTCGTCCTTCTTGTGACATTTGTACAGCTCTGGCAGGTCCAGGGCAGTGGCGTCCCGCTATTTAGCAGGGATTTCCTTTTTCTGTAGGCTTAAGGGCTACCATGACTACACAAAAAGTTTCTTAATTACCAGAGCAATGAAGGGCTGGTCCCGTGTTTCCCCAGACCCCCCGGACGCCCGGCGTCCTATAGATGCTTCCATGCTCCTGGCCCTGATGGATGGGGTGGGTCGCTGCGCTGACTCAGTATATGAGACCCTCTTATTCCGCCTGGCTTTTTCTTTGGCATTCCATGGGGGTTTCAGGGTCTCTGAAATTGTGGCGCTGGCTAAGTCCAGGGAAGCAGTCCTTTTGTTGTCCGATGTGCGATTAGATTCTGGGACACTATGGGTGCGGCTTAGGCGGTCCAAAACAGATTAGGCGGCTAGGGGTAGATGGGTATCATTAGCGCCCGTGAGTCCGGATGGGGTCTGCCCGGTGGCTCTTGCCTCGCAGTATGAGTTGGTGCGGCCGCCCCGCGAGGGCTCTTGGCTCTTGCATTATGACGAGTCCCCGGTGACTCTTTATCAGTTTCGCTGGATGTTGCGTCACTGTTTGGCAGGAATGGGTCTCTCCCCTTGGGAGTTCGGTACCCATTCCTTTCGCATTGGGGCAGCCACATCTGCTGCTGTGGCCGGGCGATCTATTGGGGACATTAAGGCCTTAGGGAGGTGGCGCTCTGCTAGCTGAAAGAAATATATTAGGCCTCACCTCCTGCCCTGAGCGTGCTGTGCTGTCTTGTTTGTTTTGTTTGGATGCTGAATGATCCTTTGTTACCCCTACCCTTGTCCTTCCTACTCGGGGATTAGATACGCTCTGCTGTTGGGCCAGCGTCCGGAGTTTTATCGCTTTTTGCCTGACCTGACGGACTGAATTGACCTTTTAATTCGGCTATAGTCTTAATTAAGAGTCCCTCAGCAGGTCCAGTCATTTTTTCTCTGGCCGAGTTCACCTTTCATTCTGCATTCCCCTTCCACGTATTGTTACCCTCAATGGTTTGTGACTCTTCCCTTTTGTGTCCTGGTATGGCTTCAATTGTGATTGAAGCATGCCTCCGGCACCAATATGTGCCGCAATCAGAATCTTACAATTTTTTTTCTTTTTTGGCAGATCCTCTAGTCCAATACCATGTCCCTTCATATCAATACAACCTTACTAATGGCTTCTTTTTTCTTCTCCTTTTATAGGTGTGGGGTACGATAGGTTAAAGGTGTGGGTAGTGGGTCTCTCCTTTATCTATTGGGCTGCTAGGTTGGTTGCCTCTGGGGGGGGGGGCTGAGTTTCCTTGCTCTCAATCCATTAGGTGGTTGGGTGTTAGGGGAATGACTTGGGGTGCCCTGAAGTCATTCCTTATGGTGAATGTTTGCAGGTTCGGTGTGCCCGAAGTCCTGGTGCTTCATCTCGGTGGCAACGACCTTTGGAAAATGTCCCAATTGAGATTGTGGGCCCAGATCTTGAGTGATCTGGAGACCATTTGTGCAGCCTGGCCACACTGTAGGTTAGTGTGGTCTTTTATTGTGCCTCGTATTTGTTGGAGAGGGGCCAGAGATGCTAAGTCGGTTGATGAGGCCAGACAGAAGCTTAATTCGGCTGTTGCAAGGTGGGTTTTAACGGCCGGCGGTGCTGTTATACCTCATACACGGATTAGGTTTAAGTGCCATCACCTGTTTAGGCCTGATGGGTTTCATTTAGTACCAGAGGGTCTGTTTATGTTTCTGGAGGATCTGCTTCTGGTTGTTGCTAGTGTGTCTTAGGCTGGTGGCGGGGCTGTACCCTGGGATCAGGGTTCATGCCTTGGCGGGAAATAACGGCAGGTTAATAAGCCTTCATTACCCGTTTATGCAACGTGTATAGATTGTTTTCGGTGCGTTCGCCTATTCATTGACTTAGGCCTTTCGCTCGATCTCCCGCTCGGGGGCAGTGAGACCACCTGGCTGGGTGGTAGTCAATGTAGTAGGTCAAGTGGATACCGCTTGGTAGGGTAGTTTGATTACGTATGCTGAGTTTGGGGGTGGAGTTTAGTTTAGTAGCCATTCTTTCTTTGCCACCATTTATTTAAATTAGTTTAATCAAATCAAAAACTAGCTTAAATATTCAAATAATAAATCAGCTAACAATTTCTAACAAACCTATGTCTCCGAGTCTTTTTTTTTGGTTTATGTTAAGATAAGTTAAGTTAAGGTTTAACATGCTAGAGGTACACACACATGAGGTGCTAGGATGTTTAAAGGGTTCATGGACATATTAAGGCAGACATTTTTTTTTCATAAATTTTAATATCTATTAAGGGAATTTTTTAATATAGTTATAATATATATAATATAATTTAATATAATTGTGGTGCCGACATTTGAGAAATCTATACCGTCATCACGTTTCTAGAAGCATAAAACAAGCTCATGTACATAATATTTATGTTTATCACATGTATTGAGTTCAAGTCTCATGATGATTTTCTGAATTTCAGTTAAAAGATACGATCTTCTGAGATACTGAACGTGTCTGCTAAGATACGGGACTGCTGAGATACGAGACTGCTGAGATACGGGACTGCTGAGATATGGGACTGCTGAGATACGGGACTGCTGAGATACGGAACTGCTGAGATACGGGACTGCTGAGATACGGGTCTGCTGATGGTTCAGATTACAATCTTACAGTAGCGGTTATATAGTATACCATGGGATATGTGTCAAAAGTGTAATTGCTTTCATCCAACCTTTCTCATCCCCCAACCTTACCGCCACCGCCGCCAATAACACTGCCACTACCACCACCACCAAAAATGCTACAGAAAGATACGTGTTTGTGTGTGCGTGTATATATAACAAATCCTGGTAAGAGAACCTGTTGCCTTTCTTTTTTTTAAGTTTCCAAATGCCCATCATTATGACTTCACTAATATTGTGTCGTTTCCTACACATGAGCAGTTGAAAATCCTTAGAACATGCAATATTTAAATGTAAAAATCTTTGGGAAACTGATTATGGAACTCAATAATAACTAATGTGCTTTGTCTGCTGGGAATATTTAGATATACCGGGCCAAGAGTTTTCCCAATTTTTAAAGCGGCAATAACTTGCACTGGCAAAAAACTGCCGCTTTAAAAAAAAATGGGAACACTCTCCAAAAATCTCTCACTTTCTGATTTGCGCACCCTATTACATTTGCCCCATAGTAGTAGTAGACCAGGGGTTATCAAACTCAGTCCTCAGGACCCCAAACTGGTCAACTTTTTCAGGTCACCCAGTAGGTGCACTGGTGTATTCAATACTCATTGACACATTTTAAAAGATCCACAGGCGGAGCTAATTACTTCACTTGTGATTCTGTGAGGAGATCTGCAAAACATGCACTGTGTGGGGTCCTGAGGACCGACTTTGAGAACCTTTGCATTTGTACACCAATTCTTTCCCATGTGCCATTGGGTGTTAATTAGTATTAAGGTTCTAACATTTGCAGACTGCATATTGGAATGATCACTATGAATGGTATGTCCTGGATAAATAAGATACAGGGGCCCCTTAATTAATGTTGCTGGCCTGCTTTGGGGCCTCATTATTGTAACACTTTTCAGTACTAAACTTTCTTTTCAATAATGCACTTTTATACAGTTTAATTGCTAACCATCTAACCTGGCTCCATCGCAAACGTGCACTCGGCGACCCTGCGCCTATCCCCGCTACAGGAGTATACAGAGAAGCTCCCATTGCTGTGACTTGGGCACATGCACGTCTTACACGCATGAGCGTCTCCCATTCTCGGTGATCGGTGCACCAAGGCGTAGAAAGAATCAAGAATAGCATGGTTCAATCTGTACAGATGGAGCCACCCTCAGTATTGCTGGCGGAGGGCAGCAGTGGGTGGGTAGAGGGTGGGCCGGCAGATGGCTAATTCGCTCACACATCCCACTCAGCAAGGTGGCGGGGAGCGGATACAGCGGGCAGAGCTGGCAGGCAAGCAGGGGAGAAGGAGAGGGAGCTGGTGACATCTGCAGGGCTTCTGGGAGAATTGGGCGTGCGAACGTCTCATGCATGTGCGCCCCATTCTGTCAGACTCTGGGCGGGGGATGGCACATGGCGATTGAATTGCCAGGAGCTGCTCTAATGAGAGCGGCTCCATCTGTTTGTTACAGTTTGGGCACTTACAGTATGCCTCTTATAATGCAACAATTATTAACATTTACATTGTTACTTCTCATGAGAGGCGGATTGGCCGCCGGGAAACTGGGCCATTTCCTGGTGGGCCGGACAGAGTTCCACCTGGCTGGGCCACAGACCGTACTACCAGGGCCGGCTGCCCAGTCCTGTGCTGCTGCCGGCGGGACCTGGAGCGGGAAGACAATTCCAGCAGGATGTCACCCCGGCCTGGCGTTCGTCTTTGTCGGCGCTGTGGCAGGAGCTGCTGCACAGTGGTAGCGGAGGCGCTGTTGGCGCTGGCAGGGAGGGTGCTGAACGGAGTTCTCGTGCGGCACAGGCCGTGCATCCTCCAGGACAGCCTGCTCTTCACCGCCGGGGCAGTGGTGATGGCTGCTGCCCGGGACAAGGAGACCCTGCGGCCGTGTGGTGGTGGGACTCGGCGAGTGTTAGCTGACAACCCCCCCCGGGCAGCAGTGCAAGCACCCCCAATCCCCCCCACAGGCAGGCACGCGAGCACCCCCCGGGGGGAAGCACCAGCACACCCCACCTCCGGGCAGCAGCACCAGCCCCCCCCCCCCAGCGTGGGCTGCTCCAAAAATTTTCCGGGCCAAAATATCGGTACCAATCCGCCCCTGCTTCTCACTTAATGTGATGACTTGGGGTATTTGGGCTATACTGGCCCGGGGGTCTCATGTTCTGAACCGATATACACTTATTAACCTTTTATAAACATGGTTTGATAATTATTTAATTGAGTTGAAATTGAAAGTGTAAGCGTAAAGCGAACGATGTCAAACAGCTTTTATTACAGGAAACCTGGTAATATTTAAAAAGTGAGCTTAATATTTACAATGAGTGATACATTTACATTTAGCAAGTTATGCTAGCCACCTGTTCTTTTTTTTTTTTTTTTTTTAACTCTTTATTTTGCTTTGAAGAGCTAGGTGAACAATTTGCATAATAGAACATTAATAGCTATACGCAGATAGCTCAAACATTTTGATACAACAAATATACGTACAGAGAAGACAAAGGGGGGGGGAGGGGGAAGGGGGAGGGTTAGGTCGTGAATGCGAGCAATAAGTAGAGAATTATGAATTTGTGGGTGTCAGAAAGCACGAGAGCAGAGATGAGTAGTAGAATACAAATAGGTCTGAGGGTTACAACTGAGCAGATGTACATACTTTATATTAACCATAGCTCAGAAGCTTAGTGGCAGAAGAAGGATCCAAGGGTAGGACAACAGGAGGGCAACAACAACTCTCATGTGGGCTGATATACAGTACACGGTTAGGGGTAGGATGGTTTGCTAGTAGCCAGGGGTTCCAGACTAGGGCGAATTTGTGGGGGCAGTCATGGAGGTAATAGCTGATCTTTTCCATATTTGCTATATATCCAATATAGTTATTTAGTGCCTGTAGGGTAGGGGGTAATGGTGACTTCCAGTTTTTTGCCACTAGTGATTTTGCAGCGGCTAGCACATGGGACAGCAGTTTATTCATGTGTGGGTCTAGGTACTGGAAGGGACGTGCTAGCAAGAAGGACCATGGGTCCAGGGTAATTGAAGTGCCAGAAAGGGACCCCAACAGGTCTTGGACCTGGGACCAAAAGGTGGTTATGACAGGGCAAGTCCACCAGATATGGTAGAGAGTACCTCTTCTACCGCAGCCCCGCCAACAAACCGGAGTAGCCGAGGGAAAGATTTTGGACAGTCTATCAGGAGTGTAATACCACCTATAATACAGTTTATAGGAGGTTTCTTTTATGCGTGTGGAAATTGAGCTCTTGGCAATACCCTCTCTCACCTCACCCCAGCACATATCGTCTGGGGGTGGGCCGAGATCCCTCTCCCACTCCAGCTCATGGCGGGTCCGCTTGGGAGCCGTGGCCTCTATCAAGATAGAGTATATTCGGGAGATCATGCCTCTTCCTATTGGGTTCACGATACATTCCCGTTCAAATTGGGTAGGGGCTTCAATCGTTCTAGTGTGGATGATTGAATTGACAAAGTGGCGGATCTGGAGATACTCGTAAAAGAGGGGTGACAGAGAAGGGTATTTAGTTTTAAGGTCGTCTAGAGAGACCAGTGAGTTCTTAACGTAGAAGTCTGATATCAATCTGATTCCCACTTTAGACCACGATTTAAAATGGTTAGGTGCACATCCCGGTGGGAACTCTGGGTTGTCCCAGAGGGGTGTGATGGGGGAGGGGGAGGAAGAGAGGTTAAATTTGGGGGAGGAGTGATTCCAGAGATTGATGGTGAATCTAAGGGAAGGGAGCAGGCATCTGATTGGCTGTCTTGAGGTTTTTGATAGGCCCCAGATAGAGCCGAGGGAGCGGATCCCCAACACTGAGGATTCTAAGTCTAACCATGCTAGTGTACCCGTTGGCGCGAATGAAGCAGCTATTTGGCTTAAGTGGCTTGCTAAGTAGTATGACTTGACATCGGGTAATCCTCGGCCACCTGCTGCTCTGGGGAGCTTAAGAGTGTTGAACGCCAACCTAGGGGGTTTATCTTTCCAAATAAATCTGGATAAGGATGCTTGAATTTCCCGCAATACCTTCTCTGGGACTTTTACTGGGAGTGTCTGGAATAGATAGAGAAGTTGGGGGAGGATAGTCATTTTTGTAGTGATAATCCTACCTAGCCATGAGATAATATAGGTTTTCCAGAGTGCAACATCCTTATTGAGTTTATTTAAGAGACGTGGGTAATTTTCAGCATATAAGAATTCGTAGCGCGAGGTTATATAGACTCCCAGGTACTTAATTTTACGGGGTTGCCATTTAAATTGGAAGATGGAGGCGAGGGAGATTTTTAAATCTTGGGGGATATGTAGAGACAGGGCTTCGGATTTAGAGTAGTTGATCTTATAGCCTGAGAGGTGGCCATATTCGTTTATGATGGAGTATAGGGCAGACAGAGAAGATTAGGGGTGGGTGAGTGTTAATAAGACATCGTCCGCAAAAAGCGAGATTTTAAAGTCATGGGACCCAACCTCTACTCCGCGAATGTCTTTTGTCATTCTGATCATGGCAGCAAGAGGCTCAATGACCAAGGCAAACATGAGAGGGGATAACGGGCAGCCCTGTCTTGTGCCGTTGGTTAGTAGGAATGGTTCAGATAGGGTACCATTGGTCAAAACTCTCGCTGTTGGGGAGGAGTATAGAGCTGATATTGCTGAGAAGAATTCCTCTTTTATGCCGAAAGTTTGTAGGGTTTTAAATAAGAATGGCCAAGAAATGCGATCAAACGCTTTCTCAGCGTCAAGGGCTAGGACTAGCGAGGGGGACTGTCTATGATTTAGAATTTGAATGAGATCTATTGTACGCCTTGTGTTATCTCTGGCCTGTCTTCCAGGAATGAAAACAACCTGATCGTAGTGGATCAGACCCTGAAGAACACCATTCAGGCAGGTGGCTAGGATTTTGGCATATATCTTGATGTCGACGTTTAACAATAAGATTGGCCCGTAACTTGCACAATCTTGGGGATCTTTACCATCTTTGTGGATGATAATTATTTTAGCTTCTAGCATGGATTGGGGGAATTGAGCGCCATGTAACACTGTGTTAAACAGGGTCCTAAGGCGGGGCGATAAAATATGGGCAAATTTCTTGTAGTAGGATGCTGAGAAGCCGTCGGGGCCTGGGGCTTTCGACGGCTTCAGAGACTTCAGGGCATTGGCTATCTCGTCCTCGGAGATATCTTTATTTAATTGGAGGGACGCCTGTTCAGAGAGGCAGGGGAGGTTGGCTCTACGGAGAAATTCGTCAATGACTCCATCATTGTGGCTGACAGCTGCTGTGTTCTTGTGCAGGTTGTAGAGGTTTGAGTAGAATGTTTGGAATTCCTTATTTATAGAGTTGGGGGAGTAAGATACTTCTCCTGTTCCATTTTTAATTGCTAGGATATTATTTTGTGAGTTTTTAGTTCTAAGCCTGGAGGCAAGTAGTTTATCGGCCTTGTCCCCTTTTTCATAGAGAACCTGATTTAGTTTCTGTAGGGATTTGGCTGTGCGTTCTGAGAGAAAGGTAGAGAGATCTAATTTGGCCTTGTTTAACAGATCCAGAAGGGGTGGGGACGGGGATAATTTATGTTGCAGTTCGAGGGAGTGTAGCTTAGTTGTTAATGAAGCCAAGTGGGTTTCAGTGAGTTTTCTATGTCTAGAAGCCATATTGATGAGGTGACCCCGAAGGACTGCCTTGTGGGCCTCCCAAAGAGTCAGCGGAGATATGTCGGGGGAGTCATTAAGTTGGAAGTAGTCTAGTAAACAGGTCCTAATTTGGTCTGTGAATACAGGACTATGCAGGAGTGAATCATTAATTCTCCAGGCAGTTAAGGGAGGGCGTGCAGCTATCGCGGCTAGTTCAGCAGTAATGGGATTGTGGTCCGACCATATCATAGGATGTATGTCAGCTGAGGTAATTTTAAGCGAGAGATCTCTACTTACAGTAGCAGGATCATATCGATCCTTGAGTAGGTTTTATGTGTCGAGGAATAGTATGTATAGTCCCTTGCTGAGGGGTCTATGAGTCTAAAAGAGTCAAATAGTAGGTGACGCTTGAGGAGGGAAAGTAAGGTCCTTGAGGCTGGGGATATAGATTTAGATGTATTCTTGGCAGGGGTAGAGGAGCGGTCAATACTATTATCTAATACTTCATTAAAGTCGCCTGCCATGATTATAGCCCCTTGGGCGTATTTGGATAGTAAGGCGTCTACTTTTTTGAAAAACCGTGCTTGGTTTTGGTTAGGGGCGTATATATTAACTAGTGTGCATTGGGTTTGATTGAGCTTCCCTGTCAAGATAAGCCAGTGCCCCTCTTTGTCTGCGTAAACATTGTCTTGGACAAATGTGAGATGTAAGGCTAGCAGGATCGAGACCCCCCGTTTTTTCTGGGCGAAATCACATGCGTGGAAAGTAAGTGGGTATAGTTTAGACTTTAATTCTGGGTGTAGGGATTTCTTGAAATGAGTTTCCTGTAGGAAAACTAGATCGCTCTTAGAGCGTTTGAGTGACATGTAAAGTTTAGTGCGTTTGGAGGGGCAATTCAAACCTTTGACATTTTGAGAGTATATTCTAAAGGTCATAGCTGACGTAGTTGTGGTCCACCTCGGATCCTCCTCTAAAACATCCTGCTGCACCTAAGGAGCAAGGGGAGAAATATGCACCTAATACAAGCAAGCCTATACAATAGAACAGGATGGGGGTGACCCTGGGTTTGGGGACAGGGGAAGGGGGAGAGAGACAAAAAACAACAACCAGGGGTAGTGAGGGGTCTAGGGGAAGTGGAAGACCAGGAAGAGGGGCCACTGGTCTAGATTGCCGGTCAGGGGAGACTGGGGGGGAGTCACTATGTGACTGAGACCGGTCATGGGCAGATAGCCCATCTAAGGGGGCATGACCTGGAGTGTCCAGGGGCATAACAATCTGTTAGGCCGGAAAATCCAGTTCCGGCCCGAAGCCAATAATAAGTAATAGGTGGTATATATGTGGCAAGAACATATGGTTAAGGTGAATAATATATTTATATGTATAACTCTAATTCTGCCAATGCGTGGGGTGTTCTCCTATGGGGAGGATTAAGTAGTGAAGGGGATTAACTTCTTATAGCGGTTAGCAAGAATTGTGACAAATATTTAGCTAGACTTTAGCTATATGCAGTAGTCCGAGAGCCACCTAACATGGTTGCTGACAGTTGTTAAGACTAGTGCTTTAACGGGGGGCACAGTAACTGCTAACAATCTGATATTAGGGAAGTGCCATAGGGGCAAACAACATTTCTAATAAACCTTTATGTCCGTCTGACGTTGTGCAGATTCTACCGGACAGTGTATCTTCGGAAAACTCAGTCGCCGGTTGACAGTTCAAGGTGGAGGTCCAGAAGAGCCGGATAGCCTTGAAGAGGGGACTTGCGACCAGTCCCGGTTCAGGGACTTCCTAGGGGTGTTGGTCTGGGCAGGTGCATTTGTAGACTGGTTTTCAGGGGCGATATTGTTGGTTGAGGAAGGCAGGGATAGGCCCATGGATGTCAAGAGGCGCTGGGCTTCCTCGAGGGACCTGGCGGGGAGGAATTTGTTCTGATGCCATATTAGGATGCGGAAGGGGAAGCCCCATCTGTATCGGATGTTTTTCCCTCTCAGGAATGTGGTGATCGGTTTAAATTCTTTGCGTTTGAGCAGGGTGGCGGGTGCGATATCTTGATAGATTTGGAGGGATTGGCCCTGGAACAACACACTTGGCAGCTTGCGGGATTCCCTAAGGATGTCCTCTTTGGCCTGAAAGTAGTGACAGCGTAGTATGACGTCTCTTGGTTGGGAGGAGTCCTGTGAGTGAGGTCGAAGTGCCCTGTGGGCCCTATCAAGGAGTAGGTGGTCCTCTGGGGTAGAGGGAGAGAGGTGTGTAAAGAGTTTCTTGAGATAGTCGTCTATTGTCGAGGCGTCTACTTCTTCGGGAATGCCTCTTATCCTGAGATTATTACGACGCGCTCTGTTCTCCTGTTCTTCCTGACGCTCTTGTAGGGCTTGCATTTCTTGTTTTAGGTTAAGAAGGTCTGTGGAGAGGTCTGATTGGGCTGAGACTACATCGTCCATTTTGGCCTCCAAGTGCTCCGTCCTGTCTCCGAGGTCGTTGAGATCAGTTTTGAGGGCGGTAACTGCTTCTCGCACTTCGGCTTGGACTGCTTGGACAGAGCGCCTTGTCTCCTGTACCTCACGGAGTAGAGAGCGAAGGTCGCCCCTAGTAAGAGGGGAGTTGTCGGATTTATCTGAGTCGGACTGCTCATGATTTGATGCTGTAGAGCTTTTCTGTGATTTGTCCGCCGAGAATGCAAATCTTCTTATGCTCTGAGCGGAATCTGAGTTCCCCTGTTTGCGTTGGCCTTTAGGCATAGTGGATGCTGGGATGGGGGTGTTAGAAGCTGACAAATGTAGTCGGTTGGAGGGCTGTCAGGGATGTGGTAGGACAGAAGGTTAATTATTGCATTTGCTGGAGAATATTAATGAGGCTCCGGGCCTGGGGGCATGTTCAGGAGATCACATATTGAGGGGGCAATTGCTCAGGTGAAAGCGTGCTGCCTCTGTAGGTGATTGCAGTAGGGGAATTATGGAGGGGGTAGTAGACTGTGATGAGTGGGTGGATGCCGTATCCACTAAACTTGCGGGGAGCTGCCAGGTCGGCTTCCACAGCCTGTGTGGCTGTTAATGGGATAAACAGGTGCTCCTGCAGCTAGGCCGGTGGGGCGATGTAGGGGGAGAGATAGGAGGGGGGTCTCTGCAGGTGCGGGGGTCCCACACAGGTAGTACCGGTGCAGCGGGGGTCCAGGGGGCCACAGTGCTCTATTGATGGTCTTGAGGGAGGTTGCGCCTCCGCCCCGGCCCCCAGGCACCTACAATGGGGGAGGGGGGGGACAGGAGCCACAGGGGAACCAGGTCAGTCCAGCTGTCGCCTGGCGCCCCAAAGGTATAGAGGGTGCTAGGGGTAGTTGTGGACAGTGTGGAGCAGCAAGGATGGAGTGCCTGCTGTAGGATGGTGGGCTCACTGAGTACCTGTATAGGGGACTCCAAGATGGCCGCCGGACATATGGGATCTTCTATCCCCACTTCTCTGCCCCACAGGACGCAGGGGGAGCCGGTACTTTCGTGGCCCAGGGCTAGCGGTATTCCCCCTAAGCTGGTGCAGTGCTGCAGGAAGGAGCCCAGGCGGCCGGGACGCCGCTCCGTCCGCGGCGGGGGACTCCAAGATGGCCGCCGGCTGCACAGAGCCGAACACCCAGCAGCCCCAGGTGCCCGGCCGGTGCAGGTCCCCGGAGCCCGAGAGGAGGCGAGCGGGGTCGTCTGGAATAGATGCAGGTGAGCGCCGGGTCCCCGTGAAGCAGGCAGCCCTCCACGCAGTTCAGAGCGTCCGGGCAGCGGCAGGGGACTCCAAGACGGCCGCACAGAGCCGGACACCCAGCAGCCTCAGGCCCCCGGCTGGTGCAGGTCCCCGGCGCTTGAGAGGGGGCGAGCGGGACCCTCTGGGTGAGATGCAGGTGAGCGCCGGGTCCCCGCGAAGCAGGCAGCCCTCCACGCGGTGCAGAGCGTCCGGGCAGCGGCAGCGTCCGGGCGCCTCCAAACTACAGGCCCCGGCTTGAGGGGGGGGGGAGGCCGCAACCCGCGGGAGCACCCAAGGGTACTCCCCGGCTCCGCAGCTTGGGCTCCCAGCTACCCAGACGTCCGGGGCACCGGGGACTAAGGCGTGGGGGTAGTTAGCGGGGTAAACAGGGGTGGTTAAGGGCACTGGCTGTGTGGACGGGCAGGAGCTCAGACGAAGCACGTCCTGCTGCTTCAGTGTCCAGGCCACGCCCCAAGCGACCTGTTCTTATTTAAAGATAGGTTATATTTCCTCTTTAAATTAATACCTATTAAAAAACATATATTACTCAGGTATAGCTAGTATAATGATTTATGTTCATAATTCAACATGTCAAGAATGTCAGGATATCTAATTAGCCCCTATCAGCTGGAGCATTCCAATTTTCTAACGGAACGGATACACAAAACACACAGGTAATGCCGAATTTGGGTGTTTTTCGGGAGAACAAGTGCTGTTTATCGAGTGATACTGTATGCTGATTGGATAGCCTGGTTAAAAAAAAAAAAAAAACAGCAGTAAAACATCAGTTTTTTTGCACACAATTTTTTAAGGGTAATTGGATACCGCTCAAAAGCCTATAAAATGGCAATTAGGAGCTGCTTGGCTGGTACTTTATCTCTCTTCTCTTTATCTCTTTATAAGGCTTAGTAAATTTTCCCCCTTAGTCTACCATATCGTTATGACACCTACATATAAATAGCCAGTGATGCCAGCTAGAAGCATGTACATAGAGGGAAATTTATGTTGTATTCCAAGTGACCTGCCTACAGCACATATACAGAGATTTTGAAACTAATATCCATATAAGACATTAGTGTGCTCACTAACAAAATATTAATTATACTGAAGATTCCAGATTTAATGTTGGAAATGTGCTGGCGGCAACAGTGTCCAAACTATTAAGGTCGGACCGCTCATTCAAAGCATTTTCCAACATGGCTGGTATGGACTTTAGAAAGCTTTTCATGAAATCATGGGAGAAGAAGACATAGAGCAAGGGGTTGATGCAGCTGCTGAAGTAGGCCAAGCAGACGGAAACTTCTGTAATGACAGTATCCGCCCTCCAATGTTTCTCATCGAGAGTTATTAATGGCCAAGTGTTATATGGAAACCAGCAGACGAAGAAGCATACTATGACAGAGGTGATAACACGGAAGGGTCTCTGAGATCTATTCAATTTTCTAATTCCTCTTATCTTGAAAAAAATCAGGACATATGATATTAGGATGATGGAAAATGGGAATGCAAACATGCAGATATTCTTTATAATAAACATGGCGTTTCTTTTGTTCCCCGAAATATTCAAATATTTAGGAAAACACTCAGTGACATAATCAAGCCCATGGTTAAACACCAGATGAGGGACACTAGTAAGTAGGCTCAGCAGCCAAACCAGTACAGCTATGATAATGGCCAACTTGGGCGTCCTGTGTAATTTGGTCCAAATTGGACAACAGACGGAAACACACCGGTCAATGCTGATGACGGTCATGAAATAAACGCTTGTTAACATGTTTATGAAGAGAATCGTTATACCAGCCTTACAGAGGAAGTGATCATAAGGAATTTCCCAGAACAAAACCCACTCAGATATACGTAAAGGGAGAAAAACACATGTGACAAAGTCAGCGATAGCCAAGTTTAGGAACCACACGGCACTGACTGTCTTCATCTTGAAGCCGGCAATCCAGATGACCAAACCGTTTCCTACAGTCCCCAATATTAAAGTCACGCTGTACCATATGATGGACATTGCCCTTATAATAATTGATAAATGATACTTTGCAATTCCTTCATAGAAGTCTTCATAGAGCGTTGTGTTGTCATCCTCTGTGAAGTTAAAATTGAGCCAGATGTCTCCAGTAAAATTCCTAAAAAACATAATTAACTTATTTACTCATCAGGAAGTCCGGTGATTTCATGGTTAGCTTGCCCTCTCACAGCACTGAAGTCCAGGACTCAGTTCTTATCAAGGCCCTGTATATGTGCAGCTTGTTTGGTCTCCATGGTTTTCTTGTTCTAATTACCATACTTTTGAAAGGAGATGCATTTATATGCTTTGCACATATTTATATTATTAATATTACCAATTATTTATATTGTGCACACATATTTCCAGCCCTTTATAGAGAAATAGCAATAGAAACTTCATGAGATGGGCTCTACCCAGTGTAAACTAAGATAGTGATATGCAGTTCTAAGTGTGTAAAGTCGCAAAAGGCAATATTCAATAAATTTCTCAAATATAAAAAATAGGTACTCTTTACCTAGATGGGCGCCAGCGATTGAAATCGCGGGCGTCGGGGGTAAAAATCGCGGTCATCGCGGTCATCGCGGGCATCGCGGGTAAATCGGGATGCCCGCGATGCCCGCGATGACCGCGATGACCGCGATTTTCCCATAGGGAACAATGTTAAAAAGGCTGATTGACCGCGATTTTACTGTTAAATGCCTCAATGGACCCGATTTGGCCATAGGAATCAATGTTAAATGGGCCACAGAGCCCAAATAGGCACAATTAACCCTTAAATGTCCCCCCTAATTTTTAACGCCACCCCACGATCCACGCCAACCCGAAGCGTGGCGAGCGCAGCGAGCCCGCGAGGGGCGGCGGTACGCGTCCTCCGACCTTTTCATGCCCTACTATCCACTAGGGCGTGGAGTGAGAATAGAATAGTGTGGCGAGCGCAGCGAGCCACCGAGCCCGAAGCGTGGCGAGCGCAGCGAGCCCCGCGAGGGGACGCGGATACCTTCACAGGTAGACGCGTCCCCTCGCGGGCTTCACAGGTGTCCGCGTCGCCACGGACACCTGTGAAGCCCGCGAGGGGACGCGTATAACTGTGAAGGTATCCGCGTCCCCTCGCTGGGCTCGCTGCGCTCGCCACGCTTCGGGCTCGGTGGCTCGCTGCGCTCGCCACACTATTCTATTCTCACTCCATGCCCTAGTGGATAGTAGG
Source organism: Crinia signifera (assembly GCF_055691185.1). Classification (NCBI taxonomy): domain Eukaryota; kingdom Metazoa; phylum Chordata; class Amphibia; order Anura; family Myobatrachidae; genus Crinia; species Crinia signifera. Next base: position 22,149,112 of record NC_139226.1, read on the forward strand.
GCATGAAAAGGTCGGAGGACGCGTACCGCCGCCCCTCGCGGGCTCGCTGCGCTCGCCACGCTTTGGGTTGGCGTGGATCGTGGGGTGGCGTTAAAAATTTGGGGGGACATTTAAGGGTTAATTGTGCTTATTTGGGCTCTGTGGCCCATTTAACATTGATTCCTATGTCCAAATCGGGTCCATTGAGACATTTAACAGTAAAATCGTGTCCATCGGGCCTTTTAACATTGATTCCTATGGCAAATCGGGAGCATCGCGTCGCGGGCATCGCGGGTACATTTATGGCCGGCCGCGACGCGACCGACACGATTTCCATGTTTAACATGGGTTTCAATGGGAAATCGCGGGCATCGCGTCGGTCGCGTCGCGGCCAGACATAAATGTACCCGCGATGCCCGCGACGGGCGCCCAACTAAGTAAAGAGTACCAAAAAATATTTAGTCTAAAACAAAATTGCATAAAACATATAAAACAAGGATTAAAAAGGGCATTCAAAATTATAAGAATGTAACATAAATCCTAATTGGCCCATGTGAATGAATACATAATTCAAATAATGCAAAGTATAGTTCTGCAGATCAGACTGTAGATGAAGGAGCTGCGAGTGGGAAGTTGCAGAGTCTATTCTGGATAACACCATGCTAGGCTCCTATGCAGTCCAAATCCAGACAAATTGGTCCTTCAAATAAATCCAATGCAACACAGAGGTTTCCCAATGCATCTCAAGAACTTATATCTCTTTCTCAGGGTTTAGAGTGCCTTTGTGCATGGTTACCATATTTAAAATGGGTAAAAAAGTGATGAGACTAGGGTACTTCTGGACCTGCTCCAACTGAGTCTGGAAATGACATCAGCCATGTGCGAACCAGGCAGGAAGTGACATAGCTTTTGTGCACACCAGATGTGATTCTGCTCCTTTATCAATCGTAGAAACAGGGGGCGAAATGTAATAGGGTGCGATTTTTTAGACATGTGCGATTTTTGGTCAAAAACGGCCGAAATCGCACATTTTCCGAAAATCGCACATTTAATAGGTTGAAAATCGCGGTAAAAAATCGCACTTTTTACCGCGAAATCGCACTTTTAGAAGTGCGATTTTTAGTCACATTTCAATTCGCATCCAGATGTTTTCCCATTATAAAGTATACAACTCGCAAATGTAATAGGGTGCGATTTTTGGTCAATGTTACCAAAAATCGCAAAAAAAATAGACCAGGTTCTGACAGGCGAATTTGACAGAACCATGCACAGATCATTGAGATCTGTGCATGGTTCTGTTAATAAAAATGTGTAAAAGTGTTTTTATAAAAAAAAAAATGGCGTGGGGTCCCCCCTCCTAAGCATAACCAGCCCCGGGCTCATTGAGCCGGACCTGGTTCCAAAAATACGGGGGGACAAAAAGCATAGGGGTCCCCCGTATTTCTGAAACCAGCCCCGGACTCTTGGACCGGTCCTGGTTCCAAAAATACGGGGGACAAAAAATCTGGGGGTCCCCCGTATTTTGAAACCAGCACCGGGCTCCAACAGCCCGCGGTGTCATGCCACAGCCGGGGGACACTTTTTATACAAGGTCCCCCGGCCAAAACATGAGCACCGTGGCTGGTCAGCCTTGGACGGGGTACCTGGAGGAGTGGGGACCCCCCCAATAAAGGCCCCCCCCCCCCAGGCTTCACCCGTCCAGGGCTGAAGCCCGGGGCTGTCACCGGCGTCCGTGGCCAGTGGACGCCGGCCTGATAGGGTTAAATCCATCATACATATCATTACATTGCTTTTTACCGGCGAACTACAAGTGCCAGCAGACCTCCCCCGCATGCTGGGACTTGGAGAACCACAAGTCCCAGCATGCAGGGCATTAATGGGCCCGCTGGGACTTGTAGTCCACCTGTAAAAAGAATGTTTATAAAAAACACACACACAGAGAAGTACAAGTTTATTACACACACACACCTCAATTTTACACCAGCGTTACTTACCATTCCTGGATCCAGCGCTGGTCTGGCTGCTTTACAGCCGGCTCCCCCCGCACTGACAGGCAGCGGGGAGAAGCGGCTGTCTCCGTCGCTTCTAACAGCCTCTGTAGCGCTGTCCGAGTGCTACAGAGGCTGAGAGCGTGATTGGCTGAGCTACAGTATGCGTCTCCATGGAGACGCATAGCTCAGCCAATCAGGACTGAGCTATGCGTCTCCATGGAGACGCATACTGTAGCTCAGCCAATCACGCTCTCAGCCTCTGTAGCACTCGGACAGCGCTACAGAGGCTGTTAGAAGCGACGGAGACAGCCGCTTCTCCCCGCTGCCTGTCAGTGCGGGGGGAGCCGGCTGTAAAGCAGCCAGACCAGCGCTGGATCCAGGAATGGTAAGTAACGCTGGTGTAAAATTGAGGTGTGTGTGTTATAAACTTGTACTTCTCTGTGTGTGTGTTTTTTATAAACATTCTTTTTACAGGTGGACTACAAGTCCCAGCGGGCCCATTAATGCCCTGCATGCTGGGACTTGTGGTTCTCCAAGTCCCAGCATGCGGGGGAGGTCTGCTGGCACTTGTAGTTCGCCGGTAAAAAGCAATGTAATGATATGTATGATGGATTTAACCCTATCAGGCCGGCGTCCACTGGCCACGGACGCCGGTGACAGCCCCGGGCTTCAGCCCTGGACGGGTGAAGCCTGGGGGGGGGGGACCCCTTTATTGGGGGGGTCCCCACTCCTCCAGGTACCCCGTCCAAGGCTGACCAGCCACGGTGCTCATGTTTTGGCCGGGGGACCTTGTATAAAAAGTGTCCCCCGGCTGTGGCATGACACCGCGGGCTGTTGGAGCCCGGTGCTGGTTTCAAAATACGGGGGACCCCCAGATTTTTTGTCCCCCGTATTTTTGGAACCAGGACCGGTCCAAGAGTCCGGGGCTGGTTTCAGAAATACGGGGGACCCCTATGCTTTTTGTCCCCCCGTATTTTTGGAACCAGGTCCGGCTCAATGAGCCCGGGGCTGGTTATGCTTAGGAGGGGGGACCCCACGCCATTTTTTTTTTTACTTTTTTTTTTTAGCACAAAATCGCATTTATGAAAATGCGCACATTTTCATGACTGAAAATGCGCACATTTTCATGACTAAAAATCGCGGCAAATCGTGGCAAATCGCATTTTTTGCCGCTAATTCGCATCTAATTACATATGCGAATTCGCGGCAAAAAACGCGATTTTTAAAGGTGCGATTTGGTGCGATTTTTTTTTAGTCTAAAAAAACGCACCCTATTACATTTCGCCCAGGATTTCTCCTTTACGGAGCTGGGGGTATGTCTGCACTCTATAGAAAATTTAGGTACATATGATCCACAGATCAGATCCCCATATTTAAATAAATCGGTTTGCTGGGGTGCAGTTCCTAAACAGTAATGGTTTAAGCAATGAGCAAGAAGAGAAATGGACTGTTGTTTAGGGAGCACACTTAAACAAAAAATGATTACATAAAATTTAACTTTTAATAGGTCATATTTTTAAAAGGTCCCATTATATGATATGATGGGAAGCCGCAGTGAATTTGAAGAGGTTAAAATCACATGTACAAACATATATACACACAGATGGTGTTTTTAGTGACAAAAAAGTATTAAGGAAAAGGTGATCCTAAAAAGATCTTAAACTGAAAAATGTCAATTTTCTTAATTAAGCAGGTCTTCAGTGTGTAGAAAAGAAGTAATTTATTGTCCAGAAGATGTTTTTTTTTTTTTTTATAAATACCTCTGACAATAAAATTCTTATATTTTTCACCCCAATGTGTTTTACTGTTTATCACTGATACTCTTATTTATCCTCTGCTGGTCCGCTAGGGGGTCATGGGCACTTTCCTATACAAGGACCAGAGGGGTAGGTATGTGATTATACCCTATGTCAGTGGTTCCCAAACTGTGTGCCGTGGCTCCCTGGGGTGCCTCGGGACACTTGCAGGGGTGCCACGGGTTGGTGGTCCAGAACCAATTCAAATTATTTATGATCAATTATTTATGGATAAAACCAGTGCTGGTGGCTGCCAATCATAAAATGTGTACAATCAGAAGCAAATCATGCCTTTTACCACATAACTGAACCTAAGAAGCACATACAAACACAATCTACTTAATTATATATATATATTTTTGGGGGCCTAGAGGTGCCGTGGACAAATTCTGCTACTCTAGGGTGCCGTGATTCGAAAAAGATTGGGAACCCCTGCCCTATGTTATGTTCAGATACCACCAGATGAAATGCAGTCACCTGGGTTTGAAACCAGGTGGTCTTAATAATTCTGATACAATTATTATAATTATCTGGTATTTTATAAATACAATATAGATAGCTCCGGCTGTATATCAGATTAGATGCTTTGTCAGCAAGGATGCTATCTGTTGTTTACAAAGGGAACATGACATTGGATTGCTTCCTGATCAGTATATTATATGCATTAACAATTAGGTGTATTGAAAGAGTACTGGATGCTATGTTCAGGTATTAAAAATTGAATACAGTCACCTAAGTCGGGGACCGGGCGGTCTTACTGATTCTGGCAATGGTGCCTATATTGCTGCCACCTATCAATTGTTATATGAACAGACCTATGGAGGCCCAGCATAGTACTAGTTTAAATACTTTGCAGGCAAGGGTGCCCTCTGCTGTTCATACCAGGAACATAGCATAAGAATCTTTTATATTCAGTGTAACACACATAGAGAAATTCTAAATATCTAAATACAGTTGAAGATTATTTCTGCTAATTGACATTTCAGTGTAGATCTAACCAACACATGTTTCACCGCATTTAAGAAGCTTTCTCAAGGCCATAAAAATATGACCTATTAAAAGTTAAAATTTATGTAATCATTTTTTGTTTAAGTGCTCTCCCTAAACAACAGTCCTTTTCTCTTCTTGCTCATTCCTTTATCAATCGTAACTGGAAGTGGATGTGTATGACTATGGTGAAAGTGTCCAATAGACTTCAGATATGTTTTAGATTTTGAGAGTGGGTGACAATATGAATGAAATTAAAATATTCAAAAAGTTATTTCCAGTCTGGTTGTTTTCTGGAATCATAAGCGACATGGCTCCTGATCTTCTGATTTTGTAAACAGGGGTGCTATATTTTTGATGAAAATACAACTTTTTGGATTCTAGGGCATATGCAGTATAAAATGATCTTTATTACGTGTAATGCCCAATATTCTAAAAAGATGTATTTTCATCAAAAAACCTCCCCTTTATGTTTACAACAATCAGTTCTGGTAAACATTGGATCATAAGTAACTTTCTGAAGACTTTCATTTAATTTGTGTTGTCACCCACTGCCAACATATTTGGATACCATAAATGCACTGCTTCCCATTAAGCCTATTGAACATTTTCCCCATAGATGCACATGCACTCCTGGTTCTGGTTGGCAATAGAGCTGCTTCACTTCCAGTTCCAGATGACAATGGAGACGCATCAATTCTGGTTCTGGGTCTCAACCAAGTAGTTTTACTTCTGGTTCTAGTTGACAATGGATCAGCATTTCTAGTTCCTGTTGGGGCATGACTAGAAGTAAAACTCACCCATTTTAAAAGGGTCACCATGCACATACACTCTAATCCCTGAGGAAGAGGCATTAGTTCTTGAAACACGTTAGTCCACATCTTTGTGCTCTTTTGGAATCACCTGAAGCATCAATTTGTCTACATTTGGATTGCATAGAAGGTTAGCAAGGTATTAGCCAGAAGATTCTCTGCGACTAACCACCAATGGCTCCTCCACGTTCAGTCTGCAGCACAATGCTTTGCAAGGCCTGATAAAAGGTTTCAGGTGCCCTAAGCTAATACACATGTAGCTCCCCTTGTAATGCTGCTAACAAACCTGTAGAGGCACTCAGAGACTCACCAGTCATACTGCCTATGTGCTTGTTAAGGTAATGAAGATTTTACAAATGGCAAGTAGGATCTAATGCTTGTGGTGCCCAGGAAGGAGACTATGGATTTAGGCTGCCCATCAGTTACATTGGCACAGCCATCTGGCAGTTCCATTAATAACTTTACCCCCACAGTACATTGGGGTGTGTGATTGATAACAAGCATGGAATAAATTAGGCTGCAGCCTAATCAGCATATTGGTTAATCAAACACTGATGCTTTGCAATTGTTTAAATCTGTATGCTATTTATGTGAGCTAATTAGGATTTACAGTATGTTACTGTACATTCTTGTTATTTTAAAGGCATTACTAATACACACTTAGAATTGCATATCATCATCCTGGTTTATGCTGAGTAGCATCCACCATCTCAGCACCTTTCTTTTGCTAGCTTTCTAATTCAGGGCAACAAGGACACCTGCGCTTGAGAATGGCCTGCTAACAAGCAGATACCTGCCCAGTTTATATTCATACTATTCAGCACATTTCTAGAGAATATTTGGTCATTCCCATCAGTACCAGTCCCTGTGAAATGTATAATCTACATTCCCTATCACTTGTGCACACACTAAGATTTATATCTGTCAGGGTCCAGTTAAAATACTGGTTGCCTCATGACTGATTGACAGTTGGGATTCTGGTGGTCGTTTCTCTGACATCGGAATCACAACTGTCAGAAGTCCAACAGTCAGAGTCCCGACATACACAGGCTATTTTTCCTTGTGGTGGTCCACAACCCCCATAGAGGGAGAATAGAATAGTCCACACGAAGTTTAAATGCGCTCACCCCCCTACCAGGTTCCTGACAGTCAGAATTCCAATGTTGGAGAAACGACCGTTGGAATCCCATCTGTTGGGGACTTATACCATACCCAGAATACCAGTATAATTTTTGGATTTTGGGAGAAAGCTAGAGTGCCCGGAAGAATCCCACGTAAGCTTGTGAAAATATACAAACTCCACACAGACTTTAAAACACTGATTTGAAGTGTTTTTGAGTGGAGTTTATCTATTTGCAGTATTTGGATGTTTCTTAAAAGGGGTATTCAATCTGGGATTCTGACTGTCGGAACGCTCCGACAGTCAGAATCCCGGGCTGTTTTTTATCGATCCGAAAGTAACTCGACAGTTGGAATTCAATGTTCCGAGGGTACAATGTTGGAAAGTCTGTGGATCGGTGAAAACATCCTCGGATTGTTTAAAAACGCTGGTGATTTTGACAATCCTTGGCTGTTTACCCACAAAACATAAACGAAAAAAGGTGTATCTGACTGCCTTCAATGCTGTTGTTAACGGCAGCATTGAATAGGCGTGTGCCGCTATTTCTGCCGGTGGAAATAGCAGCACAGATTAAATACACCTTGATTGAACACCCTAATTACTATTGTATTTTATATTTATAGTTTATTAATATTTACACTTTTTTTAAATTTGTTAAATTGTGTAATATTAAACTGGCTCTCCTCTGTACATTGGAGGTTATTCTGGTTGGTGCGCTCCCATGTGAATTTGCACGGGAACGCAATGTTTTTGTTCTGCGCATGTGCATTTAAGCAAGTGTTTGCCGTGTGCTCGCACACAACAGTGCGGGCTGGGCATTTCCATGGTGTTGCCCCGATTGCAAGGGTGCCTGGAGGCTGGCAGCTGACATCACCGGATGTCAGCTGCCCGCCCAGTCTTCGTACAGGGCACACACAAAGCTAAGGCACCTGAGAGTATCTTAGTTTTGTGTGTACACACCACATCATTTGGTGGTCAGCAAACATCCATTCGCAGCCATTCGGGTGAATTCGCCCTGCCAATGGGGGGCGGGCGGCAATGCGAGCTGCGGGCGTGCTTAAAAACCACTGTGTTAACCAGAATAAGGTCCATTATTTCTAAAAGATCAAAAAGTGGTTCATTTTAGTATGTATTCTGAACTTTATGTTAATTTAATTTTCTTTTAAGGATTAAAACACAATAAACTAGTAGACTATATCCCTAGTGTAGTCCCATGTACTGGATAACTCCAAAGCCATCACTGAGGAACGAAATGTATCTGAAAATAATATATTGTACAACACAACTAGAGATAAAACAGCTGATCAAACTTACGTGGTGTTGTAATCCACTGTCATGGTAACTGAGGTCCAGTTCTCCAAAGTAGGAATTATTGTCCTATTAACCATAGATGGGGTCCTCATGACTACTTTTCCCACTAGTAGCAGAATTATAACATGTGTTAGAAATGTTGTAAATCTAAATGGATCACACCAAACACTATAGATAGATTTAGATAGATAGATAATCTATAGATAGATTTTCAACAACAAATTGTGAGCATTGCAAAAAAAATTGTACAAATATGAATTCATCATAAAATAAAAAAAAAACAGTTCAGAGATTATTTTACTGCATTTACTGCGTACATTACATTACAATATTGTTGCATTCGAAGAGAACCTGCAGATGCTTCTTACCTCTCTGTCTCCATGCAAGAGTCAAGCTTCCGTAGCTCTTCTCTCCAAGCAGTGCGAGAATTAGAACGTGTGATTGAAGCTTTCGGTGCAGAAGAGATGTTGTTCTAAGATGCTATGAGCACTTCTCAAATGGAAATAACAGACTATCACACATCCTTTGTTGCTCCTAATGATTAGCTCTGTAGATTTGCATCTGGTCAGATTGGAGACAGCGAAGAGAACTATAGAAATATAGAGCTCCACCACTAACCTACTAGTAGCCATGATCCCGATTCAGCTAACGGGTGCGGATGGGGGGGTAGACAGTATAGTCTTGGTAAACCCCAAATGGCCAACTCACTCAAGGTTGATACTGGAGAAAAGGTCACAGAAAAATTTAACGTGAAAAAGTCGGCATGAGTTTTTCACTTTTTTTTTTCAATGTCAACACCTGAGGATGTGAACTCCCAATTATTATACGTGTCCCCTCGTATGGATCACTTTTGGATAAGGTTACTAATACCAGTTGAAGACCATGTGGACAGTAAACTATGAAGAAGTCCAGAAAAATGGGAAAAAATTCTGAGAATCTCAAGTCGACTTCTTTGTGAGTCGACCATGGCCATGTCAACCTTTTGCTTGTGTCGACCTTTTGTCTATACCAACTTTGTGTATGTTGACATATTGACTGTCCGCAAATCCCCCCCCCCTCCTCATGGCACAAATCCTTGCATTTGCATGCAAGGGTATGTGTACGCTTACACATCCCCTCGGGGCAGGTATTCCGACAGCCAGCACGTGGCCTTTACCTGCTCGCCAGGCAGCAAAAATATGCTGCTTAGGGAGCAGTTCTGAATCAGGCCCTAAGACTGTTGTCTCTATAAATATAAAAGCAAAATAGCTAGCCAATAGCAAATGGGTAGTCAAATGGGATGCGGTAACAATGCGGCAATTGGGATGTCGATGGTAGAAATCCCCGGTGCCAGAACTTCAACATCAACGGAGATGCCAACACCAGAATCCCAACAGCCGGATTCCCAATCATAAGTATGCCGGGGTCTCTTAGCGTTATGACATAGGATATAGGTTTAGGCACTAGGGAGGGGGGTTAAGGTAGGGAGGTTAGGGTTACACTGCGGAGAGGCTTAGGCACTTAAAAGGGGGTTAGGGTTATGCACTAGGTTTAGGGTTAGGCTGTGGGATGGAAGGGTTATATTGTGAGGGTGAGGAAGAGTTTGGGTTATTCTGTGTATCACAGTGGGCAATATTGATGTATATTTTACATACCAGATCTAGTACCAGCCTTGCCCATGGCTATCAATTAACATATTTCTTTCTAAAAAAGGGCAGAGTGAGTTTATCAAGTCATTAGTACAGATCGCTATCAATACTGTTGGAGAAGGTTCATGTGCAGATGATGTATGATTGTTACAAATTGACTTCTCATGATGATTTCAACCTTCATATCAGTTAAAAGATACTGTATGGGTCACGGGATAGCTCAGATTACTGTCCTCGGGTAGCGGTTATACAGTATACTGTGAGCTCAGTGTTACAAAAGTCACACAGTGTATCTGGCACCAAATCTCTTCAACCTCCCACCCCCACAAAGGCTACAGAAGAATATACGAGTAGAACAATTCATAATTGACTAATCACTCATCACTAATGTGATCATTAATGTGCTTTATATTCTTAATAATGTGCGTTAGATTCTTTCTTGTACAAAGCTATAATCCTATAGGAATTCAGTAAGTGGACGGGATGACGATGGTCAGCTCCCGCTGAACAGAATTCCAACATGGGTTGGTTAAGTATTCTTACCCTCCCACTTTACCCCAGAACCCTCCCTTCCAGCAGCCTAACCCTTCCCCACTCAGCTAAACCCTAACCCCTTCCCCCCTTAGTGCATAACCCCCATTTGTAGTGCCTAAACCTAACCTTTATTCCACCTTCAAAGTAACCTCTAAGTCCCCCCTAGTGCCAAAACCAACCCCCCTCCCCCCGCTGGCCTAACGCTATGACACCCTGGCATAATTACCCTGGCGATCCACGTCCCCCCCTTGTCGGGATTTCGGCGGTCGGGATTCCGGCGTCTGGATTTTGAACGCCGGGATCCCGACCGCCGGGATTTCATACTGAATCCATTCAGAGGTGCATATGGGTGTGGTATGGATTACAACTACAATGTACAAACACAGTGAATAAGATTGTTTCCATAATTGCAAATTAATTTACACTGGCCATTTTGGAAATAAAGAATGCGGTTCATCTCTAAGAACCATTCTCCGGAGTCCATATGTACAACATGTAATCACCACACAAGAGAAGGTTACGGGTCACTGATTACTCATGTTAACAACGGCATCTCCTTCTGTTATTTGTTTTATGTCCCTGTAACGACTGTTACATTCCTTTTTCTGTTTTATTCTCTGTTTATGCTACTGTAATTTTCCATGGATGATGGTATGGACAATTTTGGTGCCTTAAAAAGTAAACGCTATTAATAATAATCATCTAAACTCTCAAACAAAAATGATAACATTAGCATAGTGGGTGAGCTGTCAACGCTGGCTAATAAAAGATGTCATTTTTAAAGTAAAATATTTTTGTAAAAAATTGATAGAACAATATACTGAATAAGTTGTTTTTTTGTATATTTTATTTATAGCATACCTTAATACAAATATAAAAGTGTACAAATGTAAAACAAAAATGTGGCAATCGGATGATGTAAAGCAACAAATATGAAGTACAAAACAAAAGTGTGAGAAGATACACTATGGCAGTATAAAATAATTTTATTCATGAAGCTGATAAGGAAACATTCACTAATGTTCAATTTCCAGATACGGATGATTCTTCTGCTAGTAATTTGTGGTGCAATATTTAATTGGCAATATAGTTTCTGATGCCGCACTTTGCATTGATTCCGTTACCATAGTATAATTCCCCTTTCACACCACCGTAAAAACCTGTGTAATTGCTGGGTTCACCTCAAATGCAAATCAGTATGAAAGAGTTATACTGGGTCCAGCTACCTGGGTTGGTCTGGATAGCCTTACAATTTGGACCAGCGGCGTAGCTAGAATTTGTGCACCCCCCCGCCAATATCGGCAGCGCCGCCCCCCTCCCCCTAGCCCTCCCACCCACCTTCCCAAGTTAAGTTAAAACCCCCCTTACCCCTCCGCGTATCGCTGCTGCCGCATTCAGGGTCCCGCAGCCGTCTCCGTCTTCTCCTGCAGTTCTATAATTACCTTCAGAAAATTGCTGCCCCCTAACAGCAGACAGTTTTTAAGGATGCTAGAGGAGGCCCGCGCCTCCTCTAGCATCCCAAAAAACTGTCTGCTGTTAGGGGGCAGCCATTTTCTCATAGTTATTTTTCATTAGAAGTACTGCAGGAGGAGACGGAGCCAGGACAAGATCTGCGCTGCGGCCGGGAGTCGGGACCCTGAATGCGGCGTTGCTGGCGGCGACATGCGGAGGGGTAAGGGGGGGGGGTTGTTAAATATAGTTGTAACTATAACCCTGCAGATCGGCGCCCACAGCCCCTCAGCGCCTCCCCGCCACCGCGGGGGCTGCGGGGCTATAGTTACGCCACTGATTTGGACAAAAACCGTGCGGCATCAATAACTTCCTGTACACATTGGTCTGGATAGGACTTAGTTTACGGCCAATATTAATGGTTGCTCAAGTCATCTGACCTTGAACCCATTCAAAGGCTATAGAGATCCAGCACACCGACACTTGGATTTGATGTTATCTCCAAATGCCGGCAGAGGGCAAGCCCTATCAATTGTGAGATGGCTTAAAGCCCAGTGACAGTGACTTTTAAGAGCTTAGTCGCTGGAGCACCATTTTTCAAATGCAATAAGTTTTAAATAGCTAAAATTAATTGATACAATGTTACCTGTTTTGAAAAATTGACAGTTATGAACTGATTGGATGGTACTTAATCGCTCTTCACTTTTTCATTCCCCGCAAGTAATATGCAACATATTTACATATTTTTTACCAATATCCATACAACATTTTATTGTATCCAGGCAGGAAAATATTTATAATGATGAAGAATCCAAACTTGAAGCTTGAAATGTGGCCGTGGGATTGTCAAAATTGCTGAGCTCAGGCCCCTCATTTAAAGCATTTTCTAACACGGCTGGTATGGAGATTATAAAACTTTTCTTGAAATCATGAGTGAAGAACACATAGAGCAAGGGGTTGATGCAGCTGCTGAAGTAGGCCAAGCAGACAGAAACTTCTGTAATGACAATATCAATTCGCTGATATTTTATATTTAGAGTTATTAATGGCCAAGTGTTATATGGAAACCAGCAGATGAAGAAGCAGACTATGACAGCAGTGATAACACGAATGGGTCTATGAGAACGATTTGATTTTCGCATTCCTCTGATCTTGACAAAAATTAAGCCATAACATATCAAGATAATGATGAAAGGGAATGAGAACATGCAGATGTTTCTTGTGATATACATGGCATTTGTCATCATTCCCAAATGAGTTCCAATATACGGATAATATTTGGGATAACACTCAGTAACACCCTCAAGCCCATGGTTAAACACCAGATGAGGGACACTAGTAAGTAGGCAAAGCAACCACACCGGTATAGCTATGATGGTGGCCAACCTGGGCGTCCTGTGTGTTTTGGTCCAAATTGGCCAAAAAACTGAGACAAATCGGTCAATGCTGATGACGGTCATGAAATAGACACTGCTCAACATGTTTATGAAGAGAATTGTTATACCAGCCTTACACAGAAAATTATCAAAAAACATTTCCCAATACAAAGCCCATTCAGATACTGTATACGCAAGGGGAGAGAAATGCATGTGACAAAGTCAGCGATAGCCAAGTTTAGGAACCACACGGCATTGACTGTCTTCATCTTAAAGCCGGCAATCCAGATGACCAAACCATTTCCTACGGTCCCCAATATTAAAGTCACACTGTACCATATGATGGACATTGCCCTCATCATATCTATTAAGGTATCATCATCTTCTGTCTCATATTCAGTGTAATCATAGGTGAGATTTGAATTGAGCCAGGTGTCTTCAGTAAGGTCCCTGAAAATAAAATGAACCAATTTAAGTGTATACAAATTAAAAATATTTAAATAATGAAAATGTAGATCCTGTTGCTTGATTCTTACCCACCAACCCCGCCTTTTTACTTACATTTTCCTACTAAAATCCCTTCATTTTGTTACTATATCCTTAAATTGGAATCTTAAAACTGGATTAAGAGATGGTGGCAATTTGTAGAACCGATGCCGGTACTTATGTAATATCTGGGCTCCTGGTTTTCTTATGAGACCGTGTCCCCTCGCGGGGCTCGCTGCGCTCGCCACACTATATAAAATCAACTCCATGCGTAGTTGGATAGTAGGAGTATGAAATAATGGGGTGCATTTAACATGGGAGTCCAGATGATACATAAGTACCCAGATGCCTCCTTGCTACTTTTTCCTACATTTTTTTGTCTAATGTGCCCAAACAACTATGTGTGATCTCCTGACCTACACATCAGCGGATTGGGGATATTAAACATGCTTAAATCCCTATTCCCTGTCCCTTTGGAGATTGCATACTTGCGGCATTTTAACATGCTAAATATCCCTGACAATATCAACGATGCTTGCCGATCAACACACCCAGATGGTGGAACGGTAGGACGTGGGATCGGGGATTGAGCATGAATGTACGAGTGGACTCCCTTAGTTACATATAGAGATGTGTGGTTCAGTTCTAGTAATCGACATCTGAACACAACCAAAACCCAGTATGGATCTTCCCATGTTTGAAAATTTGTATTTTATATCTACATTTTGTTTTTTGGGTTACCTAAATTTACATGATATTTGCTGTTTTTATTTATTTTTATCTATTTTTTTTGCAATAATTATAGTTGAATCAATTTTAATTAGAACACAAAAAAAAAAGAAAAGAAAATCTCTAGATAACTTAAAGTACAGTGTACTAGGCACCGAGGCTGAGTATTTTGGTGTAGCTAACAGTGACAATAACAATGTGAGGTTCTAAATAATACTAATTTACTTTCCTAATGCCAAAACCACAGAGCATAATGAATTGAAATATTCATCATCATCATCATCATCATCAACATCTCGGCTCTATCATTGTCTCAGCTCTCTAAAGCCCACTAAATGTGAACTATGGAGATACAGGGCCTGACTCAGAGCCACACGCACTGCCAATATCAGATGAAGTGGAGCAATATTTTGATATTGGGCATGCTACTACAGTAAGTCACACCTCATTTGCATCCTGATTGTGTCCATGTAGAGTTGCATGTGTAATTTGAAGAGCATTTAGCAAGGAGCATATTGAACGTAAGGAGAGTGTTTCTAGGGGGTGATAGTAGATGGCTTAGTGCACGCATGAAGATGGCATGACTTATGGGAATCTTAGGCAAGTATTGTGACAGGAGCCACATGCTGCTTGTAATGTTGCATTTTACCCTTGGCGTGTGATATACAGGTGCTGCCCGCAACCCACGATCACCCACATGACGTCACTGAGTACGGGGTGTATGTACTGAGCATTGGAGGAAGATAAAGTTAAGGGAGATAAAGATACAAGACAACCAGCTCCTATCATTTTTCTAAAAATACCCTGCAACTTGGCAGTTAGGTAGTAGTAGTAGTAGTTTGTTTAATTATAAGGCACCACAAAGTGTCTGCAGTACGTAAAACAAAAAACAAATTACAAGGTAACGTACAGGGTGTGATAGGTACTTTGTCACTCTCTACTGTATCACTTATCAAGGCTTAGTACAGGGGTTTCCAATCTTTTATGAATCACAGTGTGAGAGGGTGCCTGAGCGCAGTGGAGGGACAGGGGGTTACTTACTCCTGTCCCGAAGCTGCGGCTCCAAGTAACCCGGCGGAGCAGCCGTGGACAAGCATGGAGCAGTGCAGGTTAGTCAGCACTGTGTTAGGAACTGTTATAGGGATGTTGTGTTTCCCCTATAGGTGAGGTCAAGCACGATGACAAGAACTCTGGTGTGAGTAACTTTGTGTTTGTCTGTCTTCCCCCCCACCCCCTGAGCCCCAGCCTGGGGACTGCACACTGATGTGTGAGCCCCTTGATCAAACACCTGAGCGCATGAGTGCTACATAGGTGAAAACTGGGTGGCTGAGGCTTTGGCCGATGATGAACATTTACCCAGGCGGTGAAAGTCACGGCCACCTGTAATTTCCCTCACTCAACCCTCTCAGCGTTGAATAGTAGAATCTCATTAATTCTGAATTGTATTCCTATCAGCACGGTCATGGAATATCTGGAGGGGATTCCATATATGGAGGAAAGCCTATTGTCTCCTGGCACCGATACTACGAAGGGTGGGTACAGCCTAAAGGCCTTCCCCATACACACCACAACAGCACCCTAGATTACCTAGATTATCAGATTTTTTTTGAAGGCACCCCTAGGCCAAAAACAAAAATATAGATAAATTATAAATAATGTGTGTAATGCAGTGGTTCCCAAACTGTGTGCCGTGGCTCCCTGGGGTGCCTCGGGACACTTGCAGGGGTGCCCCAGGTTGGTGGTCCAGGACCAATTCAATTTATTTATGGTTAATTATTTCTGGGTAAAACCAGTGCTGGAGGCTGCCAATCATAAAATGTGTACAAACAGAATTAAATCCTGCCCATTAGCACATAACTGACCCTAAGAATCGCATATAAACCCAATCTAATTCATTGTTTTTGGGCCTAGGGGTGCCGCGAAAAAATTCTGATAGGCTAGGGTGCCGTGATTCAAAAAGGTTTGGAAACCCCTGGTGTAATGTATAAAATTAAGTTGATTGTGTTTAGATGTGATGCTTGGGTTCAGTTTTGTAATAAAAATCAGTATTTGCTTCTATTTGTAGACACAGTTTATGATTGGCAGCCACCAGCACTGGTTTTGTCCATAAATAATTGACCATAAATAATTTGAATTGGGGCTGGACCACCAACCCGTGGCACCCGTGCAAGTGTCCCGAGGCACCCCATGGAGCCACGGCACACAGTTTGGGAACCACTGGCTTAGTACATAGACTAGTAGAGAGGGTGCTTCTGTGTCCGCTTCTGTATCATGCCAATATTATTCCGGAGAATGAAAAGGTAAAAATGCACAGAAACATTCACAAGCAGCCTGTGCTCTATTATGTTTTATATCAGAGTATTGCATTGTTGTACTGTAATAGTGTATTGCATTGTTGTACTGCATTAGTGTACTGTAATAGCGTATTGCATTGTTTTACTGTATTTGTATTGTAATAGTGTATTGCATTGTTGTACTGTATTAGTGTACTATAATGGTGTATTGCATTGTTGTGCTGTATTAGTGTACTGTAATAGTGTATTGCATTGTTGTATTGTATTAGTTTACTGTAATGGTGTATTGCATTGGTTCAGTGTTTTTTTTTTTTTTTTCTGCATTAGTGTACTGTATTGGTGTGCTGTATTTTGTACTGTATAAGGTTTGAGAATGCGCAATAGAGTCTGAGTCCTCTAGTTCTCACACTCTATTGCACTGCATGGCGGTGACACAGAGAGGAGGGGCCTTAACGGAGGAGGTTGCACTGTATTGGTGTACTACTGTATATTAGTCTACTGTATTGATGTACTGTATTAATTTATTGTATTGGTGTATTGTATTAGTGTACTACTGTATATTAATGCACTGTATTGATGTACTGTATTAGTGTATTGCCTTGGTGTACTGTATTAGTGTTCTACTGTATATTAGAGTACTGTAATAATGTACTGTATTTGTTTATTGCATTGGTGTACTGTATTAGTTTACTACTGTATATTAATGTACTGTATTGATGTACTGTATTAGTGTATTGCATTGGTGTATTGTATTAGTGTTCTACTGTATATTAGTGTACTGTAATGATGTACTGTATTCGTTTATTGTATTGGTGTACTGTATTAGTTTACTACTGTATATTAATGTACTGTATTGGTGTACTGTATTAGTGTATTGTATTTGTGTACTGTATTAGTGTATTACTGCATATTAGTTTACTGTATTGTACTGTATTAGTGTATTTTACTTAGAAAAATCGAATTAACAATGCTGCACAAAGTGTCATCACAGCACAAATAATGATTTCATTTGCCTATACTGTATCTAACAGCAGCCATCTGAACAGGAGCACTACAAAATAATTAGATAACAAACTGTAAAACATACGTGTCGTAATAATCCATCGTCATGTTGTATAATGTCCTATTCTCCAAAGGATGATTTATTGTCATATTATCCATAAGGGTCGTCATGACGCCTCTTCCCCTATGAACAGAATTATAACATAAATAACATAATAAATGTAATAGGAACAGTGTACATACCATAGATAAAGATATAGTGTGGTCATTCTGGTTGACTCAATAAGCAGCGGTAGTTTGCTGCTAAGCGAGACTTTTAACACCGCTTTAAATGAGCGCCCTCTGCCGCCCAGCGGATATTCCCGCCGCAATGCGAATGGATGTTTTGCATAAACATCAATTAGCATGGTTGCGTGTGGGCCCGAAATCATTCGATGATCGCCGACTATCCAATGATTTCTCTAGTGCTTGCAAACCTAAGTCATTCTCTACTGACTTAGACTTGCAGCGTCCTGGTCCGTGAACTAGGCTGGCAGCTGACTTCCTGTGACATCAGCCGCCTGCCCCCCAGATGCTGGGAGCAGGGCTGGGCAAATGTTTTTGAGGGAGGTGGCTGGGTGCAGAGGTGTGTAAGAGATACTGCTTGGTGCAGGGTAGGGGTACAGGTGTGTGATTGAGGTTATTGGGTGCAGGATAGGGTTACAGGCACATGACGGATACTGCTGGGTGCAGGGTAGGGGTACAGGTGTGTAAGCGATACTGCTTGGTGCAGGGTAGGGGTACAGGTGTGTGAGGGAGGTGGCTGGGTGCAGGGTAAAGGTACAGGTGTGTAAGGGATACTGCTTGGTGCAGGGTAAAGGTACAGGTGTGTAAGGGATGCTGCTTGGTGCAGGGTAGGGGTACAGGTGTGTGAGGGAGGTGGCTGGGTGCAGGGTAAAGGTACAGGTGTGTAAGGGATACTGCTTGGTGCAGGGTAAAGGTACAGGTGTGTAAGGGATGCTGCTTGGTGCAGGGTAGGGGTACAGGTGTGTGAGGGAGGTGGCAGGGTGCAGGATAGGCATACAGGAGCATGAGGGATTTTGCTGGGTGCATGGTAAGGGTGTAATACTTTCTTCCTAATGATAGTTTGGTAACTGGGGGGTGCAGTTTTATACGTTTTGCCTAGGCTGCTAAAATACCTTGCACCGGCCCTGACCACAGGCTCCACACACATGCCTGTCCTCTCACTGCCCTTCGCTCCCACAACCACGCCCACCCCCGCCGGAAGTTCTCTGTGGCCGGATTCCCCTGCTCTCCCTCTACGTCCATAGCCCCATAGCCAGCTGTAGGTCTGCGATGTGCACAGTAAATCACTGCCTGTGATCCCCATAATGTGCTCGCATGCTGCACATGCCCACCGCCCATGCCCACCTGAAGCACTCTCTGCCCTATTCCCCTTCTACTCTTCTCCCTCCAGAGTGCTCACCAGCTGCAAAAACTCTGCCCCATGCCCAGCATTACAGTAAGCAGCCAGCCACATCCACCAGGAGGTCTGCAGGGAACATGTGCACGGTAAGTCACTGCCTGTGGTGCTCACCCACCGCACATGCCCACCACCCACGCCCACCCCCGCCTAAAGCACTCTCTGCCTGATTCCCCTGCTCCCCCATTCCATCCAGAGCGCTCAACAGCCACACAAACTCTGCCCCATGCCCAGCAGCCAGCCACATCCACCAGGAGGTCTGCAGGGAACATGTGCGCGGTAAGTCACTGCCTGTGGTGCTCACCCACCGCACATGCCCACCACCCACGCCCACCCCCGCCTAAAGCACTCTCTGCCTGATTCCCCTGCTCCCCCATTCCATCCAGAGCGCTCAACAGCCACACAAACTCTGCCCCATGCCCAGCAGCCAGCCACATCCACCAGGAGGTCTGCAGGGAACATGTGCGTGGTAAGTCACTACCTGTGGTGCTCACCCACCGCACATGCCCGCCACCCATGCCCACCCCAGCCTAAAGCACTCTCTGCCTGATTCCCCTGCTCCCCCTTTCCATCCAGAGCGCTCAACAGCCACTCAAACTCTGCCCCATGCCCAGCAGCCAGCCACATCCACCAGGAGGTCTGCAGGGAACATGTGCGTGGTAAGTCACTGCCTATGGTGCTCACCCGCCGCACATGCCCGCAGCCCACACCCACCCCTGCCTAAAGCACTCTCTGCCTGATTCCCCTGCTCCACCTCTCCATCCAGAGAGCTCAACAGCCACACAAACTCCAATCCCCACCCACCCAGGGCTACAGTACATGCCCACCATCCACCATTACTCCACAGCCACCATCCACCATTACTCCCGCTCACCCCCCCTCTGCCAGCAACCCCCCCCCGACACCCACGACCCCCCTCCCGCGATTTGCAGCACCCCCGTGACCCCCCATTCGCGGGACCCCTCCCCCCATATGCGGGCCCCCCTGTGATCCCCCCTCCCCCATTCGTGGGCCCCCCGCGACCCCCCCCCCTCCCGTGATTCACGGGACCCCCGCGACCCCCCCCATTTGCAACATCCCCCGCGACCCCACCTTCCCCCATTCGCGGGACCCCCGCGACCACCCCGCGATTCGCAGGACCCCGCGATCTCTCTTCCGCGATTTGCGGGACCCCAACGACCCCCCTACTGCAATTCGTGACCCCCCTGCGACCCCCCTCCAGCGATTCACGGCGCCCCCCCTCCCGTGATTTGCGGTCCCAACACCCCTCCCGTGATTTACGGACCCCCCTCCCGCTATTCACGGCACCCTCCGCGGACCCCGTCCTGCGATTTGCGGCCCCATGTGACCCCACCTCCCGCGATTCGTGGCACCCCCGCGATTCATGGCTCCACCGCGCCCCCTCCCGCGATTCACAGTGCCCCCCTCCCGTGCTTCGCTGTGCCCCCTCCCACGATTTGCAAACCCCAGCCCCCTCCCGCGATTCACGGCACCCCCCCTCCTGCGATTTGCACCCCCCGCGATTCGCGCCTCCCGGAATTTGCAGACCCCCTCACGCGATTCACAGCACCCCTCGCACCCCCTCCTGCGATTTTCGGACCCCTGAGTACCCAGAAACACCCCCAGGAGTCTAAGGATCCTAGCCTGAAAGCTGAGGGTCTCCTCTTTCTATGGGTATAAGAATTTTAAAAATCGGCCCTTGGGAACCGGAGATATCTGACTTCAAAGCAGTGGTCCCCATCCAAGCCTATTAATTGCTTTTCCCAGTCAGATATTTCAGGTTCTCTCTGACTTAGAGTTTTTTTGAGGGTATATTCCAAAAGCTGGGAGTCTCCCCCTTTGATGGACACTAGTAGCTTGTCTCTACTGTTCCCAAAATCAGAGATATCAGCCTTCCAGCAGCTGGTTACTGCTCCAGCTCCACACACCTGGTACGTAGTTTTATATACTTGTTGGCAGATTGCTCTGCCTCCTGAACTCTCATCCCCAGTCCCCAATACAATTTGGTAGGTGGGATTCTCTAGTTTTTAATTCCATTAAAATCTAAGAAATCTATTTCTGGGAACTGGAGATATCTGCAGTCAAGCAAGCTGTCCTCCCACCAGAAAATTATGAATAATAAGCCCACTCCACTATACACCCCTCCTCTGTATATTAAACATCCTCTACCACCCTGGAAGTTATGTATCAGGGCCCTTTCATTCAGCCCAATGCCCCCTTCTCCCACCCCATCTCCCACCATCTGTGCAGTAAAGGGGTAATTAGTGGAAATTACTGATCCAGGCCCTACATGCTAAGCAGTTGATATAATACCCCCTACCACCCGGTGCAAAGCTTCCCCCACCCCTACCACTGGAGGATCGGTAAGGGCCCCAATACATTGCTATGCCCAGGGGTCTACACTGCTGTTGATGCCCCTGTATGTATATATATATATATATATATATATATATATATATATATATATATGTATGTGTATATATATATATATATATATATATTATTTTATTTTAATTATTATTTATATACATTTGGTCTATCTATAATACTTTAACTGACCCGACATATACTGGGTCACCTAAGTGTCCATCTCCGTGCTTTGCTCCGCCCCTCTGGAAACCCCCTTCTGAAAATCCTGCGTTTGCCACTGCCGGCGCCCCCTCCGCTTTACACCCCCCCCCCTTGAAACCCCCCGCGATTCACGGCGCCCCCGCACTCCCGCTCTCCCCCAATTCGCGGGACCCCTGCGACCCCCCCTCCCGCGATTCGCAGGACCCCCGCGACCCCCCCTCCAGCGATTCACGTCTCTTCCCCTCCCGTGATTTGCGGACCCAAGCCCCCTCCCGTGATTCACCGCACCCCCGCGGACCCCCTCCCACGATTTGCGGCCCCACGCGACACCCCCTCCCGCCATTCGTGGCACCCCCGCGATTCACGCCATCACCGCGCCCCCTCCCGCGATTCACCACGCCCCCCTCCCGTGCTTCACTGCGCCCCCCTCCCGCGATTTGCAAACCCCCGCCCTCTCCCGAGATTCACGGCACCCCCCCCCCCCCCCCCTCCTGCTATTTGTGGACCCTCTCCCACGATTCACGGAACCCGACAGCATCTCCGGCGCCCCCTCCCGCGATTTGGGGAACCACCGTGACACACCCCGCGATTCACACACCCCTCTAGGCTGAAAGCTGAGGGTCCCCTCTTTCCATGGGTATAAGAATTTTAAAATTCGGCCCTTGGGAACCGGAGATATCTGACTTCAAAGCAGTGGTCCCCATCCAAGCCTATTAATTGCTCTTCCCAGTCAGATATTTCAGGTTCTCTCTGACTTAAAAAAATTTTGAGGATATATTCCAAAAGCTGGGACTCTCCCCCTTTGATGGACACTAGTAGCTTGTCTCTACTGTTCCCAAAATCAGAGATATCAGCCTTCCAGCAGCTGGTTACTGCTCCAGCTCCACACACCTGGTACGTAGTTTTATATACTTGTTTTCAGATTGCTCTGCCTCCTGAACTCTCATCCCCTAGTCCCCAATACCATTTGGTAGGTGGGATTCTCTAGTTTTTAATTCCATTAAAATCTAAGAAATCTATTTCTGGGAACTGGAGATATCTGCAGTCAAGCAAGCTGTCCTCCCACCAGAAAATTATGAATAATAAGCCCACTCCACTATACACCCCTCCTCTGTATATTAAACATCCTCTACCACCCTGGAAGTTATGTATCAGGGCCCTTTCATTCAGCCCAATACCCCCTTCTCCCACCCCATCTCCCACCATCTGTGCAGTAAAGGGGTAATTAGTGGAAATTACTGATCCAGGCCCTACATGCTGAGCAGTTGATATAATACCCCCTACCACCCAGTGCAAAGCTTTCCCCACCCCTACCGCTGGAGGATCGGTAAGGGCCCCAATACATTGCTATGCCCAGGGGTCTACACTGCTGTTGATGCCCCTGTATGTATATATATATATATATATATATATATATATATATATATATATATATATATGTATGTATATATATATATATATATATATATATATATAGTACCAATAATCCTCTCCGCGCTGTATATGCAAGTATAATTCAAATATTGTAGTGAATGGCTGCCTTACCACACAAATCCCTAGAGGGTTCAGGGACAACAAAGACAATAAAAACACAATTGTGGTATGGCGCCTTTAGAAAAAGTAAATAAAGTCCATATATATGGTGGTCACAAATCAGTGAAGCAGACTAGAAGAATTCATCCAATTTCTTTGTTTATTAACTTCAATTTTTTCATCGGCAAAACCGTGAGAAGTATCCCAACGCGTTTCGTCTAGAACGACTTCATCAGGGGTAACATCATAAAATTCTAAAATACAATTATTCACATTTTAATAACAAATATTACACTCATTTTTACATGAATTACATACATGGTTTCACTGATAGACCCAATTACTACAGAAGAAAAGAACAAAAGAAAACAGGTGGTGGTGCAAGAAAAACAATAATTTGAACCCTGTGATTGAGTTATAAGGTAATATATATACCTCTTCATTCCTATGACAGGAAAAAAAGTGCTTATAATTCTTCCAACCAATTTTTCTAACTCCTCCAGTGAATAACGGGGAGAAGTGGCCGTTATTCCAGACCTAGAAATTAACATTTTTCTTAGTGACTCCTATACTGAGGTTTAAGTGCCTTATAATTTATAAATTGAAAGATATACATACCAGTTATTTCTATAGCGTAGAATATAAGCTGATGGTATGCTTACTTATATACAAGTGTGTGAACACCTACAACATATATAGATAGTGTTTAATATCACTCATCTTCTACAATATAAGTGCTAATTTTCAAATTACTGTATTGTACATACCAATAAAATTCTGGCGAAAATACTTTTCTTCCCTGTTTGGTAAACCTATAACAAGGCAATAATTTTAGTGTTTTTTTTTTTTTTTTTTTTTTTTTCTCTCTCCTCCCCCATACAAGGATCTATCAGTAACAATTGACCTCACATTTCATTTTCCCATTTACAACCATACATATAGGTACCAGTCAAGTATATAATTACCTTTTTCTCAAGGATCTCTCTCCTACAGGGAAGAACTGCAGACTGAGTGTCCTGAGAATTGAGGGTATATATAGGGGAATACATCCCTATGTCATATCCTCCTACTTCCTATTGGTTAATTTTTAATTTATCTAATTAGTGTCTCTCAGTCTTATTTTTAATAGTCCCCTTACCGTGGTATATACTAAATAAGATTCTAATAATATCTAATGTTCTTAAATGCTTAAATAAGCTTTCCTATATAACGAATAATATAAAAAGGGGGATCTACCCATAATTCCCCACTCTACCCATGATGCTGTTCTCCGTTTCCCTTTATCAGATACATCTATTTGGCCTTTAAACTATAAAGTACGTGTGATTTATTAAACACAGAAGCATTCTCATGTCGTTAGGACCATGATCAGGCTCACTATGTATCTTGATCTCTTCTGGGATCGTTTAATTTGGGCACAAAGTTTACAGCGCGAGGCCGCCCGCTACTTCCGGCTTGCGTTTCACACAAGCACCGGAAATGCGGCTTGCGTTCCACCTCCCTCAGAGCCGCTATTGTCATCCACAAGCTGGCTGTACTGTATGGTGTGAACGCCCGCTACTTCCGGTTTGCGTTCCACCCAACCCGGAAGTGCGGCTAGCGTTCCACCACCGCTACACGGAGATACACTTATTTATGCCTCCCTGTAACCCGGAATAGTTCTATTATTATTTCCATTGGGGTATTCATTTATGATGGTATTATCCAACTAAGTACTGACTGACCATAGTGAATTTTCATTCACTACAGATAATCCTGCGTTCCATTTGGCGGCCATCTTAGATATTTGCGTTTCACTCACTATCCTCTATAGGTGTTTTCTTGAATAGCCATAGTGTTCCCTATTAACTAATTAATTGTTTTTATAACTATTTTATATTACAACTCATAAACAAAGAGGGATAATTTCATATTAGGTGTTATTATTAGGGATCGATATTCTACCTCTTTCAACGACCTATTATAGGTCAATACCCCTTAATCATACTGACTGGTACCTTCAAAATTATAATCAATCCTCTTAATTTTAGATGTATTCACAGATACACCTGCTTAAAAAATTAATTATTAAAAAATTATTAAAAATACAAAAAAACATATAACTAGACAAAATATAATAATAATATAGAAAGGAAATACATATTTATCCTCATTCAATATTAATCCATTTAAAAAGAATTAAATTATTAGACAAAAACCCCTTTCAATTATACATACACATTCTCGTCTACTTCATATCTGAGCTAGTTCATTCTGGTTAGGTATTTCATTCTATATGGGACCTATTTATTTTCGGTAACTCTAAAAAGGATTTTTTTCACAGAAAAGCTGTCATTTCTATGGTTTCGTTTAGACCATTAGGTATTAAACTGTTCAAGGAATAAATCCAAAAGGACTCCCGTCTCGTTAGAACTAACTCTCGGTCACCTCCTCTCTCATCTATTTTAATTTGTTCTAGGGCAACAAAGGAAAAATCCTTAAGGTCGGATCTATGTTCTTTCTGGAAGTGACGTGGGACACTGTGGTTCTGTACTTGATTTCTAATATTCCTCATGTGTTCTTGTATTCTCAATTTGAGATTCCTTTTTGTCTTTCCCACGTAGATGAGGTTACAACTGCATTTCAACATATATACTATATGAGTTGATTCGCAAGTAATAATATCTTTGCATTTTGGAAGTCCGGAAAAATTGTTGTTCAGCCAATCATAGTGTTTTCTGTCGATATGCTTACAGCAAATACACTTATTGCAGGGATAAATCCCTGCCCTTTTATTCAAAAAAGGTGGTTTTCCAGATGTTGGGGAATCTCTGCAAGATTTTAATCTGCTTGGTGCTAGCATATTCTTCAGATTGTTTGCTTTTTTGAAAATAATAGTTGGCTTTTCGGGGAGATGGGGGCCCAACACTGGGTCCTTCTGGAGGAGATGCCAGTGTGTATCTAGACATTTTCTTATTTTATAGTGTTCTTGATTGTATTTTGTTACGAATGGTCTTGAATCAGAATAGTAGGTTGATTCTATCTTTGATTTCTCTTGTAACAAAGGTTGTCTAGGTAAATTTGAAGCCTTATGTTGATCCTTTTTTACTTGAATGGGATCATAACCCTTTTCCACAAAGTTCTGAAACAGCAGGTTAGATTGTTCCCAATATAGATCTATCGTACTGCAGTTCTTTCGTAAACGAACAAACTGTGAATATGGGACTGAGGTCTTCCATCTTTTAAGGTGACAGCTGTTACTAGGGATGTAGCTGTTTGCATCCGTTGGTTTGAAGAAAGTCTTTGAAGTCACGGTTTCATCTTCCCTAGCCATAAGGATTTATAAATTATAAGGCACTTAAACCTCAGTATAGGAGTCACTAAGAAAAATGTTAATTTCTAGGTCTGGAATAACGGCCACTTCTCCCCGTTATTCACTGGAGGAGTTAGAAAAATTGGTTGGAAGAATTATAAGCACTTTTTTTCCTGTCATAGGAATGAAGAGGTATATATATTACCTTATAACTCAATCACAGGGTTCAAATTATTGTTTTTCTTGCACCACCACCTGTTTTCTTTTGTTCTTTTCTTCTGTAGTAATTGGGTCTATCAGTGAAACCATGTATGTAATTCATGTAAAAATGAGTGTAATATTTGTTATTAAAATGTGAATAATTGTATTTTAGAATTTTATGATGTTACCCCTGATGAAGTCGTTCTAGACGAAACGCGTTGGGATACTTCTCACGGTTTTGCCGATGAAAAAATTGAAGTTAATAAACAAAGAAATTGGATGAATTCTTCTAGTCTGCTTCACTGATTTGTGACCACCATATATATGGACTTTATTTACTTTTTCTAAAGGCGCCATACCACAATTGTGTTTTTATATATATATATATATATATATATATATATATATATATTTTTGTTTTTTTTAATTATTATTTATATACATTTGGTCTATCTATAATACTTTAACTGACCCGACATATACTGGGTCACCTAAGTGTCCATCTCCGTGCTTTGCAATGCTCCTCTGGAAATCCCCTTCTGAAAATCCTGCGTTTGCCACTGCCGGCGCCCCCTCCCGCTTTACACACCCCCCCTTGAAACCCCCCGCGATTCACGGTGCCCCCGCACTCCCGCTCTCCCCCAATTCGCGGGACCCCTGCGACCCCCCCTCCCGCGATTCGCAGGACCCCCGCGACCCCCCCTCCAGCGATTCACGTCTCTTCCCCTCCCGTGATTTGTGGACCCAAGCCCCCTCCCGTGATTCACCGCACCCCGCGGACCTCCTCCCACGATTTGCGGCCCCACGCGACCCCCCCTCCCGCCATTCGTGGCACCCCCGCGATTCACGCCACCACCGCGCCCCCTCCCGCGATTTGCCACGCCCCCTCCCGTGCTTCACTGCGCCCCCCTACCCGTGATTTGCAAACCCCCGGCCCCTCCCGAGATTCACGGCACCCCCCCCTGCTATTTGTGGACCCTCTCCCACGATTCACGGAACCCGACAGCATCTCCGGCGCCCCCTCCCGCGATTTGGGGAACCACCGTGACACCCCCCCCCGCGATTCACACACCCCTCCCACGATTCACGGCACCCCCCGAACACGCCCTCCCGCGATTCACGTACCCCCACAACCCACCCCTCCCGCAATTCACTGTCCCCCACAACCCCCCTCCCGCAATTTGCGGACCCCCCTTCCAGCGATTCAAGGCCCCCCACTGCCAGAAGTGTCCCCACTGTCCTCTGCACCAGCGCCACAACTTTTACCAATGTCTTGCCCACATACCACTATTATACAGCCTCCTGCTCTCATACACCCCCTTACTCCCTCCCAGTGCGAGGAGACACTCACCCACTGCCGGGAGCTGCATACTGTCCCCCACCCTCCTCCAGTTCTAGGGGTGCCCATCGACCATCAATGATTTCAAATCATCGATGGTTTATGGCCGATGTTAATTACTTTTGCCATCGATGTGGGACGAACAGATGGTTTCCCTACATCAATGGCAAAGGAGAACCAATCAAGTTTCAAATTTTTTTAAGGTGCCGGGACACGGAGCATAGCTCCGCCCCCCACACCCGGAAGTCCCGCCACCAAGTTCTGATTCAGCCTATTCAGCAGTGGCGTAAGTTTGTTCCAGTTGCCTGGAGGCAAGATATATATTGGTCCCCCCCCCCCCCCACACACACACACACACATATACGTACACACATAACCTTATATAAAATATATATATTCTGTGCAGCATATAGATAGATCGATAGATAGAGGCAGATGACTCCATTGCCTCCCAGAGTTCTGCCTCTGGTATTCAGTCAGATATAATGGATGACCATCGATAGCTACAACAATCAATGGTTATCCAAGTAATGTGTTACTACTATCGATGGCATGGTGCAAAATCGCCATCAATGCCAACCATCAATGGCGTCTGCACCAATGCCCATCTCTACTCTGCAACAGCCAAAAACCTTTACTACCCCTCATGCCCCCACACCTCTATCACTGCCCTGCCTCCTGTTCTCCTGCCCCGTAACTTCCGCCAGTGGGAAGCTGCTCACCCTGTGTTGCCCACATTTCCCTATCATGCTTTACCACCCAGCCTCCTGCTCTCATGCACCCTAACTCCCACCCAGTAGGAGGAGACACTGACTCAGGGCCACCATCCTGTACTCCTGTGCTGCCACGCTGGACCCTCACCCACTGGCAGAAGCTGCACAGTGTCCCCCACCCTCCTGTTTAGTCCCCCTTATGCCCTCACACCCCTATCACTACCCAGCCTCCTGTTTTCCTGTGTCGTGACCTCCGCCAGTGGGGAGCCGCTGACTCAAAAACACCCTACTATACTATTGCACACACACACACCTAAACAACATGCACACACAGCCCCCCCCCAAACCCACAAATGTCACTGTACCCTCCACACTATCAATGTACATCTAATACCCCTTTCAGACATACGCGAAAATCCCGGGTTTTTTTCACATGAAAGTGCCCAAACCCGGGACTAGTGTATGTCTGAAAGGGTATACCCGGGATTTCACTCCCGGATACTGAGCACCTGCAATTGACCAGGGTTTTTCCCGGTATTTAACTCCCGGGTATAATACCCGGCTTATGTCTGAATGGGTTTACCCGGGTTTTTCAGTTTAAAACATGTAATGTTGCTTTTTTTTGCTGCCGGGGCGTGTCCCATTTTAATGACGAAACACTGAAATGCTTGTAAAGCCTGGCTTATGTGTGAAAGGGGTATACCCGGGTATTTCCCGGATTTGAGGTGTAGTGTGAAAGGGGGTCTGTTACTAAAATCCTGGGAGTGACCTGGGTTGAAAATCCCGGGTAAACCTGGCCAAAATCCCGGGTAGTATGTCTAAAAGGGGTATTACTCTGTAACCGCTTTTTAATTAAACAAAAAAATACACACCCCCTTCCAAATCATATGCTCTCTATTTAACACATTTCACCTATAACTCAAGTTGCAATCTTTCATTCAATTCTAACCATATTTCTCACGATACAAACATTCACAAATAAAGGGGGTGCAGCCCCTTATGACAGTGTGAAGAGCACCCGTAGGGCGCGATGAATCACCTAGTATATTATAAGGGCACGGTAGTGCCCTTATATTAAGGCTGAATCCAACGAACGGATTTTTCCCATAGGGAACTTTTCGGATGGGGGCATGGTGTTTGAGGGACTGCACCTCAAAAGTGACTGGGTGTACTGAGCTGAAATTTGGCATGTACGCGTAGAATCGTCAACCGGTGCTGCATGCCAAATTTCAGGGCGAAATATTAAAAAATGACCAATTGGGAGCGATCTAAACTTCCAACTGCCAGTTTTTTTCTGACACTTCAGAAATGACACTTTGTCACCCATGTTAGTCTATGAGGGGTTTTTTGGGAAGGCATAACTCGGGGTAGAGGAACAATTGAGACTTGGGGTTTGTTTTATTAGGTAGATATTGTCCCAGTGGAGTGCCTTTTGGGGTTGAGGATTTTCAGATAGGTACAGTTTTTATTAAATTTAGTGAAACGTTCCCCATTATAAAGATAGGAGCTCCAACTTGTTGCGCATGCGCAGTGCGTCCAATAGGGGGAGTACAGACAGAGGCCTCACTTGGGTGTACCAAGATGGCCGACGGAGATGCGAGGGGCTAGGACCCGCTGCTGCAGCCCCGCAATCCCTCCAAGGGGACACGAGCCAAAAGGGTAAAAACACCCACCCACCCACATGAAAAATTGCGCCGCAGACTCGGGAGGGGAAGCCTTCAGGTTTGCCTGTTTAAAACACGCAGCTCCCGGCTGCCGCGCGCATACACTCACTGACATGAGCCCGTGCTGCTGCGGCGCTCATGTCAGTGTGTGTATGCGCGCAGCGGCCGGGAGCTGTGTGTTTACAGACAAACCAGAAAGCTTCCCCTCCCGAGTCTGCAGCGCCGCGGCTGCAAGCAGTGGCGTAACTACCGACGGTGCAGGGGATGCAACTGCTATGGGGCCCGAGATCCCAGCAGGCAATCCCCTGCACCCTTTATATATTGTTTTTATTTTTGTTACATATTTTTTTAAATAGTTGGGGCACACTGGGGCCCACTGGGACACTGTCTTGTGCCCCTGTCAGTGCTTGCAGTGCCTCTTACCAGCGCCGGGGATCGAGATCTTAATAAGATGGGGTGCAGAAGATGTGAGTCACGTGATGCGCCAGGGACAGGGAGATAAGTGCTGCCAGGGATCCGGAGCTGGAGCCCCGGCAGGAGAAGGAGCCCTCAGCTCCTCAGCCAGCCCTGCAATGCAGGGGGAAGCAGTTTTATGCCGCTTGCGCCGGGGATCAGGAGCTAAAGATACGGCGCCAGTGAAAGGGGCTGCGATGCCGGGGAGAGGGAGGTTTGAGCTGCCGGGAAACAGAGCTGAAGACCCAGCGCCAGAGATGGAAGCCCTGTGATGCTGGGGACAAGCAGTTTTGCGCTGCTGGTACCGGGGATCAGGGGCTGAAGACCCGGTACCTGGAGATACATGTCTGGCTGCAATTGTGACTGTGGACAGAGCCTCCTTGTCCCCTACCACCCACTCCCTGTACTCTATCAACCCCCTCTCATCCGACCATGAAGACCTGGTGCTGCTAGAGGTACATGTGTGGCTGCAATTGTGACTGTGGACAGAGCCTCCTTGTCCCCTACCACCCACTCCCTGTACTCTATCAACCCCCTCTCATCCGACCTCTATCCCTCCTGCCATCCTCTACTCCTCTGCTCACACTCTCATCCTCTACCCCCCATGTCCTTTACCCTCCCTCATCCTTTACTCCCCTTCCCCCCTCATTCTCCACCCCCCTCATCCTTAACGCCCCTGTACACGGTACACCCTCCCCCTCTAATCTTCTACCCCCCCTCCTGACACTCTCTGTCTCTCCCTGACAACCTCTCCTCCCCCTCTCTCTCTCCTTGGCACCCCCTCTCACTCCCTGGCTCCCTATCTCTCCCCCTTTCTCTCCCTGGCACCATCTGTCACTCTGTCTCTACCCATTTCTCTACATGGCACCCTCTCTCACTACCTGTCTCTACTTCTTTCTCTCCCTGGCACCCTCTCTCACTCCCTCTCTCTTCCCTTTCTCTCCCTGGCACCCTCTCTCCCTCCTTGTCTGTCCCTGAGAACCTCTTTCAGTCCATGTCTCTCCCTTTCTCAGACACTCCCTCTTCTCTCTCTCTCTCTCTCTCTCTCTCTCTCTCTCCATAATTTTCTCTCACAGCACCGCTCCCTGCGGCTATTCAAATCAAGGGGATGTTAAGATTTTAACTTGAGGATTTCTGCTTGCATGCCAGGAGAGATGTGAGCAGAAATAGGACAAAACTATCTCACCAATGCTGTTTTGTGCCCTAGTGCGGTGTAAACAGCATTGCGGCAGGGCACATTAGTCATAGAATGCCAGTACCTCCTTGAGTACCGGCATTCTCTGACATAACAGCACGCTGATTTGACTAGCCATGGGAGCTCCCCCCTGGTGCTATTCATAATGTGCTGAATTAAATTGACCCGCCCAAAAGGCATTGCAGTGGCAATGGTGGGGGGGGCCCTTTCAAAATTTTGCTATGGGGCCCATAATGTACTAGTTACGCCTCTGGCTGCAAGTATTCTTGTGGGTGGGTGGGTGGCTTGTTTTGCTTTATTTGTTAGTAAGGCTGGTCCTGGGGTTGATGGTGGGGGGACCCGCTGTATGTGCCAGTGGTGCAGCAGCGGCATACGAGCCGTAGCTGCTGCATGTCAGTGCATGCCCCCCCCTCACTGTCCCCGTGTGTCCCCCGCCCCCCTCACTGCCCCCGTGTGTCCCCTGCCCCCCCTCACTGTATACGCTGTGCCCCCGCATGTGTATGCTGTGCCCCCCCATGTGTACGCTGTGCCCCCCCATGTGTACGCTGTGCCCCCCCATGTGTACGCTGTGCCCCCCCAGTGTGTGCGCTGTGCCCCCCCAGTGTGTGCGCTGTGCCCCCCCAGTGTGTGCGCTGTGCCCCCCCAGTGTGTGCGCTGTGCCCCCCCCAGTGTGTGCGCTGTGCCCCCCAGTGTGTGCGCTGTGCCCCCAGTGTGTGCGCTGTGCCCCCGTGTGTGCGCTGTGCCCCCCGTGTGTACGCTGTGCCCCCCGTGTGTACGCTGTGCCCCCCCGTGTGTACGCTGTGCCCCCCCGTGTGTACGCTGTGCCCCCCGTGTGTACGCTGTGCCCCCCGTGTGTACGCTGTGCCCCCCCGTGTGTACGCTGTGCCCCCCGTGTACGCTGTGCCCCCCGTGTACGCTGTGCCCCCCGTGTACGCTGTGCCCTCCCCGTGTGTACGCTGTGCCCCCCCCCGTGTGTACGCTGTGCCCCCCTCCGTGTGTACGCTGTGCCCCCCCTCCGTGTGTACGCTGTGCCCCCCCTCCGTGTGTACGCTGTGCCCCCCCTCCGTGTGTACGCTGTGCCCTCCCTCCGTGTGTACGCTGTGCCCCCCCTCCGTGTGTACGCTGTGCCCCCCCTCCGTGTGTACGCTGTGCCCCCCCTCCGTGTGTACGCTGTGCCCCCCCTCCGTGTGTACGCTGTCCCCTTCCCCAGTGACCCCCCCGTGTGTACGCTTTGCCCCCCCCGTGTGTACGCTGTGCCCCCCTCCGTGTGTACGCTGTGCCCCCCCTCCGTGTGTACGCTGTGCCCCCCCTCCGTGTGTACGCTGTGCCCCCCCTCTGTGTGTACGCTGTGCCCCCCCTCCGTGTGTACGCTGTGCCCCCCCTCCGTGTGTACGCTGTGCCCCCCCTCCGTGTGTACGCTGTGCCCCCCCTCCGTGTGTACGCTGTGCCCCCCCTCCGTGTGTACGCTGTCCCCTTCCCCAGTGACCCCCCCGTGTGTACGCTGTGCCCCCCCCGTGTGTGCGCTGTGCCCCCCTCCGTGTGTACGCTGTGCCCCCCCTCCGTGTGTACGCTGTGCCCCCCCTCCGTGTGTACGCTGTGCCCCCCCTCTGTGTGTACGCTGTGCCCCCCCTCTGTGTGTACGCTGTGCCCCCCCTCTGTGTGTACGCTGTGCCCCCCCTCCGTGTGTACGCTGTGCCCCCCTCCGTGTGAACGCTGTGCCCCCCTCCGTGTGAACGCTGTGCCCTTTAATATTATTATTATGTTTCCTGCCCAGACGCTGACCACCCCATGGTACCGCCGGGACTGAGACGCTTCCACAGCCTGCGGACCAGATTGAAGCGCTTCCTTGAGATGCCTCCGCCACCGGGAAGGCAGAAAGAAGCCACCCTGGTCATCAGAGGAGCAGCTGCACCCAGGTAAATCCATCCCCCCCATTGTCCCTGTGTGTACGCTGTTCAACCCCCAGTGCCCCGTGTGTATGCTGTTCACCCCCAGTGCCCCCATGTGTGCGCTGTTCGCCCCCCAGTGCCCCCATGTGTGCTGTTCGCCCCCAGTGCCCCCATGTGTGCGCTGTTCGCCCCCCCAGTGCCCCCGCGTGCGCTGTCCGCCCCCCAGTCCCCCCGTGTGTGCGCTGTCCACCCCCCAGTGTGCCCCTGTGTGTACGCTGTCCGCCGCCCCAGTGCCCCCCTGTGTACGCTGTTCGCCCCCCAGTGCCCCCATGTGTACGCTGTTCGCCCCCTTGTGTACGCTGTTCGCCCCCTTGTGTACGCTGTTCGCCCACTTGTGTACGCTGTTCGCCCCCTTGTGTACGCTGTTCGCCCCCGTGTGTACGCTGTCCCCCCCCCCAGTGCCCCCGTGTGTACGCTGTCCGCCCCCCCAGTGCCCCCGTGTGTACGCTGTCCGCCCCCCCAGTGCCCCCGTGTGTACCTTGTCCGCCCCCCCCAGTGCCCCTGTGTGTACGCTTTCTGCCCCCCAGTGCCCCTGTGTGTACGCTTTCTGCCCCCCAGTGCCCCTGTGTGTACGCTGTCTGCCCCCCAGTGCCCCCGTGTGTGCGCTGTCCGCCCCCCAGTCCCCCCGTGTCTGCGCTGTCCGCCCCCCAGTGTGCCTCTGTGTGTACGCTGTCCGCCCCCCCAGTGCCCCCTGTGTACGCTGTTCGCCCCCCAGTGCCCCCGTGTGTACGCTGTTCGCCCCCTTGTGTACGCTGTTCGCCCCAGTGTGTACGCTGTCCGCCCCCCCAGTGCCCCCGTGTGTACGCTGTCCGCCCCCCCAGTGCCCCCGTGTGTGTACGTTGTCCGCCCCCCAGTGCCCCCGTGTCTACGCTGTCCGCCCCCCCCCAGTGCCCCCGTGTGTACGCTGTCCGCCCCCCAGTGTCCCGTGTGTACGCTGTCCGCCCCCCAGTGTCCCGTGTGTATGCTGTTCGCCCCCCAGTGCCCCCGTGTGTGCTGTTCGCCCCCCAGTGCCCCCGTGTGTGCTGTTCGCCCCAGTGCCCCCGTGTGTGCTGTTCGCCCCCAGTGCCCCTGTGTGTGCTGTTCGCCCCTTAGTGCCCCCATGTGTACGCTGTCCGCCCCCCCCCCAGTGTCCCCGTGTGTACGCTGTCCGCCCCCCCAGTGCCCTTGTGTGTACGCTGTCTGCCCCCCCAGTGTCCCCATGTGTACGCTGTCCGCCCCCCCAGTGCCCTCGTGTGTACGCTGTCCGCCCCCCCCAGTGCCCCTGTGTGTACGCTGTCTGCCCCCCAGTGCCCCCGTGTGTACCATGTCCGCCCCCCCAGTGCCCCCCGTGTGTACGCTGTCCGCCCCCCAGTGCCCCCGTGTGTGCTGTTCACCCCCATTGCCCCCGTGTGTGCTGTTCGCCCCCCAGTGCCCCCGTGTGTGCTGTTCGCCCCCAGTGCCCCGTGTGTGCTGTTCGCCCCCAGTGCCCCCGTGTGTGCTGTTCGCCCCCCAGTGCCCCCGTGTGCGCTGTCCGCCCCCCAGTCCCCCAGTGTGCCCCTGTGTGTACGCTGTCCGCCCCCCCAGTGCCCCCCTGTGTACGCTGTTCGCCCCCCAGTGCCACCGTGTGCGCTGTCCGCCCCCAGTCCCCTGTGTGTGCGCTGTCCGCCCCCCAGTGTGCCCCTGTGTGTACGCTGTCTGCCCCCCCAGTGCCCCCCCTTTGTACGCTGTTCGCCCCCCAGTGCCCCTGTGTGTACGCTGTTCGCCCCCTTGTGTACGCTGTTCGCCCCCGTGTGTACGCTGTCCGCCCACCAGTGCCCCCATGTGTACGCTGTCCCCCCCCCCAGTGTCCCCGTGTGTACGCTGTCCGCCCCCCCCAGTGCCCCCCGTGTGTATGCTGTCCGCCCCCCAGTGCCCCCCGTGTGTACGCTGTCCGCCCCCCAGTGCCCCCGTGTGTACGCTGTTCGCCCCCGTGTGTACGATGTTCGCCCCCCCCTGTGTGTACGCTGTGCCCCCTACCATGTACGCTGTGCCCCCGTGTGTATGCTGTGCCCCCCCTCCGTGTGAACGCTGTCGCCTTTAATATTATTATTCTGTTTCCTGCCCAGACACTGACCACCCCATGGTACCGCCGGGACTAAGACGCTTTCACAGCCTGCGGACCACATTGAAGCGCTTCCTTGAGATGCCTCCGCCACCAGGAAGGCAGAAAGAAGCCACCCTGGTCATCAGAGGAGCAGCTGCACCCAGGTAAATACGTCCCCCCACTGTCCCTGTGTGTACCCTGTCCCCCCAGTGCCCCCGTGTGTACGCTCCCCCACCCAGTGTATCCGTGTGTGCACTGCCCCCTGTGCCCCCCGTGTGTACGCTGTCCCCCCCCAGTGCCCCCCATGTACGCTGTCCCCCCAGTTCCCCCATGTATGCTGTGCCCCCCGTGTGTACGCTATCCCCCCCGTGCCTTCCGTGTGTACGCTGTCCCCCCCAGTGCCCCCGTGTGTACTCTGTGTCCCCCCCAGTGCCCCCCTCGTGTATATGCTGTTCCCCCCCAGTGCCCCCCGTGTGTACTCTGTCCCCCCCTGTACTGCAGCTGCACTCAGGTAAATCCGTCCCCCCACTGTCCCCTGTACCCTGTCCCCCCAGTGCCCCTGTGTGTACGCTTCCCCGCTCAGTGCACCCGTGTGTACGCTGTTCCCACCAGTGCCTCCCATATGAACAGTGCCCCCCGTGTGTACGCTGACCCCCCAGTGCCCCCCTGTGTTTACGCTGTCCTCCTCAGTCCCCTCCCCCCGTGTGTAGGCGGTCTCCCCCAGTGCGCCCCCCCGTGTGTATGCTGTCCCCCCCAGTGCCCCCCCCCTCCGTGTGTACGCTGTCCCCCCAGTGTCTCCCCCCCTGTGTGTATGCTGTCCTTCCCCCCCTGTGCCCCCTGTGTGTATGCTGTCCTTCCCCCCCAGTGCCCCCCGTGTACGCTGTCCCCTTCCCCAGTGCCCCCCGTGTACGCTGTCCCCTTCCCAAGTGACCCCCCCCGTGTGTACGCTGTCCCCCCAGAGCCCCCCCGTGTGTACGCTGCCCCCCCAGTGCCCCTGTGTGTGCTGCCCCCCCAGTGCCCCTGTGTATGCTGCCCCCCCCCAGTGCCCCCGTGTGTATGCTGTACCCTGTGCCCCCCATGTATGCTGCCCCCCATTGGCCCCATGTGTACGCTGTACCCCCATGTGTATGCTGCCCCCACATTGCCCCCCCCCCGTGTTTACGCTGTCCCCCCTAGTGCCCGCTTCCCCGTGTGTACGCTGTCCCCCCCAGTGCCCCCCCCTGTGTGTATGATGTCCCCCCAGTGCCCCCCCCTGTGTGTAAGCTGCCCCCCCAGTGCCCCCCCGTGTGTGTACGCTGCCCCCGTGCCCCCCGTGTGTGTACGCTGTCTCCCCCCCATGTACACTGTTCCCGCCCCCCGTGTGTATGTTGTTCCCGCCCCCCGTGTGTACGCTGTGCCCCCGTGTGTACGCTGTGCCCCCATGTGTACGCTGTGCCCCCATGTGTACGCTGTGCCCCCGTGTGTACACTGTCCCCCCGTGTGTACGCTGTCCGCCCCCCTGTGTACGCTGTCCGCCCCCCTGTGTACGCTGTCCGCCCCCCTGTGTACGCTGTCCGCCCCCAAGTGCCCCCCTGTGTACGCTGTCCGCCCCCCAGTGCCCCCCTGTGTATGCTGTTCGCCCCCAGTGCCCCCTGTGTACGCTGTTAGCCACCCAGTGCCCCCGTGTGTACGCTGTTAGCCCCCGTGTGTACGCTGTTAGCCCCCGTGTGTACGCTGTTAGCCCCCGTGTGTACGCTGTTAACCCCCGTGTGTACGCTGTTAACCCCCGTGTGTATGCTGTTAACCCTCGTGTGTACGCTGTTAGCCCCCGTGTGTACGCTGTTAGCCCCCGTGTGTACGCTGTTAGCCCCCGTGTGTACGCTGTTAGCCCCCGTGTGTATGCTGTGCCCCCCATGTGTACGCTGCCCCCCCAGTGCCCCCTGTGTGTATGCTGTCCCCCCAGTGCCCCCCGTGTGTATAAGCTGACCCCCCAGTGCCCCCCGTGTGTATAAGCTGTCCCCCCAGTGCCCCCCGTGTGTACACGCTGTGCCCCCGTGTGTATACGCTGTCCCCCCAGTGCCCCCCGTGTGTACGCTGTCCCCCCAGTGCCCCCCCTTGTGTCCACTGTCCCCCCAAGGCCCCCCCGTGTGTACGCTGTGCCCCCGTGTGTACGCTGTCCCCCTCCAGTGCCCCCCGTGTGTACGCTGCCCCCCCCAGTGCCCCCCGTGTGTACACTGTCCCCCAACCCCCCCCCCAGTGCTCCCCCATGTGTACACTGTACCCCCCGTGTACGCTGTCCCGCCCCCAGTGCGTACGCAGTCCCGGCCCCCCCATTGGCCCCCGTGTGTACACTGCCCCCCCCAGTGCCCCCCGTGTGTACGCATTGTTGATGTTGTTGTTGTTGTTGTTATATTTCCTGCCCAGACTCTGTCCTCACCATGCTGCCGCCGGGACTCGTCGGGACCAGGTTCAGGCACTTCCACAGCCTGCGGCCTAACAGTCTGGTGAAGCCCCGGCCAGACTGTCTGGTGAAGCCCCGCCATCCAGAAGACAGAAAGCAGCCACCCGGGCCATCAGAGGAGCAGCTGCACCCAGGTAAATCCATCCCCCCACTGTCCCTGTGTGTACCCTGTCCCCTATCCCCACTATCCCTGTGCACACCCTGTCCCCCCCACTGTCCCTGTATGTACCCTGTCCCCCCCCCCCACTGCCCGCCGTTTGTATGCTGTCTCCCCAGTGCCCTCCGTGTGTACTCTGTCCCCCCCTGTACTGCAGCTGCACTCAGGTAACTCCATCTCCCCACTGTCCCTGTATGTACCCTGTCCCCCCAGTGCCCCTCAGTGTACGCTTCCCCCCCAGTGCACCCGTGTGTACGCTGTCCCCACCAGTGCCCCCCATATGAACAGTCCCCCCCGTGTGTACGCTGTCCCCCCCGTGTGTACGCTGTCCCCCCCAGGTGTATGCTGTCCCCCTAGTGCCCCCCTGTGTTTACGCTGTCCTCCTCAGTCCCCTCCCCCTGTGTGTATGCTGTCCCCCCCAGTGCACCCCCGTGTGTATGCTGTCCCCTCCCAGTGCCCCCCCTCCGTGTGTATGCTGTCCCCCCCCCCAGTGCCCCCCCATGTGTAGGCTGTCCCCCCCCAGTGCCCCCCCCTGTGTGTACGCTGTCCCCCCCCCAGTGCCCCCCCCCCTGTGTGTACGCTGCCCCCCCCCCAGTGCCTCCCCCCTGTGTGTACGCTGCCCCCCCAGTGCCCCCCCACGTGTGTGCTGTCCTCCCCCCCCCAGTGCCCCCCCCCCCGTGTGTACGCTGTCCCCTTCCCCAGTGCCCACCCCCGTGTGTACGCTGTCCCGCAGTGCCCCCCGTGTGTATGCTGCCCCCCGTGTGTATGCTGTCCCCCTAGTGCCCCCCTGTGTTTACGCTGTCCTCCTCAGTCCCCTCCCCCCGTGTGTATGCTGTCCCACCCAGTGCACCCCCGTGTGTATGCTGTCCCCCCCAGTGCCCCCCCTCCGTGTGTATGCTGTCCCCCCCAGTGCCCCCCCATGTGTAGGCTGTCCCCCCCAGTGCCCCCCCTGTGTGTACGCTGTCCCCCCTCCCAGTGCCCCCCCCTGTGTGTACGCTGCCCCCCCAGTGTCTCCCCCCTGTGTGTACGCTGCCCCCCCAGTGCCCCCCGTGTGTGCTGTCCTTCCCCCCCAGTGCCCCCCCCGTGTGTACGCTGTCCCCTTCCCCAGTGCCCCCCCGTGTGTACGCTGTCCTGCAGTGCCCCCCGTGTGTACGCTGCCCCCCGTGTGTATGCTGCCCCCCGTGTGTGTGCTTCCCCCCCAGTGCCCCAGTGTGCTGCCCCCCCAGTGCCCCTGTGTGTATGCTGCCCCCCCAGTACCCCCGTGTGTATGCTGCCCCCCCAGTGCCCCCGTGTGTATGCTGCCCCCCCAGTGCCCCTGTGTGTACGCTGTACCCTGTGCCCCCCGTGTGTATGCTGCCCCCACCATTGCCTTCATGTGTACGCTGTACCCCCGTGTGTACCCTGCCCCCCCATTGCCCCCCGTGTGTACGATGTCCCCCCCGTGCCCCCGTGTGTACGCTGTCGCCCCCCCATAGTGCCCCCCGTGTGTACGCTGTCATCTCCCCAGTGCCTCCCCCGTGTGTTCGCTCCCCCCCCAGTGCCCCCCGTGTGTACGCTGTCCCCCCCTAGTGCCCCCCGTGTGTATGCTGCCCCCCCAGTGCCCCTGTGTATGCTGCCCCTGTGCGTATGCGGCCCCCAAGTGACCCCGTGTGTACGTTGTACCCTGTGCCCCCTTGTGTATGCTGTCCCCCCATGTGTACGCTGTACCTGTGCCCCCCGTGTGTATGCTGTCCCCCCATGTGTACGCTGTACCCTGTGCCCCCGTGTGTATGCTGTCCCCCCCAGTAGCCCCCGTGTGCACACTGTCGTCGTCCCCGGTGCCCCTTGTGTGTATGCTGTTGCCCCTGTGTGTGTATGCCGTGCCCCCGTGTGTATACGCAGTCCCTCCCCCAGTGCCCCCCATGTGTACGCAGTCCCTTCCCCAGTGCCCCCCCATGTGTATGCAGTCCCTCCCCCAGTGCCCCCCATGTGTACGCAGTCCCTCCCCCAGTGCCCCCCCATGTGTACGCAGTGCCCCCCATGTGTACGCAGTCCCTCCCCCAGTGCCCCCCCATGTGTACACAGTCCCCCATGTGTACGCAGTGCCCCCCGTGTGTACGCAGTCCCCCCAGTGCCCCCCGTGTGTACGCAGTCCCCCCCAGTGCCCCCCGTGTGTACGCTGTGCCCCCCCCAGTGCTCCTTGTGCGTAAGCTCTGCCCCCCCCTATGTGTACCCCGTATGTACATTGTCCTCCTTCAATGCCCTACAGTAAAGCTTCTACTCTCTGGGTGTCATGCTCATTGCCAGGGGTTTCTTGGGATGGATGTCTTGCCTGTTGACAGGGGTTTCATGCACTGGGACGGGTGTCATACTCAATGCCAGGGTTTTTTTATTCTTGTGGCCAGGGGTAATGCTCATTGCCAGGGGTGTGTTATCATTAAACATTTAAAAAATCGAATTGTATTCTTTCACTGAAATTTAAAATTTCAAAAAAAATAAATAAATAAATTGAAAAAAAAACTATGAAATTACAAAGACAAAAAACCTTACGGTTTCACATGTCCCATTAAGGCTTCTTACACATGATCTGGCATTTCTGAAACCTGTTGTAACTCTTCCACTCAAACGCCAAAAAGCAATGAAATTACGATCATTAAGGCTGACGCCTTAATGGACGTGTTCCTTGCGCAATACAGATATGGTACGCCATCACAGCCTGTGGGTAAGTGCAGATTCAGCACTCTCACAGAGTGAGATTGCTGTCACTCACACAATGGTGGAGCTGCTAATTCACAGATTTGTGTGCTCATTGGAATACACACATGCAGTCTATGCAACTGAAGGTCTGATCAGTTATGTGGCGCACTCATCCTAATAAGTACCTGCAATCATCTAAAACTGTCTATACCTTTGAGTTACGATAGTGTTCATTCTAGCACCCACCATCTTTGAAAACCCATGCAGTTCCTCTTCCCTGCCTGGGGTGTAGCTGTCTGCTGTAGTGCTTCTAGCACAGTGTGATCTGTATATCAGCACTGCAAACCAGACCTGTGCTAAAAAACTACAGCAGACAGCAACACCCCAGACAGGGTAGAGGAACTGCATGGGTTTTCAAAGATGGCAGGTAAACACTATTACTAGAACTATCCCACTGAGGGTCCAACATCTTTCACACTCACTACCTATATCCATTTCATTTAGTATTCACA
Organism: Crinia signifera; assembly: GCF_055691185.1. Classification (NCBI taxonomy): domain Eukaryota; kingdom Metazoa; phylum Chordata; class Amphibia; order Anura; family Myobatrachidae; genus Crinia; species Crinia signifera. The sequence goes on from NC_139226.1 coordinate 22,190,825, forward strand.
TGCAGTTACCAGAAACATCTTTCATAATTGCAAAAACTATAATACTCCCAACTACTATGCATCGACACTTTCTTCTCCTATACGCCTTCAGACTGCTCTGTCTTCCCCAATACCTACTGCTGTGTGTATTCCCTCATATGCACCAATGTTTCTTTCCCCATCTGCGCTGCCCTGTCTTTCCACACCGATGCCACTCTGTTTTTTTCTATCTGTGCCAATGCCTCCCTGCCTATTAGTGATACTCTGTCCCCCCCTCCATCCATACTGCTTTGCCCTTCTCATCCATGCCACAGTTTCCTTCCAACTGTACTGCTGTCTCTCTCCTATCTGGTCCACTCTGTCTTTTTTCCAACTGCTTCACTGTTTCCCACCCAATCGCATCACTCTGTCTTACCTCCCCCAATCTGTGCCACTGTTTTACACCCATCCGCATTTGTTAGTCTACCATCAGTGCTGCTTAGCCTTTCCACCATCTACGCATTTATATTCCTCCTCATCTGCACCACACTGTCTCCTCCCCCAATCAACACCACTTTTACCCCATCCTCTCGGCTATGTTTACTGCTCAGACCTTCAGTTGCATAGACTGCATGTGTGTATTCCAATGAGCACACAAATCTGTGAATTAGCAGCTCCACCATTGTGTGAGTGACAGCAATCTCACTCTGTGAGAGTGCTGAATCTGCACTTACCCACAGGCTGTGATGGCGTACCATATCTGTATTGCGCAAGGAACACGTCCATTAAGGCGTCAGCCTTAATGATCGTAATTTCATTGCTTTTTGGCGTTTGAGTGGAAGAGTTACAACAGGTTTCAGAAATGCCAGATCATGTGTAAGAAGCCTTAATGGGACATGTGAAACCGTAAGGTTTTTTGTCTTTGGAATATATATATATATATATATATATATATATATATATATATATATATATATAGACAGACTCTTGGCGTGCGGCACTCGGAAATATGACGTCATATTTCCGAGTGCCGCACGCCAAGAGTCTGTCTATTCGTTTACCCTGTGAAGGCACCGGGACCCGTTTATCAAGGGGATTACATGGTCACTGGGAGTGCCGGACCCTCGAGTATTTATATATATATATATATATATATATATATATATATATATATATATATATAGATAGTGGAAAGACCACACTCTCATCCAATAAAAGCAGCAACGGGGTGCCCAGCAAGGGTACATGCAACAGCATGCCCCTAATAATAGTCCAGAAAATCCACACACAGCGGTGTGGATGCGGAGCACTCTCCGTAATCACAAATCAGCCTTGTGATAAAAGAAAATAAGTTTTTTATTCCAACTGGGTCTACACAGTTTAAGAAAATCTGAAGTATATAAGCCCCGACGTTTCGGTCCCAACATGGACCTTTATCAAGGAGCGTTTTTCAAATAAGCATCACATAGTCAAACTGTGTTGACCCAGTTGGAATAAAAAACGTATTTTCTTTTATCACAAGGCTGATTTGTGATTACGGAGAGTGCTCCGCATCCACATCGCTGTGTGTGGATTTTCTGGACTATATATATATATACAGATGTCTCGGGATTCATCTTTGCAGGTGATCGCCATCACCTGCATCCCCGCCATCTGTATGCCGGAAGGGGACGCGCGCACAAGGTGCGCGTGCGTCCCCTTCCGACGGTGCTGCCCACACCGGGCGACCGCACCCCCCGCAGCCTCCGCGGGTCCCCCCCAGCACTATCGAGCGGGAGGCGGACAGTATTGCGTCCGCCTCGCCGCCCCGCCGCCCGGATACCTGAGACGCGCGTGCGTGGGGACGCACACGCGTCTCAGTCAGATGGAGCGCCGTGTTGCTGGTGGATCGCCAGCAGCATGCTGCTGGCGGTTCGCCAGCAAAGATAAAACCGGCCCCATCTGTACACACACACTTGTCACGAATCATCTAGGGAAATGGTTAACATAAGCTATGGAATATAGGTTAAAACAGGGTGCATGAGAGAATATGACCACAATAAGACTAATTAAAAAATGATCTAATAAGCAATATACACTAAACATCAGCACTCACCTTTCCTAGTTTTGTGGTGCCCTATGGCTTGTGACCACATTGTTTAAACTGAAATTGTAGGGACTCTGCAAACACTAAATTAACTGATATAAATAAATAGTGGAGATTTAGTTCATGAGTTGATAAATGCATTTAAGCCTGCAGCCCCTACACGGGACCCCACTTTTCTGCAGGTCCTAACACTATCACTCAAAATTGTTACAATACACATACAGATGGGGCTGGCTTCATCTTTGCAGGGCTGGTGTTTCTAATGCCAGCCCCGCCATCACGCCAGCCCCGCCAGGGGGCGCACGAGACGCTCACGTGCCCCCTGGGCAACGGAGCCTGCCTCCGCTCCCCGCCGCCTTCCCCGCCATCGCCGCCCATCGCCCACGCCACCCCGAGCGCCCCCTAACCCTGGTCGTCTCCCTGAAGCGTAGCCGGGCAGGGACACGCAGCGTCCCTGCCGAGAGACTGGGCCGCGCGTGCGTCCCAGTTCAGTGTAGCTCCTGCTGCTGGCGCTCACCAGCAGGGAGGGTCTGGCGAGCCCCGGCCAAGAATGGCAGGGGCTCCATCTGTAGCTATGACATTAATGTTTGATTCCAGGCATGCTATCTGGTCTAAAGCTCTGCAGATCGGGACACATACTGATGACCGACGGGCAGGATGCCAGCATTCAGAATATCGACCCTTCCCCTGTCCCCCCTAACCCTTCCTTTCTACAACCTAACCACAATCCCCCTTTGCATCCTCATCCTAACCCTCCCTGGTAGTGATGCCAAAGACATCAGTATACTGGATGAAAGTATCAGTGACCGCTGGGATGATGACTGTTATATAAATAATTCTGAGTAAATATTATTGTAATGCAAATGGTGTGAATGCAATGAAAACACTAGTAAAACAAAATACAATGTTATTCATCTGAAGAACATCTATCTAATTAATCCAGAAGAAACATTCATTACCTGGACACCAGTGTGTTATACCTCTTTCAGACATATGCGAAAATCCCGGGTTTTTAACCCCTTCCCGCCCGCGGACGTACCGGTACGTCACGGCAGCGGGGTAGTTCGCCTTGTCAAGTGACAAGGCGACATAGTAAAGATGGCTGCTGTCATCGACAGCAGCCGATCGTGTCAGTGCGCCGGCGGACCAATCAGAGTGGTCCCGCCCCGCCGATCGCTGTGATTGGTCAGTCAGTCCTGACTAACCAATCACAGCCTTTCTATTGAAAAAGGGATGTTTTGCTTCTCTTCCCGGGCTCACTCGTGTTAGAGCCTCTGAAGGAGAAGCTGTGTCAGAGCTGTGTCAGAGCTGTGTTAGAGTTTAGGCTGTTTAGGCTGTGTAAAATTGCGCTGATCACCACAATACCCCTGCCTATATCACCCTCCCTGTGGTCATCTGTGCTGGGATCACCCTCCCTGTGGTCATCTGTGCTGTGATCACCCTCCCTGTGGTCATCTGTGCTGGGATCACCCTCCCTGTGGTCACCCCTGCCTATATCACCCTCCCTGTGGTCATCTGTGCTGGGATCACCCTCCCTGTGGTCACCCCTGCCTATATCACCCTCCCTGTGGTCATCTGTGCTGGGATCACCCTCCCTGTGGTCATCTGTGCTGTGATCACCCTCCCTGTGGTCATCTGTGCTGTGATCACCCTCCCTGTGGTCATCTGTGCTGTGATCACCCTCCCTGTGGTCATCTGTGCTGTGATCACCCTCCCTGTGGTCATCTGTGCTGGGATCACCCTCCCTGTGGTCACCCCTGCCTATATCACCCTCCCTGTGGTCATCTGTGCTGGGATCACCCTCCCTGTGGTCATCTGTGCTGTGATCACCCTCCCTGTAGTCACCACCTAATTTTGTGTGTTGTGATCCGTATAATTTTTCTGTACCTTATCCGTACACCATAATTTTTCTGTGCGTTATTCGTACCCCATAATTTTTCGGTGCATTTGTACCCCATAATTTTTTCTGTGCGTTACTCGTACCCCATAATTTTTCGGTGCATTTGTACCCCATATTTTTTTCTGTGCGTTACTCGTACCCCATAATTTTTCGGTGCATTTGTACCCCATAATTTTTTCTGTGCGTTACTCGTACCCCATAATTTTTCGGTGCATTTGTACCCCATAATTTTTCTGTGCGTTACTTGTACACCATAATTTTTCAGTGCATTTGTACCCTATAATTTTTCAGTGCATTCGCACACCATAATTTTTGCAGTGCATTTGCACATTGTCAGTGCTAAAAAAAACCACACGTGTTGAAGCACCTCATAAATACATACACCAATAAAACTATGGCCCAACGAACATATACTGCTGAGGAGGCATACGCGTTTCTGGCCTCTGAAACTGAGTCTGCTAGCGAGGATGAGACAAATTTCCGTTTGTCATCCTCTTCATCATCTAGTGACTCTGATGAACCCCCGAGAAGGCAACGCAGGACTCCCACTGCAGTAGTCGAGTCCTCTGACCCCACATGGACAACCCCTGAAAACTACGTACCCCAGGTCCCTGAGTTCACAGGGAATCCAGGAATACAATTCAATTCAGCAGGGTTCAGAGAGCTGGACTTTTTTTAAAAAAATTTTAGTGATGATTTAGTTGATCTAATGGTCACCCAGACTAATGTTTATGCCCAACAATTTATTGAGCAAAACCCCACCTCTAATTATGCCCAGCCCCGCAAGTGGACCCCTGTACATAAAAATGAAATGGTTATATTTTGGGGCCTTGTACTGTGCATGGGGCTAGTGAAGAAGCCCACGATTAGGTCCTACTGGAGCACAGACATCTTATACAATACACCAATGTTCCGTGTGGCTATGTCAAGGACCCCGCTTCGAAGCGATCCTTAGGTTTCTCCATTATAGGGATAATGCACAGTGCCCACCCCGGGATGACCCCAATTATGACCGGTTATATAAACTTAGACCCCAATAGACCATTTTAGTACCAAGTTTGCCCAGGCATACATCCCTGAGAAGCACATTTCAATAGATGAGTCCCTGGTACATTTCAAAGGGAGGCTCCAATTCCGCCAGTACCTGCCAAGTAAGAGGGAAAGGTATGGCGTGAAGATGTACAAGCTGTGTGAGAGTACATCAGGGTACACACACAAATTTAGGATATATGAAGGTAGAGACACAAAAAATAGACCCCCCACAATGCCCCCCCTTACTCGGAATTAGTGGGAAGATAGTGTGGGATTTGGTGCACCCACTGCTGGACCAGGGATACCACCTGTACCTGGATAATTTCTATACCAGCGTCCCACTATTCAAAAGCCTCGCTTCCAGAAGTACTGTGGCATGCGGCACTGCACGTAAAAATAATAGAAGCCTCCCTAGGTCGCTGCTTGGGCAAACACTTAGAAGGGGCGAGAGCAGGGCATTATGCAGCGACAATGTACTGTGTGTCAAGTATAGGGACAAGAGAGATGTCCTTATCTTGACAACAGTGCATGGCCATAGCAGCACCCCTGTCCCAGTGCGGGGCACAAGTACCGAAACCCCAAAACCCAACTGCATTGTGGATTATAATAGGTACATGGGGGGGGTCGACCTGTCAGATCAAGTGCTAAAGCCTTACAGTGCCATGAGAAAAACAAGGTTCTGGTATAAAAAATTAGCTGTACACATAGTACAAATGGCACTGTACAACGCATTTGTACTACATCGATGTGCAGGCCAAAGGGGGACATTCCTGGAGTACCAAGAGGCAGTAATAAAGGCCCTTATTTTTGGCAACCAGGAAAAGGGGGGCCCTAGTACTTCTGGAAGCGAGGCCTCGCGAATTGTACCAGGGCAACATTTTCCGAGTGAAGTCCCCCACACTGGAAAGAAAGGAAGGTCCCAGAAACGATGTAGAGTATGCTACAAAAAGGGGATAAGAAAGGACACAACTTACCAATGTGAAACCTGCCCCACACAACCCGGCTTGTGTATCAAAGATTGTTTTAAGAAATATCACACTTCCCTTGAATTTTAATGTACTCCACACAGCTTGTACAAAGAGCCGCATGCCATTACCTTCCCTTCTGAGTCTTGCCATGTGTCCAAACAGAAATTTACAAACACATATATGCTATTGCCATACTCAGGAGAAAAAGCACCCCATAATATGTTACACAATTTCTCCTATTAACCCTTGTGAAAATGGCACATTTTGATCTAAAGCTACATATTAATGGAAAAAATTAGTTTTTTTTATTTTCACAGCCCATAACAATTTGACAAAACACCAGTGGGGTCAAAATGCTCACTACGGCCGTAAGTGAGTTCCATGAGGGGGGCTAGTAACAAAAAGGTATCACTTGCTTGGGATTTCCACTGCACAGGTACAATATGGGCTCTGCAAATGCAAGATGGCGCCCGGAAACCATTCCAGCAAACTCTGTGATAAAATGGCACTCCTTCCCTTCTGAAGCCTGCTGTCTGCCCAAATAGCGTTTTACAACCATATATGGGGTATTGCCATACTCAGGAGAAATTGTGTAACAAATTTTGGGGTGCTTTTTCTACTATTGCCCTTTGTGGAAGTATAAAATTATGGGGTGAATCTACAAATTAATGGAAAAAATGACATTTTTCATTTTCACGTATCGATGCCTAACAATTTGACAAAACACCTGTGGGGTCAAAGTACTCACTATACCCATAGATGAGTTCCTTGAGGGTCGTAGTTTACAAAATGGTATCACTTGTTGGGGTTTTTGACTGCTCTGATACAACAGGGGTTCTGCAAATGCAACATGGCGCATGAAAACCATTCCAGCAAAATCTGCGCCAAAAACGCCAAATGGTGCACCTTCCCTTCTGAAGCCTGCTGACTGCCCAAATAGCGTTTTACAACCATATATGGGGTATTGCCATACTCAGGAGAAATTGTGTAACAAATTTTGGGGTGCTTTTTCTACTATTGCCCTTTGTGGAAGTATAACATTATGGGGTGAATCTACAAATTAATGGAAAAAATGACATTTTTCATTTTCACGTATGGATGCCTAACAATTTGACAAAACACCAGTGGGGTCAAAGTACTCACTATACCCATAGATGAGTTCCTTGAGGGGTGTAGTTTACAAAATGGTATCACTTGTTGGGGTTTTTGACTGCTCTGATACAACAGGGGTTCTGCAAATGCAACATGGCGCATGAAAACCATTCCAGCAAAATCTGCGCCAAAACCGCCAAATGGTGCACCTTCCCTTCTGAAGCCTGCTGTCTGCCCAAATAGCGTTTTACAACCATATATGGGGTATTGCCATACTCAGGAGAAATTGTGTAACAAATTTTGGGGTGCTTTTTCTACTATTGCCCTTTGTGGAAGTATAAAATTATGGGGTGAATCTACAAATTAATGGAAAAAATGACATTTTTCATTTTCACGTATCGATGCCTAACAATTTGACAAAACACCAGTGGGGTCAAAGTACTCACTATACCCATAGATGAGTTCCTTGAGGGGTGTAGTTTACAAAATGGTATCACTTGTTGGGGTTTTTGACTGCTCTGATACAACAGGGGTTCTGCAAATGCAACATGGCGCATGAAAACCATTCCAGCAAAATCTGCGCCAAAGCGCCAAATGGTGCACCTTCCCTTCTGAAGCCTGCTGTCTGCTCAAATAGCGTTTTACAACCATATATGGGGTATTGCCATACTCAGGAGAAATTATGTAACAAATTTTGGGGTTCTTTTTCTACTATTGCCCTTTGTGGAAGTATAAAATTATGGGGTGAATCTACAAATGAATGGAAAAAATTAAATTTTTCATTTTCACGTATCGATGCCTAACAATTTGACAAAACACCAGTGGGGTCAAAGTACTCACTATACCCATAGATGAGTTCCTTGAGGGGTGTAGTTTACAAAATGGTATCACTTGTTGGGGTTTTTGACTGCTCTGATACAACAGGGGTTCTGCAAATGCAACATGGCGCATGAAAACCATTCCAGCAAAATCTGCGCCAAAAACGCCAAATGGTGCACCTTCCCTTCTGAAGCCTGCTGTCTGCCCAAATAGCGTTTTACAACCATATATGGGGTATTGCCATACTCAGGAGAAATTGTGAAACAAATTTTGGGGTGCTTTTTCTACTATTGCCCTTTGTGGAAGTATAAAATTATGGGGTGAATCTACAAATTAATGGAAAAAATTACATTTTTCATTTTCACGTATCGATGCCTAACAATTTGACAAAACACCAGTGGGGTCAAAGTACTCACTATACCCATAGGTGAGTTCATTGAGGGGTGTAGTTTGCAAAATGGGGTCACTTGTGGGGGGATTCCACTGTATTGGTGCTTCGGGGGTCTTGCTAATGCGACATAGCACCCACCATTCATTCCACCAGAATCTGTGCTGCAAAATCCAAATATCACTCCTTCCCTTCTGAGTCCTGCCATGCACCCAAATGGTATTTTTTGGTCAAATATGAGGCATTGCCGTACTCGGGAGAAATTGCGGCACAGATTTTGGGGTGCTTTGTCTCCTTCATTCCTTGTGAAAATGAAAAATTTTGAGCCAGAACTGCATTTTTGTGTAAAAAAATGTAATTTTGCATTTTCACAGCCCAGTTGTACCAAAATTGGTGAAACCCCTGGGGGTTTGAAATGTACACTATACCCCTAGATAAATTCCCTGAGGGGTGTAGTTTGCAAAATGGGGTCACTTGTGGGGGAGGTTCCTAACTTTTAGCATCTTATGGTGCCTAGAAACCAACATGGTGCATAAAAAATAATCTCATAAAAAGGAGGCTCCAAAATCAAGTAGGTGCTCCTTCTATTATGAAGCCTGTGGTTTGGTCACCGTGCACACTAGGGCCACATATAGGATATTTATGAAAACAAAAGAATTGGGGGAATCAATTTTTAGTCACATTTCTCTAGTAAAATCTACTGTGTTCCTTAGAAAAATGTATTAAAATTGAAAATCTGCTAAAAAAATGAAATTTTGAAATTTCTTCTACACTTTGTTTTAATTCCTGTGAAACACCTAAAGGGTTAACAAACTTCCAAAATGCTGTTTTGAATACTGTGAGGGGTGCAGTTTTTGAAATGGCATCATTTATGGGGGTGTCTCACACACAAGTCCCTCAAAGTCACATCAGAACTGAACTGGTACCTAAAAAAATCAGTGTCTGAAATTTTCTTGAAAATTTGAGAATTTGCTATTTATATTTTAAGCCTCCTAGTGTCCAAAAAAATTAAAAGGAGGTTGAAATAATGATGGCAACATAAAGTAGACATATGGTCTTTGTTAGTTATTAACTATTTTGAGTGGTATGATTATTTGTCTCACAAGCAGAAAATTTAACATTTTGCAAATTGCTAAATTTTCAATTTTGTTTTCAAATTTTGGTATTTTTCACAAAAAAAACACAGACTGTATCGACCAAAATTTGCCACTTACTTAAAGTACAATGTGTCACGAGAAAACAATCTCAAAATCAGTTGGATAAGTAAAAGCATTAGAATGTTATTCCCACATAAATTGACACATGTCTGATTTGAAAAATAGGGCTGCGTCCTTTGGGCTCAAATAGGCCGCGTCCTTAAGGGGTTAACATGAACGCGCATCAACTCGGGACTAGCATATGTCTGAAAGGGTCTTCCATGGGCTTCACTCCCAGATCCTAAGCACCTGCAATTGACCAGGGTCACTAAAATCCTGGGATCGAACACTGGGAGTGAAATCCCGGGTAGTACAGTATATCTACAAGGGATATTATTTTGTTATCTAGGGTTTATCCATATATGGATTAAAAGTAGCATTTCATCTTCTATATTGCAACAAAGTTTGTCCTCACACTTACATTGTATATGTTTAGTAATCTCCCTACACAACTTACTATATATATGACTTACCTCTCTGTCCCTGTTTGAGCTTCTTAATATTCTTAATGAACTACTGTTCACATGAAATTATAGTTATCACAAAGCTTTTGCTGTTATTGAAGATTAGGACTGTAGATTTATATCTGATCAGATGACACAGTGAATGTACTTTATGTTCTGCAATATCAATTGCAAGTGGACCGTATATCAGGCAAGTATTATCCCACTAGGTGATTCATCGCGCCCTACGGGCGCTCTTCACACCGTCGTAAGGGGCTGCGCCCCCTTAATTTGTGAACATTTGTATATGAGAAAGATGGTTAGAATTGTATGAAAGATGGCCTGTATTGCAACTTGAGTTATAGGTGAAATGTGTTAAATAGAGAGCATATGATGTGGAAGGGGGTGTGTATTGTTTTGTTTAATTAAAAAGCGGTTACAGAGTAAGATGTACATTGATAGTGTGGATGGTACAGTGACATTTGTGGGTGTGGGGGGGCTGTGTGTGCATGTTGTTTAGGTGTGTGTGTGTGCAATAGTATAGTAGGGTGTTTTTGAGTCAGTGGCTCCCCACTGGCGGAGGTCACGACACAGGAAAACAGGAGGCCTGGTGGTGATAGGGGTAAGTGGACATAAGGGGGACTAAAGAGGAGGGTGGGAGATACTGTGCAGCTTCTGCCAGTGGGTGAGGGTCCAGTGTGGCAGTACAGGAGTACAGGATGGTGGTCCTGAGTCAGTGTCTCCTCCTACTGGGTGGGAGTTAGGGTACATGAGAGCAGGGGTCTGGGCTATGAGGCATGATAGGGGCATGTTGTCAACACAGCGTCAGGGACTCCCCAGTGGTGGAAGTTATGGTTCAGGAGAGCAAGAAGCTGGGTAGTGATAGGGGTGTGTGAGTATACGGGGGACTAAAGAGGGGCTTAGGGGTGCCGTGAATTGTGAGAGGGGCGTGGGGGGTGCCGTGAATCAAGGGAGGGAGGGGGCGCAGGTGTCCGCAAATCGCGGGAGAGGGCGGGGTTCCGCAAAGCGTGGGAGGGGGTGTGAATTGCGGGAGGGGGGTTGCGAATTGCGGGAGGGGGGGTGTGCGGGGGGTGACGTGAATCGTGGGAGGGGGCGTGAATCGTGTGGGGGGGTGCGCGGGGGGTCCGTGAATTGCGGGAGGGGGGGCACGGGGCGCGATAAATCACCTAGTTGGTTATATATTCTTGTAGAAGGATGGTAGGATGTTGCTGTCATTCAGAATGCATTTACATAAACAGTAATAGTAGCAGTAAAAGATCTGACTTAAAACACCTACAGTAAAACAGAACAGGTGTTATATATTATACAAAGAATTGGTTGATGATGTGTAGGTTGATTTGCACATAGTTGTCACTGTAAAAAAATTGCTACAAAAAAAATCAACACAGAAAGGTCAACACATGTAAATGTTGACATAAGTGTGGCACTTCATTGGTGTCCATGTCGACACATGAGAATGAATATGAAAACATTCAAAAAAGAAAAAGAAATCTTCAAAAACTCATGTCAACCTTTTTCATTGTCGACCATAGCCGTGTCAGTGTTTTGCATGTGCCATTTAATCCTGGGGTTGCCGTGAATCGCGAGCGGGGGTGGGGGGGGGGGGGAGGTGAGGTGTGTCCGCGAATCACGGGAGGAGGGGTCGTGGGTGGATGCCGTGAATTGCGGGAGTGGGGGTCGCGGGGGGGGGTGTAAGTGCCGCGAATCGTGGGAGGGGGGACGCGGGGGGTTGCAGTGAATCGTGGGAGGGTGGGTCGCAGGGGCGGGGGGTTTCCGCAATGACGGGGGGGGGGAATCGCGGTAGGGGGGGTCGCGGGGGGTGGGGGGTACCGCAAGGAAGGGGGGTCTGGGGGGCTGGCACAAATCACAGGAGGGGGTGTGTCACGGGGTGGGGCCGCAAATCACGGGAGTCGCCGCGAATTGGGGGGGGGGTGTGCTGTGAATCGCGGGAGGAGGGTCGCCGGGGGGTGCTGCGAATCGCCACAAGCAAAAATCAACACAGAAAGGTCAACACATGTAAATGTTGACATAAGTGTGGCACTTCATTAGTGTCCATGTCGACACATGAGAATGAATATGAAAACATTGAAAAGTGAAAAATAAATCTTCAAAAACTCATGTCAACCTTTTTCATTGTCGACCATAGCCATGTCAGTGTTTTGCATGTGCCATTTAATCATGGGGTTGCCGTGAATGGGGGGGGGGGGGGGGGGAGGGACACATTGCTCTGTTTCTGGACTTTCTTCTTAATTTATGGATTACCTTCACCTGTGCTTAAACACCTTTCTTATCAATTACCCTGTTTAAAACAGGTGATGACAATCATAAATTAAGATGGAAGTCCACAAACAGAGCATTCTGTCCCTCCTGGAGAGGGTCATGTTGGGAGGTATGGAGGTGTGGGGCGCTCACCTGGTGTGTCTGGTGAGTAGCTGTGTCTTTGCTGTGTAACATGGAGTGGCAGAGGGTGTCTTGCACTGTCTGTGGGCTCACTGGGCTGGTTCTCTGTCGTGTGAGTCAGTCATGTGAGTCAGAGGCTCCACCCAGCGTTACAGCTTCAGACACACTTTGGGCGGTATTCAATGAGAATACCTGCGAGGTGCAGCGAATCCTTTTTAGGATTCGCTGCACATTCGCCACGTTCCTGAGCCGGCGGGCTCCGGTATTCAACGTGTCAGGGGCTCGCTGCCCCTGACTGGCGAATATGAGCTCCTGCGGCGTATGCCGCAGGGAGCCTGAGGACAGTGGCAGGCAGAGAGATGGATGTGTCTCTGCCTGCCCCAGAACGTTTGTGGGGGTTAGGTGGGCTCCCCGGGTGCCAGGCAGCACAGGCTGCCCCCCGGGGGTGCCAGCAGGGGACCTATATTCGTAATGATCGGGTGCAGTGAATATATGAATATGTAATGAGCGGCTCGGATCCGGCGTCCAATGCTGGCTGCTGTGTAAAAAATAATAAAAAAAAATATATATATTTTTTTAAATTAAATATATATTCATGTGCTTACAGCACATGAATAAAAGTAGCATGCCCCTCCTCAGAATAAAATTCCTGATTTTTTTACACCAAATGTAAAAAACAAAACACTTTATTTTAAAAGTTCACATTCCACTTCTCCATAAAAAGATAGCGATTGCTACTCGGTG